>NC_136923.1:69022810-69500310 GCF_949752795.1 Hyperoodon ampullatus | reverse complement strand
CTTAGAAAAGAAACCTGAGGCCTAGAGAGGGCAAGAGAAGTCCCCAGACCACAGAGCAAACAGGCAGCCCAGCTTGGAATCATGGAAGGTCAGAGGTAATGGGCTTAGAGGTTACCTGGCTCTAACTGGTCAGTTTTTAGAGGCAGAAACCAGTGGTCAGAGCTGAAGGGTCGCTCCAAGCTCTACCTGCCATTGAATACACCCTTCTCTCCCACTTCTATCTCCCAAGTCATATCTGGGCTCTAGGATACCGAGAGGAGTGTGTGTGTGTGTGTGTATGAGTGCATGCGCGCGCACATGTGGCTTAATGTGCCAGGGGCAGCAGGCAGGAGACGTAAGAGGCTTTCTCCAGATCAAGCCACCCACCTCCTTCTGGGGCATTCAGAGGCTACAGTGAGTTCTCCCCTCCCCTCCTGGCTTCCTCCAGTTCCCCATACAGCCATGGCCCCTGGCATTGCCCACTGGCACAGTGGCCTCGGGGGTGCTGGGAGGGCTGAGCCCTGAGGGATGCCCTAATCTGCCTGAAGCACCGACACCCTGCCTGGCTCACTCCCTCACTTTCTTGGGAGCTGAGGGAGCAGGGGCCGTGAGGCCGTCCAGGGCGAGGGTGGGCTGCATCTCCCCACAGTCTCCTGCCCTTCATTCTGGCGGAGCTGGGGCCGGTGAAGCCAGTGGCTCCTTCAGGCTCCCTTGCAGAATTATAGAGCCAGGGATGCGGGGCTGAGGGGTGAAAGGAGTGATTGGTGGGGAGCCCTGGCTGCTGGTGGAGATCAGTATGTGTGTGTGTGTGTGTGTGTGTGTGTGTGTGTGTGTGTGTGTGTGTGTCTTTCTGTCTGTCTGTTTGTGTATGGAGAACCATTGGCAGGAGATAAGGTGTTCTCACTGGGTACCTCAGCCGGAGCTAAAGTACATTCCCCAAGTCCTCTCTACACTGGGCATGTACACTTCATCAGTATTTTTCGTGCACACGTAAATATATGTGGGCATGCATGTGCTGAAAGTGTGCATATGTGTGATCATGCCCACAAGAACATGGGTTTATGTGCAGGGAGTCATGTATGTATGTATGTGTGGGGGGACTGCAGACCTCTTTGGGGGCTTCTTTGGGTCCACCTTTATCCCACTGCTCCTCTGGGCAGCCCCTGGTCATCCTTGCCTTGGTCCCCAGACAGGGGGCGGGAATGGGCATCCAGCACTCTGGACTGTCAGCCCAGCGCTATGTCCAGCCTGGGTTATAACTGCCCACCACCACTTCTGGGAGACCTGAAGTCGGGGGCAGGGACAGGCTGAGGCTGGCCTGACGCTCCTGGCTAATTTTCCCGGCCTCCATCGATCCAGAAACTTCTCCTGAGTCTATTAGCAGTCGGCGAGTGAAAATATCCCCCATTTCAAGCCCTGACCTGAGACAGGGAGGAATCCATAGCAATTTGTTCAAACAGAGGAAAGCATTTCCCTGTGATTTGTATTCCAATTTATTCCAGGCAGGAAGAGGGTCAGGGTGGGGGAACGGGGAACCCTGGCACGGCCAGAGCTGGGCCCAGGCCGTCCCCCTCAGCCCCCCATGCCAGCCGGGGTGGCAGCTGGTACTCCCTATGGCTCCTGGGGGTGAGGGCTGAGGAGGGGAGGGTGGGCCCCAGCAGGGGGATGGGAAGAGAGACCCTTCCCAGCAGGCCCTGCTTGGCTGGAGAGCTCAGTTGTGGATGTGGTTTTCACAAAATACAAAGCTGCCTGCTCGGAGCCTCTCTCCCCGCACCGGGGCCTGTGCCAGACGTGCACTCACCCGCTGTGCCCGTGCCAGGGTGGGGGCTGGGCTGAACGCATGGGCACAGTGGCCCCAGCTGGGCTGAGTGGCAGGGGGGCCTCTTCTTCTCCTGAAGCCCTCCCCAGCCATCCTCGCAGGAGCAGAACTGCCCAGGCTCAGAGGGGAGCTGACACCTTGGAGAGTCCCCTTGTAGGGCAGGGGGCCCCTCACCACAGGAGCCCTGAGCACATCTGCCTGACACAGCGCTCACGCTACGTTCCTGGCCTGAGGAGACTGGAGCTCACGGGTGTCCTAACCAGGGAGTCTCTTTTGAGCACCTAGGTTAACGATAGCTCTGGCTGACATTTATTAAGTACCAACTACTTGCTGGGCACTGGGCTAGTGCTGCCAAGCACCCAGTTTTGGCAGGGTCCAGGCATCCTCCTGCACCTCACTTTCCTCAACCTTCTGCATACTCCTGTCACATCCCTCAGCCGTCTCTGCTCAGTGTTTTCAGTTTCTCCTGGGAATCACTTCTCCCTTTCCACCTGCGGCTGGCCCTAGCGACCGAGGGTCTCAGGACTGATGCCTCTGCAGCCCCCCTTTTCCAAGGGCCTCCACAGACAGGCCAGCTTCCTTTCTTCTGGATCAATTTCTTTGGCGCCACCTGGCCTTCCGCTCCCCACCAGGGCCCAAGCCTCTGCAGAGGTGGCTCCATGGCAACCAGAGAGGAGGATTCTGGGAAGGGTCAGCCAAGTGGTCCTGCAGCTTTGCCCCCAACCCCTGCTCTCCACTGTTTCCTTTCCTCATGCCTCAGTGCCCCAGGGAGGAGAGTAACCAGAGAAGTTCTTCACACCAAGGTGTCAGTGACTAGCAGCTCTGAGGTCAGCTGTCGCACATGACTTGCCAGGCTCCATGACACCACTGAGGTCTAATTTCAGAAGCAAGCAACTAAGTATATCAAAGTCATCTCTCTCGCTCACGTGGGAGTGTCAGAAACAGTGTGGCCTGAAGGCTTGTGGCAGAGGCTTCTGCAACAGGTCTGGGTTCAAGTCCTGCCCCAGTCATTCACTGGCTGTGTGATCTTGGGCAGGGTATACTCTGTGCCTCAGTTTCCCTGTGCACAAGCAAATGATAATAATAGTGCTCCCCTCAGGGGCCTGTGGTGAAGAGGAAATGGGAACTTGTGGAAAACCATTCTGAGCCCAGTGCCTGGGGCTTTTCAGAGGAGGCAATGCTAAGTGAGTGATTCCAGCGCCCAGGCCTGCTCAGACCTGTTCTGATGAGTCACAGAGGTTGCCACCAGGGAAGTGGCATGTGACACAATATTGGGGGAAAGACTGAGACCCTGATCCTGGAGAAAGTGTGGCAGAATTCCACCCCTCCTCCCATCTTCCTCTTGGGGAAGTTTATAGCAAGAATGTTACCTTTGAGCTACTTTATGAGTTGGAAGACAGGTGTGTTTTGCACCCAGCCCTTTACTGCCACCCACATGGCTGCCCATTCCAGACCTCACTTTCCTCCTAAGAGGTAATGCCCCCTACCTCCTGTCCTTAGCCCCCAGGAGCCTCCTAATGGCAGTGACTTTTCTGTCCCTGGCTGTGATTGAACTTAGGTCCAATTGGCCTCCCCCATCCACAGGTCCTTCACTTTTCTCCCCCAGCTGACTGAGTTTCAAGTCATTTACAAGTTGTTCAGAGACTCGGCATGCTGAGATCCTACAGTGCATGCCACTTATGTGGTTTCTTAAATTTCAGCCAAAAAAGGAGAGAAACCCTTCAGTGATGGAAGAAAAAAATAATGAGAATACTTAAGCAGGGAGGCAGGTATTACATTTCCCGATTTATAAATATACCTGATGCTAAAAGAAGATATGTCCCCAAACTTTATGCTTCTGGAATTGACTCTTGAAAAAAAAAAGAAAAAAAAGATTGGTCATCCCTTTCAGAAATTTAATGTGCTTTCCCTCCCAGGGGTGTTCTCCTTTTGAAAGGGACACAGAAAGAGAATGCACAAGTGACTATTTATTTATTTATTTATTTTAAAATTTTATTTATTTATTTTTTGGCAGCGTTGGGTCTTTGTTGCTGTGTGCGGGCTTTCTCTAGTTGTGGCGAGCGGGGGCTACTCTTTGTTGTGGTGCGCGGGCTTCTCATTGCGGTGGCTTCTCTTCTTGTGGAGCGGGGGCTCTAGACACGTGGGCTTCAGTAGTTGCGGCGCACAGGCTCAGTAGTTGTGGCGCACGGGCTTAGTTGCTCCACAGCATGTGGCATCTTCCCGGCCCAGGGCTACAAACCCGTGTCCCGTGCATTGGCAGGCAGATTCTTAACCACTGCACCACCAGGGAAACCCGCAAGTGACTATTTAATATGCTGGTGTTGATGAGTGGTATGAAGAACGCACAAAGCAGGTAAGGGGATTGAGAGTGATGGCGGTGGGGGCAGGAATGCTGTCTTAAAAAGGGTGGTCAGGGAAGGCCTGTCTCAGAAGAGAGCTGAAGGAAGCGATGGGGTGAGCTCTGGATATCCGAGGAAGAGCAATCCAGCAGGGGGAGCTGCAAGTGCAAAGGCCCTGAGGTGGAAGTGGGCTTGGTCTGCTTGAAGAACAGCAAAGACAGCAGTGTGGCCGCAGCTGGGAGGAGGGCACATGCAGGGTGTGGCGGGCTATTGAAAAAGCTATGGCTTTGACTCGAAGTGAGAGGAGACCCACGGTAGGGTTTTGAGCAGAGAAGGGACAGGATCTGACCTAATGTTGTAAAGGGATCCCTCTGGCTGCTTGTGGAGAACAGACTGTGCCAGGCAAGGGAGGAAGCAGGGTAGAGCTCTCTGGAGGCTGCTGTAAAAATCCAGGCAGGGCATGGTGGTAGTGGTTTCTAAGACCAGGTTGGTGTTTCAGGGGTCGGATGCAGAATCAGTTCCGAGGTTGAGCTGGTGGATTGGGCATGGGATGTGGATGGAGAGAAGGCCGGGATGACTACCAGGTTTCTGGCTGCCAGTGTGTTCTCAGTGACGGAGGGTGAGGAATGGCTCTCAGGCCTTGGGGGTGTGGCGGGGTCACTAAGTGCTGTCCTCCTGAGGTCAATGGATGTGGACAGAGGCATAAAGTTAATCAGGCCCTTGCATCTCTGATCCCTGGTTTTTAAACCTTCAGAGGCAATCCTCCTCCTGCCTCCTGAGCTGGGGTGAAGGTTCAGCCTGGAAGAACTACACAGGGGCTGCTTTAAGAGGTTTCAAGCAGTCAGGTTGTGACACCCATAATTCTACCCCCCAGCTGGGCGGGATGATGCCCAGGAACCCACAGTAGCCTGGGGTGGGGGTGGGGGGGACCAGAGTGCTGCCCAGCCAGAGTGGCGGTGGTAAGCTCTGCAGAAACACTGTCCTCTGTCCCCTGTCCTTCTGTCCTGGCGTCTAAGGCCCCGCCTGCTCTTAAGCTGCAAGAGTGATTTTGCTTTCAGGGTTGTTATTATTATTATCCACTTAAACAACTTCACAGGAAAAAAAAGGAACCCAGTGACCATCAAACATTAACCATTCATTCTAAATTCCCTGCCCATACCTGTCAATATATTTTTACATAGCAGTAAACAGTGGTCCATTCTGCTCTCTTGGCTGACTTTATCTCCTACACACATCTCCTGGTATTGACTGAGCCCTCAGACCTGTCAGCTTAATGACCGCAGGGCACCCCCTGCATTGATGCGCTGGAGTTTGGTCACCATTTCTCCAGTGCTGGGCATTTGGGCAGATGCCAATTTCTTCTTCTAAATAGCTCTGCCATGAATATCCTTATGTGAATTACTTTTTCCTTTTAAATTATTTCCTTGGGGCCTATTCCCCAAAGTGAGATTGCCTAATAGGTCATAGGATAGGAACAGTTTTATGGTTCTCATTTCGCACTGCCGGCCCGTGCTACAAAAAGTTTGAGCCGGGCTTGTGCGCAGCCCAGCCACAATGGATTTTTATCATTTTAATTTATTTTCACTGGTTTAATAGGTGCATTATGGCCTGCTTCTTAACTTCAAGTTTTTACTTCCAGAAGCCATATTTGGGTCTTTTGAACACCTAATAATAATAAGACCTGATCTGTGCAGAACTTTACAGTTTACATGGCACTTTCTGATATGTCATCTCACTTGAGATGACATATCAAGTGAGACACGATGAGCCTAATACTACTGGCCTCTGTTTTGTATGGTGAAATGGGGGTTTAGTCAAGTTAACTGCTGGAGTGGAACTTCCAGCCAGTTCTTGCAGGTTTGGTTGGAAAGGACTCCCACCCACTTGCCACCATCCTGTTCTTTCAGGGGGCCCAAGGGCCCCCCCCACCATCCTGTTCTTTCTGAGGACCCAGGTCCCCAGATGCTCATTTCAGCCCCAGTCCAGTGCCTCAGCCCCCTGTCTCCCTTGGTTCCCACAGCCAGGCCTGTGTCAGGCTGAAAGCTGTGCCCTGTTCTTCAGGCTTGGGTCTCAGCTTGGGGGGTGGGAGGAAAACACTGGGCTTTTGGGTTGTAGGGGCCTTTGAGGGTTCTTTGCTTTAGCGAGGCCACTGTTCCCTCCATTCCCTGGTCCAGGGCTGGCCAAGGCTCTGCATTCTGGGTTGGGGGCCTACACCTGGCAGTGTGTTGCTGGTCCCACCCAGGATGTGCCCCATCCCTAGTGTTGGTCACAGGTACACTGGTACCCAGGTGACTGAGCCTCAGGCTCCAATAAACAGGGTTACTCAGGGGCCTGTCAGGCTCTACACTGGAGGCTTCAACTCTCAGACTAGGGGGACCTTCTCAGGGTGGACACACCCTTAGGTATGAGTTTGGTTTTTTTTTTTTTTTTTTTTCCGGTACGCGGGCCTCTCACTGTTGTGGCCTCTCCCGTTGCGGAGCACAGGCTCTGGGCGCACAGGCTCAGTGGCCATGGCTCACGGGCCCAGCCGCTCCGCGGCATGTGGGCTCCTCCCAGACCGGGGCACGAACCCGTGTCCCCTGCATCAGCAGGCGGACTTTCAACCATTGCGCCACCAGGGAAGCCCCGTGACTTTGGTTTTATTCTGCTCCCTTCTAACTATACTTCTAGAGCATCTACTAGGCAGCATGTGCTGTGATTGGTGGATTCCATTCTTATTATATTTAACACTCTCAATAAGGAGCATTCTTATAGCCATTTTATAGGCAGGAAACTGAGGCTGTAGACTAGAGAATTAAATGATTTGCCCCAGGTCACACAGCAATTATTGCAACAGTCTGAATGAGAACGCTGTGTCTACTCCAGCCCTGCCCCTCCCTTGGGCTTGGTTCGATAGGTATGCTTTGTCAGTTGGAAGCTTGGTCACCTCCAGAATTTGGCCCACTGCCAGGGTCCAGGGCCAAGTGAACTGCAGTGATGAGGTCTCCAGGACTGCAGATCTTGGTGGGGTTGCATAGCGGGACCCCAGCAGAAAATTTTTGCATGAGAAACCCTATGTCCATGGGCCCCACAGCCCTGGGCCAGGCAGGCTCAGGTCCTGGGTTCCAGAAACCACTCTGCTCTGATGGGTGGTAGCCTCTCTCTCTCTCCATCATCCTGGATGTTCTCTTGGGGAGAGCTTTCCTTCCAGTGATTACCTCTTTCCGTCCACACTGACATTCTGGTCTCTCGGGATTATGGCTCTTGGCATCCCCCCAAAGTAGACCTCTTCATTCAGTTTTACATTTTTCTCTTACAGGCCCTTGGAACAGGTTCCCAAAGGGTCCCAGGCTATATGATCAAATGGAAAGGGAACTGAAATTTATTGAGCACTTACTAGATACTAGTGATTATGCTCTGTACCAAATGTGCATTATCTCGTTTAATCCTCACAACCCAGAAGATATTTTCACTAGAGCTGAGATGTAGTATTATACCCATTTTACAGATGAAGAGACTGAGGCTTCGAGAAGTTAAATAACTTGCCCAAGGTCACATAGTTATTAGAGGAGAGATAGAGCCCTACCTCCTGCCCCTCATACTACACCATCTGGGCAGCCCCTCAGACTTGCATTTACAGCTTCGGCTCAAGCAGTGCCCACCTTGAGGCATGTGCCTTTCTGATCTCTCTTCCCTGAGTGTCCTGCCTATAATGTTAGCACTGTCCTAGGGCACCTCATTTGTTGACAGTTTTGATCTCCCTGCCCATCAGGGAGAAAGTCCCTTTATAGTTTCCCCCAGGGGACCTAAGAGCCCCCACTTAGAGGGCTTTCTGGTGGCCTGTCCTAACATTCCTGAGTTCATTGGTTGTGTGCAGATTAGACTTCCACTGGTATGCAGACAGTGAAGATTCTATGAGTAGAACCTGGCACTCTCAAAACCTGTGTGCCTTCTGATGGGGCCAGGATGTAGGTGCAGCGGTGCCAAACCTTCCCAGGGACGGGGGCACAGATGGACTGGCCACCACTTTCAGCAGTGCCAGGCTTTGCCAGAGGCATCAGGCTCTGCAAACAGTATCAGCTCCTGAAAATGGAACCAGGCCTTACACACAGCAGCAGACTCTGCGAGCCCTACCAGGCCCTGCCTCTGACTATGAGAGCAGAGCTTGTTTTCATGCTCAATCATGGTGATAGGCTGGCAGCCTGTGCCCTGATCTTTCATCTGTGGCTGCTTTCCACACTCAGTGACAGTGCTCTTGAACCTGGAGGTCAGAGATACATACATACTCAGGTTGGGGAGAGATTTTTGAAGCCAAAGGGGAGGTCAGCTGAATGTGGATCTGGTTTTGGTAAGCAAAAAAGACTTATTGCTGAGAGCAGACTTTTAATAGAGTCGGCAGCAAGGGGAAGGCAGAGGTGCTTCAGGGAGGGGGATGTGCATGACTGCCTCTGCATTCTAGAGCTGAGAGCAGGACAACAGGTGCTCAGGAAATGTTACAGAAGGGATCCATGAATCAATGGTAAGTTAACAGGCGATTGTACGTGCCTTTGAAGGACTGGGAGGCCAGGGAGCAAGAGGGAAGATGGAGAGAGAATCATCCTGGACCAAGGTCTAATGCCCTGAGAGAGTGACCAGAGGTGGACGGGGCAGGGTGTGCTGGTGCTTCCCCTCAAGATGACTCACATTAAGGTGAGGCCAGGGGAGGTGGTACTGGTGGGGGGACTGGTTCAAACTTGTTTTCCAGCATGAAATTGGCGCCTCCCCTAGACTCCAGAACTCCTGAGAAGCCACCTGGCCTGCCCCCTGGCCAGCGGCAGAAACAGAGGGCAGGCTTCAGTCAGCTCTGCAGACAGGGCTGTGGGGAGGGCAGGGCAAAGCCCCACTGTGGAGAGCACAGAGAGCAGGGTTAATTTTCCTGAGAGGTACACATCTGATGGCCTGTGGTCCTCAGGAGAGGCGTGTAGCATCATCTCTGGCAGAAGGAGGCCCAGGAGGAGCCAGCCAAGCGCCTGCCCTGAGAGCCTCCTTTCAGACTCCGGCCGCCATTCTCTGAGCAGCTAATTAAAAGAGAAAAGCCTGTTAATATTTCAGCACTGGTAACTCTGCTAAATTATTAAGTGTCCATTTACATTACATACACAAAAGGATCGATAAACATGTGTGTATCAGGAGCTGGGAGAATGAGGGAGGAATAGTTTCTAAGGATGCCACGTGGGACAGGCCCAACCAGTGACTCAGAGACTATGTCCTGCACCTGGGGCCCTGTGTCCTGAGCACTGTGCCAGGCACTTGCAAACTGGAAATGCATGGGGCTTAGCACAAAAGTCAGAGAGTCAGATGGACTCCAAATCAGCAGGGTGTCCTTGGGCAAGTTACTTAAACTTGCTGAGCCTCAGCTTCCTCATCTGACTAATGGGAACAATAATAGGCTTGTTGTGGGCAATAAATAAGATAATAGATATAAAACACTCAATAAAACGCTGGCACAGAGTAATATTATTATTATGTATATATTATTATGTGATCGTTATATTATGGTGATGGGAGGGAGACCTGAGACATAATTCCAGCTCACAGTAATCCCTCCTTGTTTCCTTTCTGCCTCTCAGCAGGCCTTTATAGGCATCATTTTTTTTTGTGGTACGCGGGACGCACAGGCTCAGCAGCCATGGCTCATGGGCCCAGCCTCTCCACGGCATGTGGGATCTTCCCAGACCGGGGCACGAACCCGTGTCCCCTGCATCGGCAGGCGGACTCTCAACCACTGTGCCACCAGGGAAGCCCTATAGGCATCATTCTTATCCCAGCTCTTCTAGACTATGCACTTCCCTAGTGCAGGGCCTGGGTACCATAGCTCTCTGTACCCCCAGCACCAAGCTCAGCACCTCACACTTATAAGGATTTGGTGAATGCCTGTCTTATAGAAGCTAGGACCAGACCACAGATTCTGTTTCCATATCGCCTGGCCCAGAACACTCAGTGATGCTTCCAGGAGGTGGTTAGGGTGATGGTACTTGCCCTGCCATCCAGTAACTGGGAGATAGAACCAGCTTCAGGTGGGGGAGTCGGCAGCACCCCCTTCTTCTTTTCTCTCCTTGCCTTCCCACCACTCTGCTCTGTTTGGAAGATTCCGCAGCCTGCAGACACACTTCCCCTGAAAGAGTCAGGAGGGGAAAGCAGGACACCAGATCCCACTTGGTCATGATTAACCTTTTAAAATTTAGGGTGGGGAAGAAAGCTGAAGGAAAGCTGATGTGATGGGGCTTTTAATCAAGGGTTTTCATTCCCTTTGCTGTCTGTCAGCCTTGTTTGGTTCTACATCCTACTGTTGCATCCTCATGTACTTTCCCAGTGTCCCCCACCCACTTGGCTCGCAGCTGGGGAGAAAATTCTCTGATGGGGGATGGGGATCCTTGATGAAATTCCCCTTCTAGGTTCCAGTGAGAATTCTCTTCAGAAGGCCACGGAGCAAGCTGGAATTTGCCTTAACATGCGTCCTTGAGAGTTTGTGGCTTCCTCACTGGGCCTCCTGGGTGCTGGCAGTCCCCACCCCTACCTACGGTGTGGGGTGTACACTTTTGGAGGTAGAAAGGAGTGAGCTGATAGACCAGAAGCATCTGCCAGGGACTTGCCATTTCTGCTCAGTTGCCCTCCTTAGGATGCTGCCTCATTGGTGACATGTCTCATGCCTCTTGGTTACTCTCAACCAAGGGGCTGGGGAGGGGAATGTTACTTGACTCCACAGCCATTATATTCTGTTAAGAAAGAGCTTTATGGTCAAGTGGAAAGCACTGGATTAAACCAAGTTACATGGATGTGTTTACTGCAGGACTTTTCAGGGCCTTTAATAGTATAGTCTTGTGTGCTGAGACTCTGAGAGGGAGAAGATGCAGCATCCTTATTTGGCGATGGGCTATCTGTGAGCATTTTATGGAGCACAGGTTTGGCAGACAGTGTTTTCCTTTTCCATGGGGTTTGTTGCTAAATCTTGGGAGAGTTAAATAGCAAAAGTCTCATAGGCCAGAAGCAGGGAAATTGTTCCACAATCCTTCCTATTTTCTATTCACCAACGTGGCGTCAAGCAGAGATAAACAAATCCAGCAGTGCCTCTGAAATTTAAAGGGAGCGCGTTACAAATACAACCTCTGAGGCCTGCCCCTGAAGAGTCAGGGCTAGTGGTTCTGCATGGGCCTGGGAATATGCATTGCAAAGGGCTCCCCTAGTGACACAAGGCACAGGTAGAGGAGTCCGTGGAGGGCAGAGAACTGAGTTCCAAGCTAGTGGGCAGAAGGCCTGGGTTTGAGCCCCAGCTCTGCTACTGTCCTGTGTCTGTGAGTGGACAGGGTGTTCCCTTCTCCAGGCCTCAGTCTCCTTCTCTGCCAAAGGAGGCTAAATAGTACGTGCCCTTTCTGGCTCTCAGAACTGAGGCAAGGAGCTTGCAAATATACAATGGACTCCAGGAATGTATCAGGCCTCATCATCTGTGGCAGATAAGACATCATCCTTTCATGCGAAGGCCTTGCAGTGCCCTGGGGAGGTGGGGTTTTAAGAGGAGTGCAGGATCACTTACGGAATAATAATGCTGGCTGACATGCTTGATGGCTTACTGTGTACCAGACAGTTTTAAACACTTTACCTGAGTTTACTTATTTATTCCTCTCCACAACCCCATTTTACAAATGAGAAAACTAAGGCTTAAATAACTTGCTAAAAGTCACAAGGTAACTTTCTGAAAGTTAAGTGTGTAAGAGGGATGCTCAGAAAGGGCTCCATCCCTCCCCTCTGGTTTTCCGACTCCCTGCACAGCCCTCAACATGAACTCTGAACATGTTCATGAAACATCCCTAATGGTTTAGCGTCTGCTTTGAGTGGCTCCACCCCTGAGATATAGAGGGGGCCACAGAGGGTGGTCTTCTGTCCCCATCTCTTGCTCCTATTTAATCATCTCAGGAGCTGTCATTTACTGACAGAACACATACTGTTTGGGCAGATGTTTTACATATATTGTATTCAACCCTCACACCAGCCCTGGGAGAAGGTATTATTGTTCCCATTTTACAAATGAAGAGGCTGAGGCTCAGAGAGGTTAAGTAACTTGCCCAATGTCACCCAGCTAGTGGGTAGCAGAGCCAGAAATTAGTCCCAGATTGTCTGCTCTTTCCACCTCTCTCCAGCAGATCCCTCCTCCGCCCACTGTTCCTTTTTTCACGACGCCCTGCTTTAGGGTCATCTTAGCACTTAACACACTCTGAAACCATCCGTTCATTTCTGTTTCCTTGTTTGCCATCCATCTCCCCAATAATGCTCTTTCAGAGCTGGTCTTTGTTTGCTTTTCATGACAGTCTCTCTAGCATCCAGTGCAGCGGCCTGCTTTTGTTGTTTGATAGACTGAATGAAGGGATTATGTCATGGTGCCTCTTGACTCAGGCCCTGGCCTGGTTGCCTTTAGAATCAGAAAATGTTGCCGCTGGTAGTGACTTCCTGGGGTGTGTAGAGCGAGAGGCTGAGGCTCAGTGGGACAGAACCCCTTTGGGGGTCTGTAACTTGGTGGGATCTCTGTTGGTTTAGGGTCAGAAAACAGTTCCAGCCATTCCAGGGTGAGCAGAGTTGGGGAGGCTGACTCATGTTAACGAAACTCAGTGGGGGGTGATGGGCAAATTGGAATGTCTATGCCAAGGGGGCCTGAGTGCTTTGCAATTAGGCAGCACTTGCTCCAGAAGGAAAATCTGAACTGGGAAGAAGTCAGCCATGGGAAGTGGCTCATCAAATAGGACTCAGAGTAAAGGGAGTGGGTAATTGTAATGGTTAGTGTCAACTGAGGAAGCTGGATAACATCAACGGACAATGTCATCAAAGGGGGGTTGGATGCTCTTTTTTTTTGTCTAATTGAAGTGTAAAGTGATATAGTAAAATCTTAAGCAAATACCTTGATGCATTTTTACATGTACATCCACCTGTGTAACAGCCGCTCAGATTAAGACTATGAACATTTCCATCTCACTAGATGGGATCCCATCTCCTCCCCAGAAACTTCTCTTGTGCCCTTCCCAGTATATAATCGCCCACCTCCACCCAAGGGCAACCACTGTTTAGATCTCTGTTACTATAAGGTTGGTTTTTCCAGTCTTGAATTTCAAATCTATGAAATCATACACTATTTCCTCTTTTATGTCTGAGCTCTTTCACTCAAATTGTGCTGTGAGATTCAAAAGGGTTGTTGTGTCTATCTGTAGTTCTTTTTTTTTTTTTTTTTTTTTTTTTTTTTGCGGTACGCGGGCCTCTCACTGTTGTGGCCTCTCCCGTTGCAGAGCACAGGCTCCAGATGCGCAGGCTCAGCGGCCATGGCTCATGGACCCAGCCTCTGTGCGGTATGTGGGATCTTCCCGGACCGGGGCACGAACCCGTGCCCCCTGCATCGGCAGGCGGACTCTCAACCACTGCGCCACCAGGGAAGCCCCTGTAGTTCTTTTTTTCACTTCTGTGTAGTATTCCATTGTAGGAATATGCCAGAATTTATTCATCCTTGCTGTTCTTGATGGATATGTGGGTTGTTTCTTGTTTTTAGCTATAATGAATAAAGCTGCTATGAATATTCTTGGACCTATTGTTTGGTTGTCATAGCACTAATTTCTATTGGGTACATACCCAGGAGTGGAATTCCTGCATCATGGGGTGTACACTTGTTTAGCCTGAGTAGGTGCTGCCAAAATCTCTTCCAAAGTGGTTCTACTATTTTAGAGTTGGATAGTCTTAGGAGTTAATGTCATTAAAGGACGTTAGATAATCTTAATGATGTCATCACCCATGATGCCAGCTCATAGCCCAATGTCCAGTGAGGAAGAGTACCTGTCAGGTGGCCAGAGGCTTTGTGTCTGCTGGCCAGGCCCCATCTTTTCTGGCTTGGGCTGGCCAGGCCCTGAGAAAGTCCAGCTCTCCAGCTCTTTTTCAGTATTCCTTATCAGTCACCAAAGTGTCTATCATTACAACACTGCCTGGCTACGGGCAAGCCACAGTGTCCAAGATTACAGCTTATCTTCCTTTGGAGCCTGTTAAATCAACGTCTTCCTTGTTGAGAGGCACCCCAGGCCTCTTGCAGACATCCATGCAGCCTTCTGGGCTTATCAACGACTGGCACACACATCACACATTGGTGGCTTGTTTCCTGAGGACCTTGGCCACAGATGGCTATCTTTTCCAAAGCATTTTCATTGCAGGGGGTGATAGTTTCAGACCCATTCCCTAGATTCCAGGGTGCATCTTATACAGGGACCACATGCTGTTTATAAAATTCATAGAAAATATGAGTTGAAAAAAGACCTCAGAAGTCATCTAATACACTCCCCTCCTATAGGTGGGGAAACTGAGGCCCATGAGGTTTGACTTGCCCAAGGTCACACAGCTTGTCTCCTGACCATGGCAGCCAGACTGGACACTCAGACTCTGGATTGGTAGCAGCTGCCACTGTTTGCAGAACTTGCTGCTGTTTGCAGACTCTCATGGTTAAACACAGCCTTACATCACCCCCAGATGGCTGCCCCACAAACTTCTTGATGTGTGGCCGGGCTGCCTCTGTGGACCCACCTCTGAAATGAGTTCATGACTGTCCCATCAGTGTTGGTTGGAAAGACTCTGTTAAGGTGCTATTTGTGGCAACAGTAGAACACATCAGAGTTTGCTAAGCACTTCTCATTTATCCTGTGTGATGATCACATCCACCCTTGTGAGTTCTCAGGGTTGGTAGCATTCTCTCCATCTTAGAGATGAGAAAATGAAGGTCCAAAGATCACTAGTGTTTTACCCCGGGTAATATGGAATATAAGACTGCCCTGTCAACCTGCAGGAAGCCCCCCTGTTTTCTGAGGGCTGGTTCAAAAGTTGCCTCTTCCATAGAGCCTTCTGTGATTCTTTCTCCAGCAGACAGTGATGTCTTTCTCCTCTCACCTCCTCTTTACCTTTCTTACAATGCTTAGCAGCTTCACCATGGCATATTCCTATAAATTCATTCATTCAGTGTTCACTGAGTACCTGCTATATTCAAGGCTTTGCGCTGGGGATACCAAGGTGTGAAGTTCATGGTCTGGTAGGTAGAAAGATAAGAATGCTGAATTTGGTAGACACGCAGACTGATGCTTTGTTGTTGCACTGGAAAAGTGATGGATACAGAAGGAGGGGAGGATGTAGGTCAATCATGGAATGCTTCCCGGAGGAAATTACACATTTTATGAACAGGTTTTATCTCACCTCCCTGTACCTCTTTAGGGCAAGGACTCAGTTTTCACCCCCTTGTGTCCCTCATGCCCTGGATTAGCTCTCCTGCCTCCACTCCCTCCACCCTCATATGTGAGCAGACAGGTTTGAAATTGCGGGCCTTGCCCTCCTTCCCAGAGCCCAAGTACTGGTGGGCTGGGGGCTGGTTTGCCTTCAGGACAGTGGGGCTAAGACACTGAAGGAGGGCTATGAACTTTTCTGGTTCAATCATTTTCCCTTTGGGTCCCCCAGCCCTGGCCAGATCCCAGCCCTGGCCACTGTGAGAGAGGTTAGGGAGGATCCAAAGTCTTGTGAGAGCTTCCAGGCCCCCGGTGAGAACTTCTCTCCCTTGGAGAGGAGGCTGGCATAGGTTCAGAGAGCAATGAGGGAAAAGTAACAGGCGTTTGGGTGAGTGGAACGTGCAGTCCGTGGGGCTGGGGGCTATCTTAGTTAGGTTCGCTGAAGGTTGAGCCTCGGATGGTTGGTGGCAGTGAGTTCAGGCAAGTGATTTGCTGAGAAAGTGCTCTAAGGACCAACTGAAAGGGGACAAGGGAAACAGCCAGGTGAAAATGTGGTTTAGTTGACTTAGTCTCAGCCTGTTCCCTGGGGTGGGGTAGGGGGCCTCTGGAGCATGAACAGAACCGCGGTCACACCAGCTTGAGGCAAGGTGGCTGGGCTTTTGCATCATGTCCACCAGTCATTGGGGTGTGTATGTATTGGGGAAGGGATGACCTCCTAGGCGTGTCTGGTCCAGGCAGCTCCCACTGGTGGAGGGCAATTCCCTGGGGCAGGTGAGCTCTGCGTGCCTAGCAGCTAACGCAGCAGTTGGGAATGGAGGCACCTGCCAGATACAGGGAGCTGGGCAGAGCACCAGCAGCCTGCACGACAGGGGGCTGCTAAGACACGACGCTCACTGGGTGATAATCACTCTGTACAGATTACAAAGCCCCCTCACAGTCCTCAGCTCATTGAAGAGCACAGATCTCTTGCAAGGGCCGTGGGATGGGGAGGAATTGCCCCTGTCCTGAGTCCCTGGCCCTTCTGGTCTGGCCCGGGGCCCTAGGAGGATTCTTTCCTGAGCTCGATGGGATCAGGCCTCTGAGGGATGTCATGGAGAAGTCTGGGCTGACCCCTCCCCTTGACACATGCAGGAGGGAGCCTTAGAACCCCTCTGGCCTCGGGGCCTCCTGTCTAAACCTCCCCGTCTCCCGCCAGCTCCAGCCCAGGCTCAGATCGTGCATGCGGGCCAGGCGTGTGTGGTGAAAGAGGACAACATCAGTGAGCGCGTCTACACCATCCGGGAGGGGGACACCTTGGTGCTGCAGTGCCTTGTCACCGGGCACCCTCGGCCCCAGGTAAGCCCTTGGCCTGGCTTGAGCAGACCCCTCCTGACCCACCCCGCTCTGGGATCAGAAGAGGCAGTGGGAGCTGTGACTAGAGACAGACAGCAGCAAGTCAGCAGAAGACAGGAGCCTGGGGCTGGGGAAATAGCTGGAAAATAAACTGTGGGGAAGGGCTATGAGGCTGTGGGCTTATTCACCTGGAAATATTGATGACTGAGGGCAAAAACTGAATGTCAGTTTTTCAGTTCCACTCCATTCCCTGTATCTGTTGAGCAGACGCTCTCTCAGATATATACCTTCAACCACTGTTTGAAGGCAGACCATGTGCCAAGCACTATGCTCGTTACTTTCTCCAGTATTTTCTCTTTGGAACCTCGCAACCATGCTGTGAGGAAGGCATCAGGGCCTCCATTTAAGCTGAGGAAATCGAGGTTCAGAGAGGTTGGGTAAACTCCCAAGGTCCTCAGCTCTTGTGAGGGTGGGAGCAGAATTCGAATCCACAACCAGCGTTCTCTGTAGCTTGGTACACTTCCTCCTACTTTAGGAGGCTTCCAGTAGGCAAGCCCCACACTTTTGACATTAAGAGACTCAAAGCTATTAGAAAGTAACAGAAGATGAGTATCTGGAAAATCTGGGTGAATTTTGTCCCAGACTAAGTGTTTGGTTCAGGCAGGAAGTATTGGCTGGTTATCACTGAGAGCTGACAGGAGGAGGCAGGAGGGTGGGCTGGAGGGATGGGTAAAATTTGCTGGCGAGCTGCGTGACCTTTAAAAGCAGCAGAAAAGGTTTTGATTGGATCCTAGGAAGCACAGTGATTGCAAAATCCTTTTTTGGGGGGACAAATTTGGGAACAGGGACAGCTTTAGTAGGTTTGGTCTTGAGACAAGCAGATGGACGAGAAAACTCCTAAAGACTTTTTCAAACTGAAGCGATCACCACTGCTTCCTCCTTCTTAACGGTTGTTTTTTGGAAGTGAAAACAGTGCTGCCAGTCTTCAGGTTGGTGTTTGCATAGGTGTAACTTTAGGGATGATGCTCCCTAAAGCCAGGGAGGCAGCTGGGCCACCTCTCCCTCAGGCTGCACTGGCCATCTGTGTGTGTCCCCTTGTGCATCACATGTAGGAGTCGTTTGTGGCTGTGGCTGTGAGTCCATGCACCCATTTTCTATTTCCATTTGTAGTTTCATTATTCTTCCTGCTACCTAGGCTCAAACCCTTGGGCTCATATTTGACTCAGCCACATATCATTCCCCACACCTAGCCAGGCTCTGAGGCCTTTCTTTTTACGCCTCTTGCATGGGTGTCCTTCTATTCCTCATTACCCCTTGAGGTCAGACCTTTAGTCTCGTCCCTTGGACCACTGCAGTAGACTCTAATTGGCCTCCCATTCTCCTACATCTCCCCCTCAAATCCATTCCTGCACCCTGCTCCCAGAATCATCATCCTTAGACCTGCTACATTATATCACTCCCCTGCTCAGAAACCTTTGATGGTTCCACATTACCTACCAGACCCAGTTCAGCCTCATAGGGGTGGAACAAAAGAACCCCCACAATCCAGCCCCCACCTGCCTGTCCTGTCTGATCTCCCACGGCCATCCTCCTCACACCCTGTCTTCAGTGAACTTGTCCAAATACACCCTGTCCATTCTTGCTTTAGCCACTGCTCTTTACCTGTCCTGAAATGCCTTCTAGTGCCTTTTTGCTCATTTCATTACAATAAATATTTATTGAGCACCTGCTATGTGCCAAGTACTGTGATGGGTCCTGAGGATACAGCTGCAGTTCCTGTTGTCATGTAGCATCCAGTCTAGGGGTGAAGCAAGTATCATCTCATAGCCCACTTTGTTGTCAGATGGAGGAATGAGTGGGCATGGAATTCCCTACTCCAAACTAATAGCAAGAGAGAGGGACTCTCTATGGTTAAAATGAAGAAGAAATCTATAGTGATGGTAGTGAGCAAAAGCTGAAGAAACTGGTACTTGGAGGGACTTAACTGCATACTCACATCAGGGGTAGTAGTATTAATACACACATGGGGGGTATGAGCTGAGGCCACAGGCCCATCTATGACTGGAGCTAGAACTGCACTTCTTACCTAAAGCTGGAAGCTTGATAAGAGTGATACCACCTATGAATGGGGACCAGAAGATCTCTGCCCCATAGCCCAGAGTCACAGCAGGGAGCAGACTTTCTGCTTCAGGGTGTGGGTGCAAACAGAGTCACCTATGAGGGAATAACCCTAATCCAGTCTGTGTCTTACACTATCCAAGTGGTGAGGAGACCTTAAGCTGAGAAACTAATATAAAAACTGGGACTTCCCTGATGGTCCAGTGGTTAAGACTCTGTGCTTCCAGTGCAGCAGGTATGGGTTCGATCCCTGGTCAGGGAACTAAGATCCCACATGCCACAGGGCATGGCCGAAGAAAACCCAAACTGGTTGAAACCTGTGAATGCATATATCTTGGGCATAGGCAACCATAAAGCTACACCACAGACAGGCCTGTCAGTGCCCAAGTGGGAGTTCTGAGGAAGATAATTCCTACTGAATACAAGCCCATGGGGTGAAATTTTAAAGCATATCTAAAAATACAGTGCCAGGAGAGCCAGTCCATAGACCCAAATAATTGAACAATTCACATCTGAGAAAACAGAGATAATAGAGCAATATGAAAGGATCTTTAAAATAAATGTGTTTAAAATGTTTAAAGAGATAATGGAAGGAATAGAATCTATAAGACAGGAGATTATAAAACCTGATCAGTTAAGATATGGAAAAAAGCAAATAGAAATCCTAGAAATAAAAAATAATATAGTCTTTAGAACAATTTGGCCTCAATACCATAGAAGTAGCTAAAGAAGAAACTGGTGAATTGGATAATAGATCCAAGGAAATCAGCTACAATGCAGTCTGGAGAGGACAAAAGGATGGAAAATGTGAAAAGGAAGTTGGGAGACATGGAGGATAGAATGAGAAGCTGTAACAAATTTAGGCATTCTAGGAGGACTAGAGAAAACTTAGAAGAGGCAATATTTAAAGAGATAAAGCCTGAGAATTTTGTAGAATTGAAGAATGGTATGAACTCTCAGATGGATAAACCAAGTCCTAAGCATTTGTAAACAAACCTCATCTAGATAAATCATGGTAAGACTGCAAAATGTCAAGTACAAAAAGCAAAAACATTTTCATGGTCTTATTCTTTTTCCAAAGCACCCTCTGATCTACGTCTGAACGTCCTGAAACTGCATGTAGCCTTCCCCAAGTTTTATAACCCCTGGGTCCATGAGGGTAGAGTTGAGGGTGGTGAGGAGATGAGAACAGCAGTGACACACCATCTCTCCTGCCAAATTCTGTTGGTCACACAGACCATCCCTGGTACAAAATGGGAGGAAAGTACAGAAAGGTGTGAATACCAGGAGGTGGGGACCACGGGGGGCCATGGTGGAGGCTGGCTATCACGTAGACCTCTTTCACAGATGAGAAATCTGAAGCTAGGAGATGAGTAACCTACCCAAGGCCACTAAGCTAATAAGTGGAATAACAAAAATTTAATCAAATTCTTACTCTTCCAGGAATGAATTATATACTCATTTAGTCTTCTCAGTAAGCCTAGGAAGGGAGTAATATTTCCATTTTACACATGCGGAAAGGAAGGCAGGAGAGGTTGGGTAACTTGCCCGCAAATCCATGATGTTAACAAGTGCACATACTGCCTTTTTAAAAGCCTCCTCCACCTGACCCCAGATTCCCCAGGCTCTTCACTGAGAGGTCCTACCTCCAGTGTGCATTCCCATGAGGCTGTTTGGGTTAGTTTCACAGGCTGTTATGCCTTATGTGCACTCGTGGAAAAGTATGGGGGTGGGCGGGGAGCCCCCTCCGGAGCCCCCTCCCCCTCCCCCTCCCCCTCTGTGCGGTCTGACTCTGCCCTGCCTGGCTGGCCCAGGTGCGTTGGACCAAGACTGCGGGCAGTGCGTCGGACAAGTTCCAGGAGACATCGGTGTTCAATGAGACACTGCGCATCGAGCGCATCGCGCGCACGCAGGGAGGCCGCTACTACTGCAAGGCTGAGAACGGCGTGGGCGTGCCTGCCATCAAGTCCATCCGGGTGGACGTGCAGTGTGAGTCGGGTCTGCCTCTTAGTACCCAAGCCAGGGCCCTGCTTCTGGGGGCTCAGGCTGGGAAGGAGGAGTGGGGAGAAGGGTGGAGAAGTGGCACCTCCGTGGAGAAAACTGTAGAGACTTTCTCTTTTCCGGGATAGAGAAGGGCATCCCTGATGTTCCTTTGATGTGCACTACCTTATACCATTCACCCATTTCTATCTTTAATCCCATATGAACCTTGCAGCATCCCTGCAAAGTGGTCAGGGAGGGCAGGACAGGTTGGATTATACCCATTCTACAGATGAAGAAGCTGAGACCAAAGGCTTGTGACTTGCTCACTGCATAGGTCTCTTCTCATTATGGTCCAGTGTCCTTCCCACAGTACCTCATGTCTCTGCTTTTGTCCCAGGGCAGCTCTGAAACTTCCCTACCCCAACACCTGCAGGACCAGGCACCCCTCAGTCCTTGCTGCAGGTTGAATGGGAAGCCCTCAGTCCCTGCCTGCCCTCCATGGATATTCCCTTGACCACCCAGAGGCTATCTCCCTTCTTGACATCCGCCTCTGTGCCATCCAGGCTGACCTAGGTACCCAGAAGCTGTGGGGCCAGGCCCTAAGGTCTGTCTGCCACCATCTTAATATCTACAATGAACCTATCCATTAAATACACTCCCTGCCCCAAGTGGGACCTGATAGAGTGGTGGAACCCCAGGCCCTCTCTTCTGTCCCCCTTCAGCTACCCAGGGGCCTGACAAACCCTGGGGCTGAGGGTCGTTTCTCAAGTTATTGCAGCTGGAAGGGTCTGGCAAGCATGGCCTGATTTCCAGTGTGCAGCTGCTTCCTCCATCCCATGATAGGAGGGTGAAGATAGACACACACATCCCCCCGCCCTCCCCCTCCCCTGCCAATGCAGGTCCCTGGGGAGGGACTGCTGAGAAGCCAACACATCCAGTCCCCTGCCTCTGACAGGTTGCTCAAGCTTGCAGGGCTGGGAGAGCATCTGGCTCTCTGGAAGCATCCCATGAGGGTAGCTTAACTTTCCCTGAGAGCTGCCAGGAGCCCAAGCCCTCCACCTAGGGGGTCAGGCATCTGACTCCACTGGGGCTGTGCCCTTGCAGACCTGGACGAGCCAGTGCTGACAGTACACCAGACAGTGAGCGATGTTCGGGGCAACTTCTACCAGGAGAAGACGGTGTTCCTGCGCTGTACGGTCAACTCCAACCCACCTGCCCGCTTCATCTGGAAGCGGGGCTCGGACACCTTGTCTCACAGCCAGGACAATGGGGTCGACATCTACGAGCCCCTCTACACCCAGGTCAGGATGGGCGGCAGCTGGCTTGGTCTCCTCATGGCTCACCCCACATTCTTCCTGCTGTACCCCACAAGGGAGGGGGCCGGGGGGCTGAAGCCTCACCATCTGGAGCTCCAGGGACTGCCCTGACTCCAACAAGTTTGTTCTGACATCAGAAGCAAGCATTCTGATTGGGCTTCAGACCACCTGGGGCAGACAAAATCGAGACAGAAAGGTCAGGGAGCAGTGGTGAGGACAGGAGAGTCCTCAAGGCAACATGTCCTCTAAGAACTTTGCCAGTTAGGAAAGGCACCTCCTGGGGCAGACAAGTCATCCCTGCCTGTTGCTGGCTGGCAGGGTCTTTGGAACGCACGGGCAGGAACAGCAGGAGTTGGGGTAGAAAGATGAGTCACTTCCCATGGCTCTCCTGCAGTCCTAGGAGATGGTGATGAAGCCATCCTGCAAGAGAGAGTTTTCAGAGGCAGCTTTCCTAGGTGGCTGTCAGAACTCCACATGTAGCCATGGCCTGTAGGGCCAGCCCTATATTTGTATGGGTTGTAAGACAGAGCAGGATTCCCTCCTTACCCTTCCATTTCCTAGAATGGGGAAACTGAGGCCCGGTCCTGACCAGTGTGTACCAGGACACCCTCAGACCCATGGAAGCCCAGGGTATGGGGAGTGTGCCATCCACCCCAGGCTCAGTCCTGAATAGGAATTTGCTTTAGCCTCTGGTGCTTGGTGAATGTGTGTGAGACCCAAGCAGGCCCCTCACCCCAGTGGTCACTGCCCAGGGGGAGACCAAGGTCCTGAAGCTGAAGAACCTGCGGCCCCAGGACTATGCCAGCTACACCTGCCAGGTGTCTGTACGCAACGTGTGTGGCATCCCGGACAAGGCCGTCACCTTCCGGCTCACCAACACCACGGGTACAGGCACTTCCCCGCCCATCCCCTTGCCCACCTGGGCTGAGTCCTCAACCAGGAGGTGGTGCCCACCCCATGCAAGACTCCAAGCACATCACCACGAGTGTTTCCCCTCCTCCCTCCTGCCTGCTCCTTCCCTTCTCCCCCTGCAGGCCTTCCCCGGCCCCCATTCCCTCCCTGATTCTCCTCCCCCACATCCGGCCCTGCCTCACGGTCCCCTAAGACTCCATTCTTGTCCTCCTAGCACCACCAGCCCTGAAGCTGTCTGTGAATGAAACTCTGGTGGTGAACCCTGGGGAGAATGTGACGGTACAGTGTCTGCTGACAGGCGGTGATCCCCTGCCCCAGCTGCAGTGGTCCCATGGACCAGGTCCGCTGCCCCTGGGTGCCCTGGCCCAGGGTGGCACCATCAGCATCCCTTCAGTGCAGGCCCGAGACTCTGGCTACTACAACTGCACAGCCACCAACAATGTGGGCAACCCTGCCAAGAAGACTGTCAACCTCCTGGTGCGATGTACGTGGCTCCGGAGGGGTGGAAGGAAACTTGGGGAAGCAGACAGGGTCCCTGTACCTTGGGAACTGAAATGGGAGAGGGGCCTGTCTGCTTCTCCTTGGTAGGGGAGGTAGGCTGAGAAGGCAGGTTCCAGGCACTTTGATTTCCCTGCAATTCAGGTGTCTGCCAGCAGATGGCAGGACTAAAATTTGCATAAAGTTTTATTTACAGTTTACAATCAATACATTTTCAAATATAACCTCAACAACCCAAGAAGTAGGAAGGGCTGGTGTTGATTACCTAGATTTTTTTAGATTGGGAAACTGAGGCTGCAAAAAGCTAAATGTGGACATTTCAGACTCTCAGAGAAAGTCCCTGACTTTCTCCCTGTACAATGGTTTCTACATGATTAATAGAATTAAAGTGAAAATAACACACATTTCCACATACCTCATATGTAAATCTTTATTAGCAAAGCATTTCAGTGAGTATAAAGATAATTACTAAATGTAAAAATGATTAAAACTTGGAGAACAATATAAAAGAAGTACAAATACTTTCCTAACTAAACTTCAGCCTCACTAATTATCATTAGCTGCTCGGTAAGATCTTGATTTTACTACTCTGCTTTAAGGAGGAAACTTTAAATTCTTCTGCTTGTGCAGCTTTAGGTGGTTGTTTTAAAATTTATTAAAAAAATTTTTTTTTAAAGATCCAGGCTTGTTTCCAGCTCTTTAGTACTTGAAAGTAAGATACAGTTTCTGTTAAATTCAATTGAGCATCTTCTGATGAACACTCTTCTTTGTTCATCTGTCACTGACCAGTCTCTCCCTGACTCTCCTCACCAAGAGAAGCTAGCTCTCTATGACTTTTTACTTAATTATGATTAAGTAGTGAGAAAGATAATAGTCAAACTGTGGTTATCTAATGACTACTGTTTCCTTTGATGGTACTTTTCCCATCAGAAGATTGTTCTTCCCCACCTGATCCATATGCCCTTTAAAACCTGGGTTGATAAGATTGCCATTTTCATCAAATACTTGTGGTCACCTCTCGAGGTGACATACAGCCCGCTTCACTCAGCCCAGTCCTGATTTATGGCTGTTGTACCAGAGTCCTTTCCAATGAGCACCTAATATTAAGAATTCTGTCTAACTCTTGGCATACATAAAACAATTTTTAGATTTTTAAAGGAGGCCAGACCATTTTCTTTCTAAACTCTATATTTTTATGTAATTGCATGTAAAATGATTGTATTGGTCTTTTTTTTTTTTTATGACACAAACTTGTTGCAAAGAGCTAAACAGCGCAAAAGGGCAAGTTAAAAATTTCCCCTCAATTTCCCTCAGTCCCATTCGCTAGATAGAACCAGTATTACATTCTGGTGCCTCTTTCCAAAATTTGTATTTTGTATATTCTGGGTTTAAAACAACAATAAAAATAAAGCAGCATAGTAGTTAAGAGCACAGGCTCTGAGTGTGAATTCAAGATTGGCTATTTACCAATACTTCTTTGAGCAAGTGAATTAAACTGTCTGAGCCTCATTTCCCTCCTTTATAAAATAGGGAAAATAAAATGCCTCCCTCAAAGACTGTGGGATGGGCTAAACGAGGAAACCCACATACAGTGCTTAGAACAGGGCCTCTCATATTGTATGTTTGGTCAACAGTGGCTGTATTGATTCCTAAACCCACTTTACTACAGCGAGCTTTTTTTTTTTTTTAACTTTTGGAAACACATCTGAGAGAGGAGAACAATTTCCAAGCAAAAAAAGTGATGGTTTCTCCTGGGAGTGGGATCGTAGCCCCCAAACTCCAGGAAGGCCAGTTGGAGGGTAGAAGCTGCATCTGGATGGGGGTGGTGAGACAGGGAACCCTGGCTTTGGGCCAGCTCCAGCCACTTTTCCCTCCCCATCCACCCATAGCCATGAAGAATGCCACATTCCAGATCACCCCAGATGTGATCAAAGAGAGCGAGAACATACAGCTGGGCCAGGACCTGAAGCTGTCATGCCATGTGGATGCAGTGCCCCAGGAGAAGGTGACCTACCAGTGGTTCAAGAATGGCAAGCCAGCGCGCATGTCCAAGAGGCTGCTGGTGACTCGCAATGACCCTGAGTTGCCCGCTGTCACCAGCAGCCTAGAGCTCATTGACCTACACTTCAGCGACTATGGCACCTATATGTGTGTGGCTTCCTTCCCGGGAGCACCTGTGCCCGACCTGAGCGTCGAGGTCAACATCTCCTCTGAGACAGGTGGGCAGCTGGAGGGGGGCAACAGGGAGGTATGAGGGGGCTGGAGAGACCTACAGAGGGGAGGTGGGGGCAGCAGCCTGGGAAAGGGAGGCTACAGTGAGGAGGATACCATTTGTTCATGTCATATGCACTTATTAAACACCTGTTATATGCCAGGCATTATGCTAGGCACTGGAGTATAGTGGTGGGCAAAACAGGCCACATTGAACTTAGTAGCAAATGTTTTTCAGATCATCCCACAAATAAATGTATCACTGCAAACTGTGATTCATGAGAGTCAGGAAAGAGTTTCCTAAGATAGCAGGTTTGATCTGAGATCTGAGGGAGGGGCAGGATTTTAGTAGGCAAAGGAGAGCAAAGGGAGGGTGGAAGAGAAAAGCAGGCCAAGGAATCAGCATGTGCAAAGGCACCGAGGCAGGAAAGTACATGGAGCATTTGGCGCACTGAAAGAAGGAGAGTGTGGCTGGGAGAATAGAGTGAGATGAGAGTGGAGAGGTTGGCAGGGGCCAGATTTTGCAGAGGATTTGGGTCTTTATTCCAATAATAATAAATAACGATAATGAAATAATGGCCAACATTTACTGAGTGTTTACTATGTGTTCTGATGATTTTATATTTATCTCATTCGCCTTCATGATTTACTTTATGGGGTAGATGGTTCATCTTCAGTTTTTAGAGATGAGGAAACTTAGGCTCAGAGAGTTTAAGAATCTTACCTAAGGTTACACATCAATAAGTGGTGGAGCTGGGATTCAAACCCAGGCAACCAGACTTCAGAACCTGCTCTCAGCCACCCCTGAAGGGTTTACACTTTGAAAATTACAAGAGTTTGGACGGAGTGACTTTGGAGAAGGTCTCTGGAATCTCATCTCCAGCCCCCAGTATCTTGCACTGAGTTGCTGGCTGACTTTGGCTAAGCCTCTTCAACTCTCTGGGCCTCAGTCTCTCCTCTATGAGACATTGAACCAGATGGCCTTGGAAGCTCTTCCCATCCTGACATCTGAACAGGGAGAGGCCAGGTGTAGCTGGAGGTGTCAGGAAAGGCTTCCAGAAGGAGACAGACTTGAGCTGGGTTTTGGGAGTGGACTAGGCCTCCACAGATTCCACAAATCCATTTTGCAAATCACAGAGCCATGTCTGGGGTGAGGAGCTAGGGGCTCAGACACGAATGCCACAGCCCCATCATCAGAGCTCACTGCCTAGACAGAGAGATAGACCTGTTGCAGAAGGGTCAGGCAAGGTGGAGGAAAAGGAAAGACAAACCTTAGATAAGACTCAGGAGCTAAAGGTGGGGTCTGCAGAGCATCTAGGGGCACAAGGGGAGTACCAGGCTGCCCGGGGTTGTCAGGTAAGGCTTCTTAGAGGAGCCATTTTCCATGTGTGCATTTGCCCATGCTCAAGCCCATGAGAGGAGGGACAGGGAGCCCCCAAGGCATATGAGACTTGCTGTGTTCAGGAAGTATGTCCCTTACAAGTGGATCCCACAGCTGGAACACAGGATGGGAAAGGAAGATGAGGCTGGGGGTTGACAGAGGCCAGAGCACAAGGGCCTTGTTAGAAGAGCCAAGGAGTTTGAGCTTTAACCTGAGGGCAGTATGGCCTCAAAATGGGGGGACAGCCCTTTATCTTGTGGGGGCAAAGAAGGGTTGGGAGCTGGGGTGTTTTAGAAACAGGGAAATCAATGGGGTACAGGGCCATTTCCTTCATTTCACTCGTCAGCTTGATGCCTAGGACATAGAAGCTTTTTAAGGACCTGTGGAGATGGTTTAGAATTGGAAAAATAAATTAACTGGCTCCAAAATACAAAGGGAAAACTGCAGAATTAAAGCCAATAAATGTATAAATGTTTACAGAGTATAAATTATGCTAACTACATAACTGGACTTCAGCTTGCCTTGTAGAGTTATTTACGATTTATATTTAATGTAGACATTTAATTTGTTTGATGTGATATGGGATGGGACCCATGGAAGTCTTTAAAAGACCCTTAATTTGGGCAATGTGTTGGGTTAGATTAGGTTTGGCTGTGAATAACAGAAAAAAACCTAAATAATGGTGCCTTTAAATGAGCTAGATGTGTATTTCTTCTTTATGTACAAGTGAGCAGTCCAGGCTGGAATAGTGGCTCTGCTCGACCAAATCCTCAGAGCCCCAGGCTCCATCTTGTCTTGCTTTTCTGTTATCTTTAGCATGTGCCCCCTCGTCCATGATGGCAGTGCCAGCTGCAGCCATCAGTCTGCATTCCAGCCTGCAGGGAGGAAGAGAGGCACTGCCTCTCCCTTTAAAGACTCACACCATCTTGGCCAGGATTTAGTCACGTGACCACAGCTAGCCATAAGGCAGGCTGGGAAATACAGTCTTTATTCTGGCTGTGTGTCCTGCTAAAGCCCAGATATTCTTTCACTTTTGAAGAAAGGGTAAGGATGTTGGGGGACAGACTACCAACCTGTGATAACACTCCAGAAAGAGAAGATGGAGGCTTTCACTAGAGCAGGGCCAGTAGGCAGGAAGGAGGGGATTGAGGGAGAAGATATTTAGCAGAACTATTTAAAAAGTGGAACCCCCCCAAATAAATAAATAAAAGGTGGAATCCCCCAAACTTAGTAATATTGGGGATAAGGGGATAGAAAGAATTGGCCTGGACGACTTCAACTCTCTTTCTGAGTTGGGAGACCTTGAGGTAGAGACCCAGGAGGTGGAGAGGATTTGGGGAGGGGAGTTCTGCTTTGAAGATACTGCAGGATCTGTGGAACATCGGGGATGGGAAAGGAGGCTCGCACTTAGTGGGAGGGAAGCAGGAGCCCCAGAGCAGAGGCCAGGGTGGTGAGGGGAAGCTCTAACCCCGCTCCTACCTCTTCCCTGCCCCTCAGTGCCTCCCACCATTAGCGTGCCCAAGGGCAGGGCCGTGGTGACCGTGCGCGAGGGCTCGCCCGCCGAGCTGCAGTGTGAGGTGCGGGGCAAGCCGCGGCCGCCTGTGCTTTGGTCCCGTGTGGACAAGGACGCTGCGTTGCTGCCCTCGGGGCTGCCCCTCGAGGAGACCTCGGACGGGAAGCTGCGGCTGGAGCGCGTGAGCCGCGACATGAGTGGGACCTACCGCTGCCAGACGGCTCGCTATAATGGCTTCAACGTGCGCCCCCGCGAGGCCCAGGTGCAGCTGAACGTGCAGTGTGAGTCCCACCGCCCCACCCAGACTACCGTCCAGAGCTGTCCCTCCCGGTTTACAGTCAGGCCTGCCCCCTCTTCACCCCTTCACCCACCCTGGTCCAACCAAACCCCTCTGCTGATACCCCTAAACCCTCCTTGACCCCCGTGCTCTAAGACATGGAGGTCCATGACCCTTGCCACACTTCTACTCCATCTTCATTCCCAGGGACCCAGTGAGCAAAGAAATAACTGATTTTGCCAAGTGAAACTGGGAGTTTGAAGGAGGAAGGAACCTTCAAGGGAACACGCTGCCTCTGATAGTATAATGACGAGAGTTAACTTACCACGTGCCAAGCACTGAGTGTTTTAATGCCCTAACTCATCTAGCCCTCCACAGCCCTATGTATAGATTCTGTTATTCACCCATTTTTACAAATAGGGAAACCGAGTCACACAGATGTTAAGTAACTTGCCTAAGATCTCACAGCTAGTTAGAGGCAGAGCTGGGGTTTGAACCTAAGCTATCTAGCTCCGGAGATCATGCTGTAAATCCCGACGTTATGCTGTTTTTCATTACACGGAGGGTGAGGGGACCATTTGAGGTATGAATAGAGGCCCAGTCTGGGAAGCTCGGCTGGAGGTTTTGGCCGGGAAGGAGTAGGTATCTGCAGGTCGGAGAGGTACGAGTGTGGCTATTTTGTATGTTGTGAGTGTGTATCCGCCCTGAGACCCTTCCAGGATGCTGGGGGGTGGGGGGAGGGGTGGCGGGAGTAGGGGCGAGTACGTCGCCTCCCCATGGGGCCGCTCCTCAGACCCCACTCGGTGGGAAGAGGCCCCGCTGACCGCCGCCCCCGCCCCCAGTCCCGCCGGAGGTGGAGCCCAGCTCCCAGGACGTGCGCCAGGCACTGGGCCGGCCAGTGCTGCTGCGCTGCTCGCTGCTTCGAGGCAGCCCCCAGCGCATCTCCTCGGCTGTGTGGCGCTTCAAAGGGCAACTGCTGCCTCTGCCGCCTGCCGTCCCCGTCGCCGCCGAGGCCCCCGACCACTCTGAGCTGCGCCTCGACGCCGTCACCCGCGACAGCAGCGGCAGCTACGAGTGCAGCGTCTCCAACGACGTGGGCTGGGCTGCCTGCCTCTTCCAGGTCTCGGGTGAGTGTCCCGACTGCCCCGCCCCAGCCAACCCCGCCCACCTGGGGCCAGGCTCCGCCCCAACCCCAGCCCTGCCCAGGCTCGGCCTGGGGCCCCGCCCTTTCCGGCCTACCTGCGCCCGGTTTAGGGCCCTGCCTTTCCAGGACCCGCCCATGCCAGGTACAGATCCCGCGCAGGCCTCCCGGATATAACCAGGACCTCCTCTCACAGCCCTGAACCCGCCACTTGCCCACTCTAGGTCTAGGCCTTCCCCTTTCGAGGCCCGCCTCGACTTGGCCTAAGCCTCGCCTGTTTTATCTTGCCCGGCTCCTGGCATCTGACAGGCCCGCTCCCTTCACCAAGCCTAGACTTCGCCCCTCTAGCTCCAGGAACACCAGGTGTGGGCCCTTGCCTTTAAAGGCTCATTCACACCTGGCTTACGCCCCGCCTACGTGAGGCATAGGCTCCACCCCTTACAGCTCTCTGCTTCCACCTGTTTGAGTAGCAGGCATCGCTTTCCCTCCAGCCCTGTCCACATCAGGTTTAGACTGACCTGCTCAAGCCCTGGGCACTGCCGCATCTCAGCCATCACTTCTCAAGCCCCTCCTCCTTCGTCCTTGGCCCTAGAGGCTGCAGATAGGAAATCTCTTCCTGACTGCGGGCCCAATGTGAGGGGCCTGAGCTGTAGGTTAGAGGAGGGAAGAAGCGCCTCAACAGCTTCTCTGGAACGTCGTGGGTGGCGCTGGACCAGCCAGCACACATTTCCTGAGCTGTCACTCTAGAGGTTCAGGCCCCTCGGTGCCCAGAAATCCCTTTCAGCCCCATCTCTTCATGTCATTCAGGTGGGCATTTTGGGGCTGCAGATGGGCGTGGGTGGGTTAGAAAGGAGGGAAGGTCGTGGTGAGAGTGGAGGGGAAAGGCCGGACCCACTCCCTTCTCTTCCTCCCTTGGGGAGAGCCGGTACCCTGTCAGAAGCAGCACCCCAGAGGAGAGCCCCAGGTGTGCCTGTCCCCCATTTTACTGCGCCCCCGCTCTCCCAACAGCCTCCGACTGACTGGGTGCCCCTTTAGCTCTTATTTGGATCTCCTCACTCAACAGTGGGGGGCTAGGGCCACAGGTCACTGGCCACCTACCCAGCCCCTCCCCACCCCACCCAGCCCTGCCAGCCAGAGGCCCCTGTGACATTTCCCACCTCCTTCCCCCTCCCCTGTTCTCCCATACTTTCCCTGTCTCCCCACTTTTTGGCCGCTCTCTATCTCTCTTCCCTTCTACCTCAAAATCCTTGATCCTTCTTGGTGTCTTCTATCCAATTCTCTTCCCCTGTGTCTTCTCTAATATCCCTTCTCTGTGTCTTCCCACATTTCTCGTTTCCGTCCTTTCCTTGGCCTTTCCACTCCCTTCTCACCAACACCACCTCCTGGATTCCCAATCTCCCTTTCCTCCATCTCCCACCTTCCCGCCTACCCCTCATTCTCCCCAATCTCCTCTTCTCCTACCATCTCCTCTCCTCACAATATTCCTTCCTTTTGTCTCCCCCCCACCCTCTCTCTGTACCACGCATCCTCTTCTGTCGCCCTCTCCCGCACCTCCTCTCTCTGTCTCTCCTCATCCCCTGCCCCTCATGGCCCCATGCCCCCCTCCCGGCCCTCTCAGCCAAAGCCTACAGCCCGGAGTTTTACTTCGACACCCCCAACCCCACCCGCAGCCACAAGCTGTCCAAGAATTACTCCTACGTGCTGCAGTGGACCCAGAGGGAACCTGACGCTGTTGACCCTTTGCTCAACTACAGACTCAGTGTCCGCCAGGTGGGCCAAGGGGGGCAGGGGCTCAGGTGCAGGCTGGCCCTGGGAATGCTCATCAAGCCAGGGGGAAGGGGTTGGAGACACATTGACCCTCTTATAGATAACTCTTCAGAGCCAGGGAAAAAGTGTTCTGGACACAGAAGCTGGGAGGCTCTAGGGACCTGTCCCCTTTGAACCCATGCTCTGGGCACAGCCCTGAGAATTAGGCAGGGGTCTGCTGGGTTCATGTGGGGGAAGGGGGGCAAAGCGAGTCTTGCTCACAAAACAGAGAATCTACTCTTATATCATAAGCTTAAAGCATGAGCTTAAGTCTCATCTACAGGGTCTCTAGGACACAAGGCCAGAATCACTATACGAGTCTTGAGTCCAGTCTAATTGCATGTGGTTCTGCCCAGACTAAGGGGTAGTTGGGTGGAGGGTAAGAGTGTGACTCTGAGGCAGACTGCCTAAGCTAAAATTCAGTTCTGTATTAACTTGGGCAAGCTACATCTGTTTGGCCTCAGTTTCTTCATCTGTAAAATGGGGGTAATTATACTATTCCAACTGATAGGATCATTATTTTGAGGATTAAATGAGTTAATAATTGCAAAGCATTTAAAACAGTGTCTAGCACATTAATTTTTCAATATGTGTTACTATCACTTATTATTAAGACCGCCCTGGGAGGTGGGCATGGAAGGGGTGATTGCTCTATCTTACAGATGACGAAACTGAGGGCCTGGCTTCCTAGTCCTTTGCTCTTTCTGCTCCCCTGCACTGGCCCCCAAAGTCACACCAGGGCCTGGGCTGGTGCTTAGGTGGAGGGTGTCGGGCATCTGGGAACTCCCTGTATCTACAGTTGAATCAGCAAAACGCCATGGTGAAGGCCATCCCGGTGCGGCGTGTGGAGAAGGGGCAGCTGCTGGAGTACATCCTGACCGACCTCCGAGTGCCCCACAGCTACGAGGTCCGCCTCACGCCCTACACCACTTTCGGGGCTGGAGATACGGCCTCCCGCATCATCCACTACACAGAGCGTAGGTGGTGGTGGCTGTGGTGGTGGGATAGGTGGGCCCATCTCATGCCCAGGGGACCCCTCCATATTCCCCACGTAGTTCCTGAGCTTGGGGTTCTCCAATGTGCAGTGTCCTACTCTGTCACTGCAGGCCAGGAGCCTCTGGCCCCCAGGCTTACTCTGGGGACCGTGTTCCTAAGCCCAGGCACCCTCTGCACAGCCCCACACCTTGGTTCTGACTTGGTTTTCCTGCTTGCTTTCTCAGCCATCAACTCTCCCAATCTGTCAGGTGAGAAACCCCTACCCACCTCCCCTTCCCTTTAGGGATACAAAGGCTCCCCTGGTGGGAGGGACCCCAAGAGATAACCCAGAGAGAAAATAGTGTGGAGGCCAGAAGTTGGCAGAAAAAGCAGAAGGGAGCAAGGCTGGGCTTGGAGATATTTGCATCTAGGATTTATTCTGGGGCTTAAAGGCTTGAAGTGAGGGTGGAGTCAGGAGGACATCTCTCTAACTCAGGGCCTTTTGTCCTCACTCAGCACCATTCACTGTCCCCAAAAGAAAAATGGAAAGACCAGGCTAGTCCACATTCTCTGTTCCCTGGGGCAGAGGTCCTTAATCTGAGATCCATGGACCACCCCTACAAAGGATGAGGAGGGTCCATGAAACTGGACCCTGGAAGGGCATACAATTACTTCTTTATTTTCCCTAACTTCTAGAAATTTAACATCTTCAATGATGAATGTAGGAATGTGGTATAATCACTACCTGTGACTCTGTCATCAGTGGAAATCCAATGTTTTCACATCACCTAAAAGTTTTTGCAGCCATCTCTAAATATCATTTCCATTTATTAGTATTTCAAACTACAATAGTTAGACCTAACACTGGATCCTGTGATTTAATTAGATAATAGAGAAGCCCACTTACTATTATATCACAAATTTATTTTTTAAATATTTTGACAACTGTATTTCAATATAATTGATTTCCTTTGTAACCCTGTGTTTTTCATTTTATACACCTAAATAATTATTCTGAGATGAGATTCTTAACTTCACTAGACACCAGAAGGGTTTGTGGCACAAAAAAGATTAAGAGGTCCTGTTCCGGGAATAAATTTGTCAGGGGTTCCATTGCCTGGTTTCTGAAGCCCTGGGATCCTGGGCCTGCCGCTTGGATGCTTGGGAGCTGTCTCAGGGGTGACCAGGAAGGCAAAGCTGGACCAGGGGACTTGAGGAGGCTGACTCTCTTTGTCTCATTCCCTCCCAACTCTGCCCTGAATACAGACAACACCTGCCACTTCGAGGATGAGAAGATCTGCAGCTACACCCAGGACCTGACAGACAACTTTGACTGGACCCGGCAGAATGCCCTCACCCAGAACCCCAAGCGCTCCCCCAACACTGGTCCCCCCACGGACATAAGTGGCACCCCTGAGGGTGAGGACATGGCCTGCTGCTAGGATTGGAGAACAGCTTCAGGGAGGAGTCTAGCCCTGGGGAGCCCCGGTCTGAGGGGAGACACAGCCGCAGCCTCAGGGAGCCCTGGTCTGAGAGGAGAGAAACAGCTCTGAGCTGCTAGAGGATTGGGAAGAAGAGAAACTGCAGCAGAGCTAAGAACTCACAATTGCTGGCTCAGACTCCTGTGTTGTGCCGTGAGGCAGGGAGGACTGGGTGGGGTGGGGTGAGGCACCTGGGATTCAGGCAGCTGATACTAAGGCCAAAAAGGAATCAGATGGAAAGAGGCCTGGGGGGCTGAGGGGGAGACTGTTGGCACATCTCCCCCTTCCCTGCAGGCTACTACATGTTCATTGAGACATCAAGGCCCCGGGAGTTGGGGGACCGTGCGAGGTTGGTGAGTCCCCTGTACAACGCCAGCGCCAAGTTCTACTGCGTCTCCTTCTTCTACCACATGTACGGGAAGCATATCGGTGAGTCGAGGGACCAGGTAAGCTGCACGAGTGTGTGCTGGGGCAGGGAGGGGTGTCCACAGGAAGCTGGGGACTGGCCCGGGTAAGGCCTGGGCATCCCAAGTTGGCTGAATCACAGATCCCTGTGGGGAATATGAGCAGAATCTGGGCAAAGGGGAAGTCCAGAGCCAGCTTGTCTGTGGTTTTGAGATGATCAAGGCTTTCTGAGTCTGCAAAGAAAATGGATCCACCAGGATGAGTCTTGGAGGGGATGGAGAAATCAGCTAAGAGGTTGCATGTATTGAGTGCCTGCCAGGTGCCAGGTGACATCCTGGGTTAGGGATGCATCTGTGGTCTTATTAACCCTCACAACCACCACGTGTGGGAGGTGTTACCATATAGACCGGAGAGGTTAAGCATTTGCCCAAGATCACACTGCAACCCAAGTCTGTCTGATTCTCCAAGCCCTAAACGCAGGGTTGGAAGGGAGCTGCTCTGTGAGCAGTGAGGGGAAATACCACTTCCTAAGCATGACCATGAACCTAAGGAGTGCCCTTTGGGAAGAGATGGCACTGGTAGGAGTGCCACATTAGCCAATGAACTCATCAGTTCAGCCATCATTTCCAGAGCTCCTGCTCTGTGCCAGGCATCTAGTGCTGCAGTGAACAGGATGGACAAATCTCTCATCCTCTTGGCACCTACAGTCAAGTGGGAGAGACAGACGTTAAATAATTAATTGCACCAGATAGGATTTGGTGACCACTGTGATGTGTGTCTGCAGCAGAAGGACAGAGGCCAAGACAGCTGATAAAAGGAATAGTTGACTTGACTCTGGGGGCTGGTTATGGAAGACTCTGCTGAGGAAATGACAATTTTAATTTTATTTATTTGTTTGTTTACATATTTATGGGAAAGGTAATGTATTTTGCACAGGTCAGAAGGTACAAAAGGGTTGCATAAGGAGAGTCCCTCTCCCATCCCAGTCCTCCTGCCACCTAGAGTCCCTTCCCGGAGGCAATCAGTGTATTAGATTTTGGGGCAAACTTCCAGAAATGCTTTAAGCATGTAGAAGCCAGTACACATATATTCTGTTTCCCTCCATTTTACACACACTGTTCTGTGCCTTGCTTTTCCCTCTAAACTGTGCATCTTGATGATCAGGCCTTAACAGACCATAGAAAACTTCATTGTTTTCCTCAGCTGCATGGTAGAGAAAGTGACTTTAAGCAAGTGTGGACCTAAAGGCTCATTGTGAAGTGTCCACAGCTAGAGTGATGGGTCGGGCTGAACTGATGAACTAGAATGAGGTGGGATGGAACCTTCTGCATCCACTGGGGTCCCCCGGGCCATCCACACAATCCAATTCACCCATGACTGGGTCTGGACTTCGTGAGAAGCTTCCTGTGGGGTAGGTGGGGGTGAGGGTGACCAGGACCTCCCTGCACAGCTAGAGTAACCACTTCAAACCAATCCTGGTTTGCCCCAGCCTTTCCCACTTTTAACACTAGAAGTCCCACATCCCAGGCAAACCAGGACAGTTGGTCATTTTATCCTCAGCTCAGGAGGGGCACGGGAGACCCAGCTGGCAAGAAGAGCATGTTGGACACAGTAGGGCCCTGGGAGATCAAGCCTTAAGAGCTGGGATGCCCAGGTGCCTGGGAGCAGAAAAAGCCCTGAGGGAGCCATCTGTGCTCCAGAGCTTGCTTGGTGTCCCCCAGCAGGTGGGACAAACACCAGTCACTGAAAGCTTCTGGGAGGCAGGTTTGAATTCCACCTGAGGAAGATCCTATAAGTATCAGATCTTCCCAGCAAAGGAATGGGCTGTCCTGTGCCTGGACAGGAGGACTGTCCAGCAGGGGTGCTGTGGAGGTGTCCCCCGCTCGGCCCCCTTCCATCACCATCTTCTCTAGGCCTCCCGCACCGGATCTGCCCCTGCGTGCTTCTCTGACCTCATTTTCTGCTGCTCTCCCCTGACTCTACTCAGTTCAGGCACACCGGTCTCCTTGCTTTTCTTTAAGTACTTGAGGCCTTAGAAGCCTTCGCTTGTGATATTTCCCCCCGCCTAGAATGTTCTTCCCCTCTCCTCATTCAGGCCTCCTTGGAGAGGTCCCTGACAGCCCCATGTAAAATACCTCTGTATCCCTTTCCTGCATTATTTTCTTTATAGTGCTTACTGCCAAAAGAGCATAAGCTTCAGGGAGCAGAGTTCTTCATCTTATTCATGGATGTGTCTCTGGTGTCTAGAATAGTGCCTGCTCAATTAGATGAATGAATGAATGAATGAATGAATAAAGGGGAGGTGGGGAGGTAGGGAGGGCTGGGCTTGATGAACTCTGAGATAACTTCTTACCCTGAGAAGCCTCTTTTCAGTCAGTCCTGATGACAGTGATGGAAAGTTCTTCATTGAGCATTCAGATATTGAGAACAGATAGGAATTTGATGGGGACTTTCCCTCAGGAGCCAAATAGGGGGAGAGGATATGAATCCCAGTAACTGCTACACTGTAGAGCAGGGAGTGGTCTGGGCATGGGGGACTGCAGTTTAAGGTCTCAGAGTTCACAGGAAGCACAGAGGGCACCCAGCTCAAGCCTGGGAAGACTTCTTGGAGGAGGTGACATTTCAGAGAGGGCTTGAAGCACAAAAAGGATTTGGTCAGGGGGAGATAGTAGGGGAGGGCATCTCAAGCAGTGGGAACAACCCAGGCAAAAGCCCAGAGTCTGGAAAGCTGGACTGTGTCCAGGCTGCAACATGTAGCTCAGTGTGGCTTTGGAGGTGACAGGAAGATAGGGAAGAATGTAGTGAGCGGGCACCCTTAAAGCCCTGGCGGACCCTGTGAAACGCTGTCAGGAAGAGGGGAGATCTTGGAGCTGGTGGGATGATCAGGGAAGGGGGCAAAAATTCAATTTTGGTTTGAGTAGTGAAAAGGTGGGGTTCCCCCATTAGGGTCCTTGGGGCAGGGTGGTGGAGGAGGAAGAAACGGTTTGGAGATCGAGGTTGGACCCTGGAGGTTGGGGGATTGGAACCGGGAAAGATCTTCAGGAAGGGGAAGAGAGGGAGGTCCCTTTGGGACTGGTGAGAAGCCCAAAAGTCACTGGGGCTTGGGCCCTGCCTAAGCCAGTGTGGCATCTCCTGGCCCACTGGGTGCTGGCTTCAGCCCTCTCAGGGCCCCATCTACTGGTGAGGGTTCTCCACATGCCTTGAACCTTTGTTTGCTCCTCCCCCAGGCCTGGGTCTGCTGCTGGGGAGGGGTGGGTGTTTCCTGCTGTCCTGGTCTCTCCTCTCCCCTCCCCTCCCACCCCACCTGGCAGCTCTGGGCACCAGCTGTCCCCAGTCCTTGCGTCTCACTGGCTCTCCTAGGTCCAAGCCAACTCCTTTCATCTCAGGCAGGTAACATTTGGTGGCCCTCCCCTACTGGGGGTCTGTCTATCTGGTGTCACAGATGGTGTGGCTTTGTCTGGTGCAGTGCCATGGAAATGCCAGCTACCAGGTGCCATCTGAGATTGATTCCCCTTCTCTCTGAGCCAAGTCTTTACGTCATAGGGGCTTGAGATAGGCTAGAAGAGCCGGCGAGGGGGCATGACATTGCCTGGGTGCTCAAGGCCTGATCCCTTTCTTCTCTTCCATTGCCCCTCAGCATCTCCACAATCCCAGGCCCCTGGGTCTGTGGGCAAAGGGGCTCAGCACCCCTATGCTAATAACTCCAAAATTTTACATTTTACTACAGCTATGTAGCACATATACTAATATCTTTCTTTAAATCAACTCACTCCTTTTTTCTTAGCTTTGTCCTAAGCATCAATATTAGAGAAGTTGTGGGTTTGAAAGGCTAGCTTTACTCACCTCTTAAAACATATATATAAGTATGAAATTTTTCATTGAGGTATAATGGACATTATATTAGTTTCATATGTACAACATAATGATTTGACATTTGTACATATTGCAAAACAATCACCACAATAAGTCTAGTTAACAACCATCACCAGAATTTTTTTTTCTTATGATGAGAACTTTTAAGGTCTACTCTCTTAGCAACTTTCAAATATGCAATAGAGTATTATTAACTATAGTCACCATGCTGTACATTACATCCCCAGAACTTATTTATTTTATAACTTGAAGTTTGTACCTTTTTAGTCCCTTCACCCATTTCACCCACCTGCCACCCTCCAAGTGTTAAATTTTTAAAGTCCGTTCCTGTACCTCCAGAAATCATTGCATGTATCGTGTACCACCAAGCGTGTGCATTACGTGCTTCGGGAATCCTGCTCTGTGTTCAGATATGGGCCCCAGTGTCCTGGGACAACTCCCCTGTCTAGAGGGGGGAAGGGTGCTGTGTGTGGGTGTGTTTGTGTGTGTGAGTGAGTGAGTGTGTGGGGGGAATTAGCTGATTAGGAAGGAAAGGAAGAAATGAAAGAAAATTTGCCAATCGTCCTGATAAATGGAAGCCCTGCTGCCCGGCTGCTGTCCCCTTTCTTTCCCATGCTGAGGTCCCCTCTGGGATAACAGGACACTGGGCCAGTCTGCGATGGGGAGAATGTCCTGTCCAGCGGGGACTGTGCTGCGGGCAGTGGTAGGGAGTTGAGCCTGGTGAATGGCGAAAGGTGAGGGTGCCCCCTCACTGCCCCCTCTCCTCACACCCACCACAGGCTCCCTCAACCTCCTGGTGCGGTCCCGGAACAAAGGGGCACTGGACACGCACGCCTGGTCCCTCAGTGGCAATAAGGGCAACGTGTGGCAGCAGGCGCATGTGCCCATCAACCCCAGCGGGCCCTTCCAGGTGAGTCTGCTGGGCCCAGGGCTCCTCACAGTTCTCCAGGCCTTGGGCCATCGCTCCGGCCAGGGAGCCCTCAGGAGGGCCCAGGGCTTGCTCCCGGGAGCTGAGGAGAAAAGCTTGCCGGGATGGGGGGCCTTCCAGGGAGATGGAGGCTAAGGGCTGGAAGTCTGTGGTGCAGAACCTCCCTCATCCCTGCTCCCTGCTCTCTGACCCCACCCCAGATTATTTTTGAGGGGGTTCGAGGCTCGGGCTACCTGGGGGATATCGCCATAGATGACGTCACACTGAAGAAGGGAGAGTGTCCCAGGAAGCAGATGGATCCCAATAAAGGTGCAGGATGGAAAGAGGGCGGGGGTGCTGAATCTCTGGGGGACTGTGTGGGTGGGTGCCTGTGTCAGGGGAGGCGTTGCTGTCTGAATTGGGGTTCAGAGTGGCTGGGTGATGGGATTCATGTGCTGGTAATTGTGGGAACAGCTGCTGGTGTGTTTGGTACCCACCTTGGACCCCACCCTGGCTCAGGCTGTGGGCCGTATGGAGGACAATGAGACCACCAGACCCTCCTGTGAGCTTACTAAGTTTACAGTAGCAGCATCTGTGTCTGGGTACATCTGTGTGTGTGTGTGTGTGTGTGTCCAGGTGTGAATGTGTACCCCTCCCCCTCTGCCACTGGGGGCCAGGTGTTTGCAATAATAACAGCTGGAGTTTACCAAGTGATTACGATGTACCAGGCAAAGTACAAACACCTGTATATGTGTGATCTCATTTATTTCTCACAGCAGTCCTCTGGGTGGCTCTTCCTATTAAACTCATTTTACAAACGAGGAAACTGAGGCCACTGAGGTTGAGTGAATTGCTCTGTGTCTTACTTAGTGAGCCACAGAGCCAGGATTTGGACCCAGCAGGCAGAGCACACCACCTCATGTCTTACGAGTGTGTCTGTGAGCACAGAGAGGGGGCAGGGGAACAGCCCTCCCGTGGCCTGCTGGCTGCTCCTCCCCGGCCCTGCTGAGCTAACCGGAGCCCTGGCCTGTCTCCCTTCTCTTTCCCATCACAGTGGTGGTGATGCCGGGCAGTGGAGCCCCCTGGCAGTCCCGCCCACAGCTCTGGGGACCCATGGCCATCTTCCTCTTGGCGTTGCAGAGATGATGAGTGCTTCGTGGCCCCACCCCACCCCGCCCCCGGCACACCAAAGTGTCCGCATCGTACCAAAGACTGACCCCGTGCCAGCCGGGGTGCCCAGGGGCAGAGCCGCCCACCAGTGAGGGGGCCTGCATTGGCTGTGAGGATGAGCAGAGAACAAGGACAGCGGCCCAGCACTGAGGCCCCAGAGACGTTTGTTCGACACAGGCACACACTCACTCACCCACGCTCACACACACACAGATATATTAAAGCACAAGTTTCTATCTGACCTGCCAGCACCTTCTTTGCTGCAGAGACAGGGGACTCGCCTGAATGGCATCCACCACTCCAGGGACCTCAGCGCCACATAGGCCTTGTCCTGGCTGCACCTGCGGTGTGTTTCTGACCTTCCCCTGTCCCTGACTCAAGGCTGAGCTCAGCCCTGTGGCTTTACCAGAAGGAGCCAGAAGGGGAGCAGACACAGGAGCCCTGCCCTTGGCTGGACTCTGGGGCCCCCTGGGATGGAGGAGGCCGGGGTCAGAGGGGGCCAAGCAGGACCGACTCTGCGAACGACAAAGGACATGAGACACCAGCTGCACACAACTCTGTTCCCAGAGCGAAGGCCAGAAGCCGGAGAGCCCAGGCCACCCGTATCCCCTGACCCATTCATATCCCGCCCCTCACTGTGCCCCCTTCGAAGGGACCTAGCGCAGGGTCTTGGGCCCGGACAGTCTGGAGACTGACCCCTTCCCCACCCTCCCCATCCCACTGCACCCCACCCCACAAGGAGCTGTATTCCTGAGAGCACAGTCCCTGCCCTGCTCGGCTGGCCTAACCTCAGCCCCCAGCTGAGCCAGGGGGGAGGGGTGGTGGCCAAGCCATTTTCTGGGGTGAGGCTTGGCTCTGAGAGGGGTGGAGGAGAAGTCCTGCTTTTATGATTTCACGCCCCTATATTGGACATTGATTTTAGGAGTAGCGTGGAACCTCCATTTCTTATATACTTGCCATGAAGGGGTGCTCTGGATGGGGTGTGTGTAGGGGGCTGCCCTGTCCTCCACCTCAAAGCACTGTCTAATGGGCTGTTCCTTTCCCCGCCCAGGGTCAGTGAAGGAGGAGGGGTTTGTAGAGCTGGGGGTGGTGTGTGGGGCAGTTGCTGGTCACCATGTTCCCTGGGAGCTGAGCCTTGTGCCCCCAGAACTGGGAAAGGGCTCCGTGCCCTTGGTCCTGGGTTGGGAGACTGAGACGCACATGATGGGACCTAGACCTCCTCCTCACCGTCATCCCTGAGCCCCGCTCCTAGCGGTCCATGGGAGAGAGGAGGCCCAACCCCTTCCAGGGTGAGTCATCACGTGTGTGTGCATGTGGCTGTGTGGGTGTGCACGTGTGAACATGTGTGGGCCCATCTGTTGTCTGTGTACCACTGTGGGCATATCTCTGGCAGGAGTGTGTGCAAATATGTATCTGCGTGCGCTGTGATCCATATGTGAGGCTGGGTCTAACCCCCGTCTCTTGTGGGTGCCTGCGTATGTCAGTATGTCCATCTTCATGAGTGACATGAATGATTGTGGAGTGCTGGCCAAATATGCCGCTTCAGCCCTATTCTGTAGTCTCAAGCTGCCTGCCACCACCTGAATTTCTACCTTTTATCCCCTATGGGTGACAAAGAGCTTACAGATGGCCCTATGGAAATGAAGGCACCTTTGGTGGAGGTGTCACAGGGCTCCTTCTGGAGCATTTGGTGGTGACAGCTGCAGAGAAGAGGCAGCACTGCAATGCCAGGAGGCAGGCAGGAAACCAAAGTAAACGCTGCCCATCTCAGCTCTGCCAGGCTGGTGTTATCATCATCACCAACAGCTGGTGGGTGGCCAGGCCAGGGCTGGAGTGGGGACTCCTGATACCTGACCAGCGTGGCTGCCTTCCCGGCCCAGCCAAGGCCTCTGTCCGAAATGAGTGGCTCCAGGTTCCCAGAACGTGCTGCCATTTTTCTGCGGGTATTGTTCCTTAATTGTCCCATCTGTGCAGGGTCTGTTGTCCCAACTAGACTGTGAGCTCCTCCTCTGAGCCTTCCAACCCTCCCCTGACCCCATCCCACCCTCATGCCCAGCACAAGTGGGTCTGTTATGGAAATCTCTCAACGGGCTTTGCCTAGCAGAATGGATTATAGAAATCAGTGGTTCCCAGCCTGGCAGCAGAATAGAACCACCAGAGATTCTTTTAGAAAGCACCAATGCTTGGGGCCCTCTCCAGAGATTCCAGTTTAATTGGACTGGAGTGCAACCTGGCATCAGAAATGTTTAAAAGCTCCTCAGGAGAACCTGGCCTATCACCTGCCAGGTGCTTCCCCCGTGCCCTGGCTGGCATGGGTGCTGGAGATCAGAGCGCTTCCTCCTTGGGGCTCCATGGTGCCCCATGCCTACTGCCCTCAGATGACCTTTGAATACATCTGTCCCCTGCTCTGGCTGCTCCATGTTGGAGACCCTCTCTCCCTTGTTCACCTCCACATCTGTAGAGCTGGATACAGAAAAGGGACTCAGCATATGTCAGCTGAGCTGAAGCACATACACGTGGCCCCTGAGTTCTGGTCTGTTTGGAGAGAGGGGACATGGTCACGTGGACAGAGAGTGCGGGGTGAGGGAGCACCAGGGAGCACTGCCCGGGGGAGGTCGGGGTGGGACTGGGGCAGCCCTGACTGCAGGGTGGCTTGACCTGGGCTAACAAAGTGCCCGAGGGAGCCGCTGAGATCCTTGGTCCTTGCGTGTGTCTGCATGTGCCAGCAGGTCTGCAGCGGATGTGGGTGTCAGTGTGTGCTGACATTAACAGTGTGCGATGTGAGGGGTGTGCTAGCCTGTGTGTGCGTGTGTGTGGGGGGGGTCCTGCAAGGAATGAGTGTCTTTGTGTGTCCCTGGGTGACTTGTGAGTCAGTGCTTGTCTCTGTGTGCCTGTGAGTCAGCACCTCTGTGCCATGCGTGTCTTTGTGTGCCAGTGGGTATCAGCGTCCATGTGTTGGTTGGTGGCCCATGAGGACCCCCAGCCCGGGGGAGACCAGCCTGGCTGGATCCAGTGTATCTCCCCAGTGGCAGTCTCACCCTCTGGGTCAGGGTGGCTGAGGCATTTTGTGGCCTTAAAACAGGGAGTCCAGGGTCAGCCCTCAGGGTGTTAGGGTCCTCTACCCCTGTCCCCTCCAGCTTGGTGTCTGGGGGGCAAAGGGACTCCTGGGGCCAGGTGCTGTATAGGTAGGAGACAGGGAGCCTCAGCTTGGCTGTCCTGCCCCTGGAACCATAGACGGCCACTGGGGGTGCCGAGCTAAGCCTGCAGACCAAGCCCCCTGCTCCTGGGACGCTCCTTCCCCCTCTTCCCTCTCTGGGATAGCCCTGACTCTTCTTCCTCACTCACTTTGCCCTCTCCCTGTGCTCAGTGAAAGCCCCTGGCTCAGGCTGTCAGTGCTGGGATGGGCCGCAGAGATCCAAACTCCTCATGGTGAGAATGAGAGTTAAGCCCAGAGAGGGGGAGGGACTTGCCCCAGGTCACACAGACAGTTAAGGCAGAGCCAGCCTTGGAAGCCAGCTACTACAGTCCTGGGGTTGCCACACCTCTGGCCACTGCTCATGCCAGGCAGCAAGGAGGAGCTTGGTCAAACATCCCTGTCTCCGGGTGCTGGTACAGATATTACAGATGTTAACTGGGCCCTGCACTGGGAGAGGTACTGTCTCCCTGCCCCCAATTCTGGCCCCGCATCCCAGGCCACAGCCCCTCCTGCCCCAGGTCAAGCCTGGGTGCCACATGGAGGCTGACGCCCTTTGCCCACACTACCTATGGCTGCTGCCCTCCCCCAGGCTCCCAGATGAAAGGGACTCTCTTTCCCTTCCCCTCTGTCTTCACATGAGCCTGGGCTGGGAATGAAGGTCAATGTGTCCTGGTGTCCTTATCCTGTTGACTTCCCCCTAAGGACCAGGGGAACCTGGGGGAGGAGGGCTAATCCTTGTGTTTTCCTCTCTCTGCACAGCTCAAGGGGGATGGGGGTATTTTCAGGGTCTGTCCTCAGGAATGGGGTGGGTGTACCTGCAATGGAGGGTCCCTGTAGGGCCACTGGTTGAGTTTCTGGGTTCAGGGGAGCCCTCCTCAATTCCAAAGGCAGGATAGCACCCCCTCTCTGTTGAGTCAGTGCTGCTGTGTGTGTGCGTGGATGAGAGGGTGTGTGTGTGTGTGAGAGAGGGTGTATGTGTGAGTAAGAGAGTGTGTGTGTGTGTGAGGGTGTGTGTTAGGGCAGAAGGACCACTCTTTCCTGGGGACCCCTTGACCCTTAGAGCTGGAAGGGACCTTAAAGGCCATTTAATCCAGTGTCCCCACTGTACAGGTGAGGAAGCTGAGGTCCAGAGAGATGGCCCTTGCCCAGCACCACCCCCTCCCCTCATGTCACCTGCATTCATTTCCCAGGGGCCCCCCTAGGAATGCCCTCCCTCCTGGCATCCCCCCACAGCTGCTCACATAATCACCATCTCAGCACAACTCTGCTGGCCCCTCTGCACCCATGGCCTCCAAGCATCCTTCCTGCCCCAGGGTAGCCAGCTCACCAAGGCCTTTATCTCCAACGCAGGAGAAAGGGCAGGGGAAGGAGGGGACTGCTCTACCCCTGCGGCCTCAAGACTTGGGAGAAAGCCAACCCCTCCGTGCCCAGGCCCACCCTACCACCAAGGTAAAAGCACAACAGGAGACCCTCATTAATGGGTGAAAGGGATTGGGGTTGTTGTAGTCACATGACCCCATCCTCGCCCCTTTGCCTTGCTCTCTGTCTCCGCCCCAGCCTCTGCCCCCTCTTTGTTCCCCTTTCCCCCCCACACCCCCCAGATGTAACCTCTAGTTGCGGACGCGGTTGTTTCAATCAATAAAGCTGCAGTGTTCTAGCGCTCCGGGTCAGGCGGTGTGTGTTGGCGGCAGGTGGGCTGGGCCTGGAGGGGGTATGGGTGAGAGCCTGGGGATTCCCCTCAGGCCCCTGGAGGGAGCCCTTCTTCCCTTCGGCCCCAAAATCCTGGCTCCTGCTCTGTGGCGTGGACAGTGGGGACCTGCAGCCTGGTGTCCAACCCAACCAACTCATTCATTTGTCGCTTCAACAAATACTAGCTAAATGCTGCCTTCGTGGAAGCTCCTGTTTAGTGGACACTAAGCTCATAATTGCACTGGGAAATGTATCCTTATGAGCACGATTAATGCTGTGAGGGAAACTGGTGCTCTGGAAAAAGGTAAGAGGAGGGTCTTATGTGGGTTGGGGCTCCAGGGAAGACTTCTCTGAAGAAGAGACATTTAGAAGATACCTAAAGAATGATTGGAGTTAGCCTTTGGGGGCAGAGGGAATCTTCCAAGCAGAGGAAACAGCGTATGCATAGGCCAAGAGGGGTGAAAAAACTTAGAAGGCTCAAGGAAGAGGAAGGAAGACAAAGAAGGAGGAATAAAATTGATCCACTACCTGTACCAACTCTGCCCTTTCCCTTCTCAGCACCCAGCCCCACCATCCCTCCTATACACTCGTACTGCCCACCCCCAACCCCCAATCTCTGTCTCTGTCCTGGCCCCATAAGCCCCACTCTGCACTCTACTTGGCCTCCCTTATTTGCCACCAGTTAGCTGCCCACTTGCCCCCAAATCATTTTGTGCCAACCTTTCCCTTTTTCCAGACCTCTCAGAATGCTAAAATTTCAGAGCTGGGATGTCCTTAAAGTCACTTATTTCAATCATCTACTCCTATGCTTTCCTTGGGAGAAACAGGCTTGCCAAGATCATGGGGACAGGCAGTGATGGGGAACGTTCACTTCCCTGTGAAGGTTTGTGACGTGACCCCAAATCAAGGGCAGATGTGTCATGATATGAACTACCGGGAGATCAGGCAGAGAACAGGAAGAGAGTTTATCGTGTTACTCGGTAGTAACAGGTAGGTGGAGCAGAGAGTTTCATTTCCTTGTTTCAGATGGGCAAACTGAGGGTCAGAAAGGTGACAAGACTGCAGGCTCCATGCCCCACCTTTGTCAGCTCACACCTTGGGTAACTTGTTGCTGCCACACCTGGGATTTCTCTTCTGGAGCTTGGAGCCCACCACTGCTTTGGGTTGGCTCGTTGGGTACCAGGAAGAGAGACTCACTCACCCTCACTCAAGTACAGGAGCATTACTGTGAGGCTCTATGTAGTGAGGGGGACAGACTTTCTCAGAAAGCCAAACACAAGAGCCATAACAGGGATAAATTTCTTAAACCAGATGGGTATTCTGCATTCAAGGTAGTTTTAGGAGTTTAGGAGTTTATGAGTTTATGGCTCCTCACCTGGCAGGGTAAAGATGGCCACAAATCTTTTGTTATCCTACCTATAGGGAACAGGACTCTTAATTCCCTTCCCCTTGAATCTGTATTGGTCTTGGTGACTTGTTTGGCCCATAGAATGTGACATTCTGAGTTGAAGATGCCTTGCAGCTTCAGCTCAGGCCTCTTGGAATGTTCTCTCTGGGAGCCCTGAACCAGCATGTAGGACATCCAACTCCCCCAAGACCGACATGCTGGAGAGGCTGCGTGAAGGGCTCTAGTAGACCATCCCAGCTGAGTCCAGACCTCCAACCGTCTCCTGCAAAGCACCGGACATGGGCATGAAGCTGCCTTGCACCCTCCAGACCAGCCCATCCACAAGCTGAACACCTCTGTTGATGCCACAGGGAACAGAAGTATTGCCCAGCCCAGCTTGCCCAAGTTCCTGACCCATGAAGTCATGGGGTAAAATAAAATAAGTGTTGTTTTAAGTCCCTGAGGTTAGAGATGGTTTGTTACAACAGCAATCGATAACCACCCTGGCGTGACTCAGCCACTTTCCAGCATCTGCTTCTTTTTACCCACGCAGTTCTCTCCTGACTCATAGTGTCTGCGCTTTCATGACTTCTGCTTTCCAGACATCTCCAGCTCTGTCTCCCTCACAACCTTCCAGTGACAACTCCCAGCATTCACAGACTCAAGTTCTCGAGAGAAAGAGTCCACTCGACTGGCTCACCATTTTGTGCCCGGTCATACGTACATCACTGGGAAACCTGTTGATAAGTTGCCCTTGGGTTAAGTGCCACCCCTGATCCAATCCACTGTGTTGGAGGAGGGGATCATGAATATAAAACATGGCTGCCTGTGGGCCATGCTTCAGAGAGACTGTGCGTGGATCCACTTCAGAAGGGCAAGGGGCTGGCAGGCACCATAAACGTACTTCTTTGGTTCTTCCCTCTCATTCCTCCTCTAGTGATGATCTATTCCCAGGGGCACAGTTATGCAGCGTGTGCACCACGAAGCTGATCCCATCCAAGGGCGGGTCTCAATGCAAATTGTACAGGTGGGTCAGGTAACTTCCAGGAACAGAGTCTTGTGTTATGCACTTATGGTGACTCAGATATTTTTATTCTCGTGTCTACAGATGAGGAAACTGAGGCTCAGAAAGATGCTGTGGTTACCCAAGCTCATACAATTAGGAAGGGGAAGAACGTGGAGACGAATCTAGATTTTTGACTTTTTTTTTTTTTTTTTTTTTTTTTCTGCGGTACGTGGGCCTCTCACTGTTGTGGCCTCTCCCGTTGCGGAGCACAGGCTCCGGACGCGCAGACTCAGCGGCCATGGCTCACAGGCCCAGCCACTCCGCGGCATGTGGGATCTTCCGGACCGGGGCACGAACCCATGTCCCCTGCATCGGCAGGCGGACTCTCAACCACTGCGCCACCAGGGAAACCCAAGATTTTTGACTTTTAGTGCAGTGTTTGTTTATGTCAGCCAGATCCTCTCCTCCTCCTCCTCTTTGGGATCATTCTGCTTTTCTCACCGGCTCATCCCCAGGAGCTGGGAGAAGCAGGGCCCTTTCCTGTGTGGCCCTTCACTTCAGATGGAAATTGTTCCTGGGCCTGATTTTCTATTTCTAGCTGCCTGACCTTTTTGCATATGTCCTTTGTGGAAAGCTACTATAATACCTTTTTAGAAAGAGGTTGGGTATAAATAAATCCAAGAAAAAAGTCGAAACTCTTCTTTGAATTCACCCCAACCCCACATGGAGGTATCCCTCCATACTGCTTCTTGAACTGCCTGCTCCCAAATTCACCTTTCCTGGGCATGGAGCCCTATCAGCGCCCAGCAGGTCTCTGTGCTCTGAGGTCAACTTGGCAGGCCCCCCCAAATGCAAATCCTACCACTCCATCCATCACCCTGTCTCTCTAGTAGTTCTGGTCTTTAAAAATATTTTGAGTTTCCCATTTCTCTGAGGCCTCATGAGGCCAGCCAAAGCTCGGCTGAATGGACTCAGCACTTTGCAAGGCCCCATGCCACCTACACATGCTGTCTTAAATAGAGCCCCACTCTCAGTGTCCCCACCTCCCAGGACACCCACCAATTCACTCTCAACTGTGAGGTGGTGAGAAGTAGAGTAAAACATGAGTCAGAGAGGCTGCGAGTGCCAAACGTCCACACAGTGGGAGTCGCTGCTGCCATTTAGAGATGTCTATAATGTATTGTTGAGAGAGAAAGGCAGACCAGAAAAGAGCATGCTTATTACTCTGGCATTTTTTTATATAAAAATATCTGTGTGTACTTGTGTGTGTGTGTGCATTTTTTTTCTAAGTCCAGAAGAATATTCACCAGGTTATCTGTCGTTCTCTCAGTGGTGAAATTTCAGATGCTTCTGACTCATATCTTTAGACTTTTCTGTATCGTCTGAATACTTTTACAAGAACATGTATTATTTTTAATAACCAGGAAAAAATCTATTTTCTCGAGAAAAGAAAAGCCAGAAGTCATCAAGGACTATAGATTATACAAAAAGGTCACTTTCTGTTCTTAGCATTATTTTTATAACTACACATCACAAAGATTGGGAAAGGGCTTTGAACTTAGGCCTTGAAATCTTTTTCCTGCTGATTTATTCAGATAAAAACAGATAGTCGGAAAGAAAGGGAAAAGAATTGGCCTGCGTTGATCAGGAGTGAGGAGGTGGGATGTTAAGCCAGGTTTTGACTAAGAGAAATCCCAAGGAGAAAGAATAACACTACTCGCAGCAACAAACACTAACATTTGAGGTATGCCCAAGCCCTGCGCATGTGTGAGTGTGTGAACGCGTGCATGGGTATTGGCACATGGGTGAGTGCGTGTGCATGCCCTCTTTTGGACGCTGTGGTGTTGGCAGCCCCCGTGCAGTGCTGGCATCTCCTTCCCTCTCATGAATGCAGGGCCATTTAATGAGGCTTCACTCCAGCCAAGGGGAGTGTGTGGACAAACACACCCACTGGGAGGGGGCAGTGGGAGGGCTGGCCTGTGTGGCCTGGACAGGGCCTGGAGGGGATGGGCAAGAACTGCCTTTGGGCCCTTCCCAGGCTCCTTCCCGACCCAGGTGGCAGAAAGCCCCTTGGAAACTCTCAGACCCTTGACTAGAAGCATCCAGGCCTGTGCTGATCTCTGCCTCAAGACTGGGGTCAGAGAAGGTGTCCTGCTTCCATGGGAGAGAGGGAGAGAGAGGGGCTGAGGAGAGGTGGAGAGAGACAGAGACCGAGCCCAGGAAGTGGAAAGAGCACTGGGAGGAAGGGACAGGGATGCCTGGACCCAAATTCTGGCTTGTGACCTCCAATAAGCCAGCCCCATCTTGGCCTCTGTTTCCCTGTAAATTGGGGGACAAGATGGGGAAGTTTAAACTTAAAGGGTCTTCCAGCTCTGGGATTGAATGAAGTGAGGGGGTGGGGTGTTCCTGAGAAAGGGGGCTCCCCCAAAGGGGTCAATGGGAACCCCAGCGACATAGCCCTGTTTCTGTTTGTGGGACTGAGCATCTTTCTATGTCCCCCTTCCCAGCACTGGGGACCCCTGTTACCCAGGCACACCCGCAATCCCTGAACTGGGCCCCACCCCTGCCAAGGGGCAGGCTGGGGTCCTTGTGGGGCGCTGGCGGGCAGATGCCGGCTGTGCCAGCGGTGTGGTGGGAGATGAGTGGGACCCACTGGGGTCTGGCCGAGACCTAAAGCAGGGGGTCTTAGCAGTGTGGGGTGACATCAGGGTTGAGCCAAAGACAGAGGAGGAAAGAGGGACAGTCCTCAGGGACGATGGCTTCCGAGTGGGAGGTGGCTACAGGTGGACTTGGGAGGTTGGGGGGTGGCAGCTACGAGGATGGGGAGAGGAACTCCTCCCCTCCATGGATCCCCAGAGGCATCAGAAAAGCCCTCTTCAGCCTGGCCTTTCTACCCTGGTGGTGGGGACAGCATAGTAAATCCAGAAGTCTTCCAGGAGGTCATTGGCCAACCCTGGACATCCTCTCCTGGAGTGAGGGTGGAAGTGGGTGGGAGGCAGGACCTAACTGGGTTTCAGAGATGTCCCTTCACCTCTTCACCCTGGGTCCAGAGATGGGGACAAGATGGGGGAGGGGGGTGGTGAAAATTCCCCATTTCCTCTCCCCCTGAAATGGGAATCTGAGGCCCTTTTTCTTTGTCTAAAACTTGAGAAGCAGAGAAGATCAATCTCCCCCACATACACAGGTTGCTACCGCTGTGGGGACTCTGGCAGGAGGCAAGTGCAGCATCTGGTGACTTCTGGCCTGTGGAGTAGTGATGGTGGGGTGGTGAGGTGGGAGTCCTTGTCTCCGACCCTCTGTCCAGACCCCCAGTCTCTGAGGGAAGTAAGCAGCCTCCTCTGTGGGAGCCCCCTCCACTGTGGCCTTAACCACACCCTTGCTGGCACAGAGTCACACCTTTAGAAGCCTCCAGACATCTCTCCTCTTGCCTCTCTCTCACCTACCTGTCACCATGGGGACAGCCTCCAGGGCTGGCAGAGGTGTCTGCTGCCTCCAGACCTGAGCAGGGCCCAGCCCCTCTTGGCTGGTGAGAACTGACTCAGTCTGGAGATTCAGCGCTGAAGAGAACCTCTGGTCACCCCCACCTTGGCTGGCCAGAGTCTTCCCTACAATATCCCTCCAGCCCTGCTCGAACTGTGCCAGTGGCCAGGAGCTCAGTACTTTGCAGGCAGGTCACTCCCTCTTGGCCAGCCATTGTCCCCTACCAACCCTCTGCATCTTGTGTGATGGTGGGGGGAAGGCTGTGGCAGAATGGGGGGTGAGGGCTCTGTTCCCCACTCCAACATTTCAGAATGGGCTGGGGAACCCCAGGCTGTCTCCCTTGAGTCATTCCATTGAGGCCGTGGCTCTGCCTTGAGAAGCGATGTAATGCCCAATGGGAGGGGCAGACACTGGGGTCCTGGCGCCTGGGTTCTCGCCCAGGCTTTGCCATGGACTTTCTTTAGTTCCTGTCTCTGAGCCTCAATCTTCCCACCTGTAAAATGGAAGGAGTTTGGATTGATTGATTTTCTTAGGGTCCTAAAGCTCTGACTTCCAGTGTTATTTGCTATTAGGGTAAAGAATTGGGCATGAAGAACCATCACTAATAGCCAGAATCATTGCATGTTTGTCTCTCTGGGTTAGCAGAGGATAGATTCCTGCAACACACATTTAATCTGAGGGCCCCTGCCCATATCTGGGACACAGCACCCTTGTCTGTCCCCCAGGCTCTGTCCAGGTTCTTAGGTTTGACTGAGCCCTGTTCCCTTTTCCAAGAATTACATCATCTTCAGGCCAGGGTGGATTTCTCTCTCTCCCCTGTTGTCATGTGGGTCACCCCGCCCAGCTTCCAGGTTCCCTGTCCACTCTGGATCCATCTAGTCATTTCTGAGCCTACCACCCTCTCCACCCACTCTGACTGCAGAAACTCTGACCTCCTTCTTTCCTCTAAACCCAAGGAGAAAAAAAGTGGATATATGTATTTGTATGGCAAATTCACTTCGCTGTATACCTGAAACTGGCACAACGTTGTAAATCGGTTATACCCCAATTAAAAAAACAAAAACAGGAACATCTCTATCCCTTTCCCTCCATTGTCTGCTTCTCCCTTCTTGGATTCTGACCCTGAGAGGACATAGTAGCATTTTTTTTTTACTATGTAGTATTTGTTCATTTATTCACTCATTCACCCACTTAGTCACTGTTGCAGACATTGCTGGTTACCGATGTCACAGTAACTCCCTTCTTTTTTGCCCACTTCCCACCATAGAGCTTGAAAAACGGAGGTACTCATTTCTCAGCCTCCCTTGCAGCTAGAGCTGGCTTATGTGACCCAGTTATGACCAATAGATACAAGAGGAAGTCTGCTGGGAGCTTTTGGGAAAGGTTTTCCTCCCTGTTGAAAGAAGGAAACTCTGGAGAATAATCCTACCTCACCACCCTGGCCCTCATCCTGCTTCCTGCCCATGGGCATGATTGTGTGAGCTCATGATGCCTGGCACAGTGGTAGCCACCTTGTGACCATGAGGCACCAAGCACAATGATAAAAACCAACACTCTGAAGATGGTGGAGTGGAAAAGTAGAATGAACCTGGGGTCCTTAATGATTGTTTGAGCTGTTGAGTCATTCCTGAAACCACCCCATGACCCCTTCATACTACTTGTTAAGTAAACAAATGTCATAATTGTTAAAGCTTTATAAATATTATTATTATTATTTTGCTGTCACCATAATAGCACAACTTAGACATTCATTCAGTTGGTCATTTACTTACTCACGAATTCACTCATGCATGTATTCACCTTCTTACTGAATTGATTAGGATAGTGGTTCAGATGTTCTAACAGAGACCCCATGTAACAGTGGCTAAGTTAAATAGGAATTTATTTCTCTCTCATATAATAGTCTGAGTGTAAGTAGTCAAGGGCTGGGGTGGCAGCTCTGAGATGTCAGGGACCCAGGATCCATCTAGCTCATTGCTTCACCAGCCCTGGGGTGTTCTCTTGTCCACATGCTTCAAGGTGTCCCCACTGCATCACATCTCAGCTTGAGGGAAGGGAGAAAGGCAAGAGGGCCTTGTTCTCTCTTTCGAAGGTGTGATCTGGAAGTTAACATATCCCACACATCTTTGTTCACATGTCATTGGCCAGAACTACCTACAAAGTTCTGGCCCCTCCTAGCTACAAAGGAGACTGGGAAACGCATGCTCTATTCTACGTTGTTATGTGTCTAGCAATAAATTATAATTTTTGTTTTACTGTAAAAGAAAGTGAGAAAAGATATGGGGGGCAATTAGCAGTCATTGATTTTTTCACTCATTCATTCATTCATTCACTTGTTCATTCATCAAACATGTATAAACACATACTTTGTAGAAAGCACTGTGCCATGTGCCAAGGCCCCAGATTTCAGGAGCTCATGATCTAGTGGGAGAATAAGGCAAGTCTAGACATTCACATCCAACACACTTTTGTGAGCACCTCCTCTGCCCAGACATGCATCCAAACCAAAAAGCAAAGAGCACCAATGACATTACATTTGGGGGGGGCTGTGTGTTGGCCCACCTGTCCTCTCACGTGGACTACCCCTACTGAACCAGTGATGTAGAATGAAGGAAGGGAGAACAGTGACGATGGCAAGTGAGAGCATGTCTCTCAGAACAAATCTGTGCTTAGAAAAACCCTTCTTGGGGACTTCCCTGGTGGTCCAGTGGGTAAGACTCTGTGCTCCCAATGCAGGGGGCTTGGGTTCAATCCCTGGTCAGGGAACTAGATCCCACATGCGTGCCGCAACTAAGAAGTACGCATGCCACATACTAAGAAGCCCATGTGCCACAATGAAGATCCTACGTGCCGCAGCGAGACCCGGCACAACCTAAATAAATAAATTAATTAATTAATTAAAAAAAATCCTTCTTAGGTTCTAATGAGAATCCTGCCTGCTGAAATGTGAACTCTCTCTCTGTTCTTGGGTGTGACAGGCATCAGTACTGGCATCTCCCCCGGGCCCCCTTCTGTTGCCTCTGAAGATAGGCTGTCAGTCTCCCACTCTTGGGGTTTCAAAGTGACTCACTTCCTTTGGGAAGCAGAGACTCTGTGTGAGTGGTCCTCACTCTGTGTTTGGCACTCCTGGGCACCACAGGAGTTTGGTACATGGATGAAGAATCAGGAGTGTGTGCTAGATTGTATTTTGCAAAATTGGCCTCAGCAATATTTCTTCCAGGACCTGACCACTCCTCATCAAAAGTGAATCTATTTTTGGGACTTCCCTGGTGGCGCAGTGGCTAAGAATTTGCCTGCCAATGCAGGGGACACAGGTTCAAGCCCTGGCCTGGGAGATTCCACATGCTGCAGAGCAACTAAGCCCGTACGTCACAACTACTGAGCCCGCGCGCGGCAACTACTGAAGCCCACGTGCCTAGAGCCCGTGCTCCGCAAAAAGAGAAGCCACCGCAGTGAGAAGCCCGTGCACTGCAACGAAGAGTAGCCCCCGCTCGCCACAACTAGAGAAAGCCCGCACACAGCAACAAAGACCCAACGCAGCCAAAAATAAATTTAAAAAAATATATATATATATAAAAGTGAATCTATTTTTTCTCCTCTCGAAATTGGGCAGATTGTGACTGCCTCCACCAGAGAATGTGATACAGCTCTGCCTGGGTCCATCTATCTGCCGCTCTCTTTCTGTCCGACCCTCGATACTCTCCCTGGGAACCCACCTCCATTCTGGGAGAAAGCACAAGCCGCAGAGAGGGACCACATATAGGTGTCCAGGACAGCAGCCCCAGGTGAGGTGTCAGCTGAGAGCCAACATCAGCCCCCAGTCACCTGAGTGAGTTTCAGATCATTTCACCCCCATCCTTCAAGCCACCCTAGCTTGAAGTGCTGGTGGAGTAGTGATCTGTCCCCACAAACCCTGTCCAATTTGAAGATTCACGAGCAAAAGAAATACCGTCATTGTTTTAAGCCACTTAGTTTTGGAGTGGTTTGTTATGCAGCAATAGACAACCGGATTTTATTTATTTATTTATTTATTTATTTTCTTTGATTATTTAGGCTGCATCGTGTCTTAGTTGCGGCATGGGGGGTCTTCACTGAGGTGTGAGGATCTTTCGTTGCAGTGCAGGCTTCTCTCTAGGTGTGGCGTGTGGGTTGTCTCTCTCTAGTTGTGGCGCCCTGGGTCCAGAGTGCGTTGGCTCTACAGTTTGCAGCATGCGGGCTCAGTAGTTGTGGTGCACAGGTTATAGTTGCCCCACAGGATGTGGGATCTTAGATCCCCAACCAGGGATCAAACCCATGTCCCCTGAATTGGAAGGCAAATTCTTTACCACTGGACCACCAGGGAAGTCCCAGACAACCAGGTTTTAAATGGCCACAAATTCTTTGCCACTCCTCCCATCAAGAGACAGAGACTGCTTCCCCAACCTTTGAATCTGGGCTGGCTTTGTTCAGTAGAATACAGCAGAAGTCATGTGCAATGGCCAAGCCTAAGCCTCAAGGGCCTTGCAACTTCTCGCTTTCTTGCTGAGCTATCCTGCTAGATGCTGGAGACAACGAGGCCCAGCTGATGGCCAGCACCAACCTCCAGACATGTGTAAGTGAGTTCACCTGAAAGCATCCTGCCCCCGTCAAGCCACTGACCGAAGCCACGTGAGGGATCCCTGGTAAGAACCCAGCCCAGATTGCTGACTCCCAGGATTGAGGGTAAGTAAGATGGTTCTTATTTTAAGCCCTTGAGTTTGGCACATACCAGTAGATAATTGATAATATCAGCTTCCTATTTCTGAATCAACATATGAATTGAGAGGTATTTTGAGTGCTCAGTGCTATACCAGGTGTGGGCACAGGTAAAGTGGATGAGATCGTTGACCCCAGGAGCTGACTGCCTAGTTGAATGTCAGGGAAAATGAAGTCTCATACTGACGGTGGGGCTCAGTCTCTCCTCAGACCGGGGCTCCATGAGGTTGGGCCTGTGTCTCCCCTCAGACTGAGGCTCCCTGAGGCCGGGGCTGTGTCTCCCCTCAGACTGGGGATCCCTGAGGAGAAGGCTGTGTCTCCCCTCCGACTGGGGCTCCCTGAAGCCGGGGCTTTGTCTCTGGGGCTCCCTGAAGCCGGGGCTTTGTCTCCCCTCAGACTGGGGCTTCCTAAGGCAGGGCTGTGTCTCCTTTCAGACTGGGGCTCCTGAGGGCAGGGCTGTGTCTCCCCTCACATTGGGTTCCCTGAGGTCAGGGCTGTGTCTCCCCTCAGACTGGAGCTCTCTGAGTCAGGGCTGTGTCTCCCCTCAGACTGGGGCTCCTGACGGTGGGGCTCAGTCTCTCCTCAGACCGGGGCTTCCTGAGGCTGGGGCTGTGTCTCCCCTCAGACTGGGGCTCCCTGAGGCCAGTGCTGTGTCTCCCCTCAGACTGGGGCTCCCTGAGGCCAGGGCTGTGTCTCCACTCAGACTCGGCTCCTGAGGATGGGGCTGTGTTTCCCCTCAGACTGGGGCTCCCTGAGGCAGGGCTGTGTCTCCCCTCAGACTGGGGCTCCTGAGGAATGGGCTGTGTCTCCCCTCAGACCGGGGCTCCTGAGGGCAGGGCTCTGTCTCCCCTCAGACTGGGCCTCCCTGAGGGCGGGGCTTTCTTCCCTCAGACTGGGGCTCCTGAAGGCAGGGCTGTTTCTCCCATCAGACTGGGGCTCCCTGAGGCAGCGCTGTGTCTCCCCTCAGACTGTGTCTCCCTGAGAAGAAGGTTGTGTCTCCCCTCAGACTGGGGCTCGCTGAGGAGAAGGCTCTGTCTCCCCTCAGACTGGGGCTCCCTGAGGTAGGGCTGTGTCTCCCCTCAGACTGTGTCTCCCTGAGAAGGTTGTGTCTCCCCTCAGACTGGGGCTCCTGAGGGCAGGGCTGTGTCTGTCCTCAGACTGGGGCTCCCTGAGGCCAGGGCTGTGTCTCCCCTCAGACTGGAGCCCCGTGAGGGCGGGGCTGGGTTTCTCCTCACACTGTGGCTCCCTGAGGGTGGCGCTGTCTCCCCTCACACTTGGACTCCTTGAGGCCAGGGCTGTTTCTCTCCTCAGACTGGGGCCCTCTGAGGCAGGGCTGTGTCTCCTCTCAGCCTGGGGCTCCCTGAGGCCGGGGCTGTGTCTCTCCTCAGACCGGGGCTCCCTGAGGCCAGGGCTGTGTCCCCCCTTAGACTGGGGCCCCCGGAGGCCGTGGCTGTGTCTCCCTTTAGACTGGGGCCCCCGGAGGCCGTGGCTGTGTCTCCCTTTAGACTGGGGCTCTGAGGCCTTGTTGTGTCTCCTCTCAGACTGAGCCTCCTGAGGGCGCGGCTGTGTCTCCCCTCAGACTGGGGCTCCTTGAGGGCGGGGCTGTGTTTCCCCCTAACTGGGGCTCCTGAGGGCGGTGCTGTGTCTCCCCTCAGACCGGGGATCCCTGAGGCAGGGCTGTGTGTCCCCTCAGACTGGGGCTCCCTGAGGGCCTGGCTGTGTCTCCCCTCAGACTGTGTCTCCCTGAGAAGAAGGCTGTGTCTCCCCTCAGACTGGGGCTCCTGAAGGCGGGGCTGTGTCTCCCCTCACATTGGGCTCCCTGAGGTCAGGGCTGTGTCTCCCCTCAGACTGGGGCCCAGTGAGGCCGGGTCTGTGTCTCCCCTCAGACTGGGGCTCCCTGAGGGCGGGGCTGTGTCTCTCCTCAGACTGGGGCTCCTGAGGCCGGGGCTGCATCTCCCCTTAGACTGGGCTCCCTGAGGAAGGCGCTGTGTCTCCCCTCACACTGGGGCTCCCTGAGGGCCTGGCTTAGTCTCCCCTCAGATTGGGGGTCCCTGAGGCAGGGCTGTGTCTCCCCTCAGACCGGGGCTCCTGAGGCCGGGGCTGTGTCTCTCCTCAGACTGGGGCTCCCTCAGGCCGGGGCTTTGTCTCCCCTCAGAATGGGGCTTCCTGAGGCAGGGCTATGTCTCCTTTCAGACTGGGGTTCCTGATGCCGGGGTTGGGTCTCCCCTCAGACTGGGGCTCCCTGAGGAGATGGCTGTGTCTCCCCTCTGACTGGGGCTCCCTGAGGCCAGGGCCGTGTCTCCCCTCAGACTGGGGCTCCTGATGGTGGGGCTCAGTCTCTCCTCAGACCTGGGCTCCCTGAAGCCGGGGCTGTGTCTCCCCTCAGACTGGGGCTCCCTGAGGGTGGGGCTGGGTCTCCCTTGAGACTGGGGCTCCCTGAGGGCGGGGCTGTGTCTCCCCTCAGACTGGGGCTCCCTGAGGGCGGGGCTGTCTCCCCCACCCTGTCTAGAAATTATTTAGTGCAGAATTTTGTCTCCCCATCATAGTGGGGCTTTATGAGGGCTGTGATGTATCTCCCCCCTAGGCTTGGGCTTCTCTAAGGCAAGGCTGTGTCTCTTCCTCCCGCCCAGCATTCTTAAATCTGGAATCCCCTGAGGGCAAGTCTCCTGGTCAATTTATTTTCTGAGGACCAGAGCAGTGCCTGGCTTCTGATACCAGTGCAGGTAAGAACATTTGGTCTTCCCCCCTGCTCCTAACCCCCTCTCATTTGGGCAGTGACTGTGACAGGGGCTGCCGATGGCATCCAGTGATGGCAGAGGGTGGTTAAGCACCCTTGGAATGAAGCTTAGCCTCATTACAGCTTGTTTGAGAGAAGAGCCAATTAGGGAAGCAGTTTTCCTTGAGCAGTCTGGAGAATGGAGTGAAAAGATACGCAGACAATAAACCAGCAGCCTCTCCTAGGCTGGCTCCATGGAGGCCCCTGCCCACCCCCTTGCCTCCTAGGAGTGCCCCAGCCACTCAGATGTGGCCAGTGGGTAGAGAGGGGCAATGACGCCCCACCTGAGGTCAAGGTTCTAGGTTACTTCATGACCAGCCCCTCCCCCATGCTGCCCTCCACTAACTTATCATGGCAATAAATAAACACTCTCAGCTTCTGAACTTCATGCTCATGGCATTGGGGAGTTTTTCTTGATCACTAATCAGCCTTCTTTGGGGCTGCAGTTTCTTTTCCTTATATCCTTTGTGAGGAAGGAAAACAGGAAACACTCCGAGGACATGCCCAGAGGCCCTCTCACCTCCCCCTCTCCATTCACAAAGTCCTGTCCCTTTTGTTCTCTGGCAGATTCCAGAACGATGGTTTCCTGGGAGTTCTCTGTTGGCCAGAACTACTGGATGGGGAGCAAATGACAGAAAGCCAGCTTAAATGACTGAACTAAGGGGAAAAAAATTAAAAAGGAGAGAAGGGGGGACTTATGAGAAGGATTCAGAGTATCTCTCATAATCAAAGGAAGGGAGGGCCGAGCAGGCAGGAGAGCCTTCGTGACAACTGGATCCCAGGACTCAAACGCTGCCAAAACTTTCTGTCATTTTCCCCTCTGGTTTCTCCCTCTCTGCCTGTTGACTGAAGTTTCTCAGACCCTCTTCCTCCACATGGCAGGCACTGTGGCTTTCTCCCTCGTGTCTCCCAGCTTCAGTTTGAAGAATCCCAGGGAAGAGTTCTGATTGGCCCCGCTTTCGGCACAGGCTAACTCCTCAACTGGTCATCTATGGCCAATGGTGAGGGGAGGTGCCTGATAGATGCTTTCTACCAGGATTCCAGAGCTGGACAGGTGGGGTCCATCCCCCAGAAGAAGGGGCATACCAGTCCCAGGAGAGTGGTGGGGGCTGGGAAGACCATATAAAAGTTATCAGTTAGGAGGGCACAGCTGTCTCCTTCCCTCACAATGTGCCTGGCAACTTGTCAAATAGTTTATCTGCCTCATCTCCTTTATTTCTTGAAACAGGCATGAAATAAATTCCTATTATTATCATCCATGGTATTCAGATGAGGAAACTGAGGCTCAGTGAAGTTAAATCACTTGGCCCAGGTCACACAGCTGTTAAGTGAGAGAGCCACAAGTGGGGGAGGAAGGAAGAATCAATCCATATGATGAGCTGAAGTTGGACATGTGAAATAGAACTTCTAATACCAGGAGGTCTGTGCCAAGTGTCAAAGCAGAGTCTACACAGAGCTGAAGGAAGCCAGATTCCATGGGGCAGAGTTGAGCAGGCTCTAGCAATCAGGATAGGCTTCCCAGAAGAGGTGTCATTTGTGAGCATAGCAGGATGGTTTGTGCTGCTCCAGAGAGTGAGCAGGCAAAGAGCTGCAGGTGCTGGCAGTTGGGAGTTGGGCTGGTGCCCATCCTGCTGCAGCACAGGCCTTAGTCTTGGAAGCCAGCCCTTTAACTAGCTGAGCCACACTGGAGGAACAGCACCTAGCACAGTTTCAGGCACACAGTAGGCACTCAATAAAGAGTGGTAACTATTACCCAGACTAGGTGGTGACAACACTGCCAGGACTACTCTGTCAGCCTGATGATGAATGGAGACCATGAGAGAGAACACTCTCAACTACTGAGCACCTACTGTGTGCTACACACTTTACCACATTCCGCAGAAGGTAAATCCTGAGAGCAGGGATTTTGTATGTTTGTTTTGTATGTGTCCTGCACATAGTAGGGGCTCACTATACATCTGGTGAATCTGCAAGGGGGACCTCACAACCCCTCACTTTACAAATGGAGAAACTGAGGCTCAGAGAATTAAAGGGACTTGTCCAAGGTCACAAGGCTAGAAAGTGAGGGAATCAGGTTCTGCTGATTTCCCAAAGCTATTTTTTTAATGAGCAAACCCAGCTGCTTCCCCAGGGACGGGTGGTTGCCAGGCAGAGGAGGAGGTTGGGGTCCTGCCTCTCCCATGAGACTCACTGATGAGAGGTGTGTTTTGCTGTCCCTCCACCCTTGTTGGGCCCTGCTCAGGGTTCAAGCTCTTCAGACCTGGATGAGGGCCAAAGGAGAGAGGGGACCAGCAGAGGCTTCATAGGTCTGGCCCCTGTGGGGTACCAGCCGCTTCCTGGGGAGTCTGAGGGAGGTGGCCTTAGCCTCAGGGGCAGCCTGCTAATTAGGACACGGTCTTTATGACTCAGTACTCTGAGATGTCATTTTCTAGACTTGGGGTTGGGGGTGGGAGTGGAGAAGGCACACACAGAGTTGTTTTTAATTACATTTGGTTTGCTAATTTCTGATAGAAAATAAACATTTACCGGGAGCCATATTTCTTCATTTCACGCCGGCTGACTTCTGAGTTTATCAGGAGCCCAAACTGGCACCTCCAGCTCACCTCCCCGCACCCCCCGCTGCCCCCCCACTGGAGTCACACACCGGAGCTCAGAAGCTGGATGGGAAGGGGGAGAGATGGGAGGAGATGGAGGGGTGGGGGAGGGCAGGCCCTGCTTCTGTGGGTGGCAGGTCCACTTTTCTATGTGGACAGAGGGGAAGGGGGCCTGAGGACGGGGAGCTCCTCACTCCTGATGCCCAGGCAGCACAGTGGCTGGAGTGGGGGCAGGGAGCCTGGAGGGGGCATGCCCTCCCCTTCCACCCATGAAGATGATCTCTAAGGACACTTCTGGCTTCCACATCCTAGCGTGGTGATGGGTCTCTCCAAGGACTGGCCTTGGAGGGCTTTTTGGGTGATAGGGATGGCAGGGAGCTTGGGAAGGTCATCCTGTCCACTCCTTGGTCTCCAGATGGGCCCATGCAAGGGAGTTGGAGGGAGGGAGACAAGAAGAAGAAGGGGAGAGGGGAAAAGGTATAGGAAGAGAGGAAGGAAGTCAGGGTGAATTCCCCAGGGGGGAGATAAGTGGTCCCCATAAAGTAAAGACATCTGTCCTCTCTGCTGAGGGTGAAGGTCTTGAAATTTACAGGGGACACATGAAAAAGAGGGTGCCTCCTGATGCTGGAGAGGGGTGAGGAAACTAGTGGTCCCTTGGTTGAGGGCTGGGCCTAGGCAGGGTGGAGAGCTGGAGCGGGGCACTTTCTCAGCCTCAGCACTGTTAACATCTGGGGCTGGATAATTCTTTGCTGTGGGAGGCTGTCCTGTGCCTCGTGTCCCTGGTCTCTACCTACTAGTTGCCAGTAGCACTGACCCACCATCCATCGTGACAACCAAAAATGTCTCCAGACATTGGCAAATGTCCCTTGGAGTGTGTATGTGTGCAAAATTGCCCCAATTGAGAAGCACTGTCTAGGATGCCTGGGGGTGAGGATGGGGGTAGAGAGGAGCTGCAGGAAGATAGGGAGGAGCTTGTGGGGACCCTGGACTGAGAGGTGATGGGGTCCCCTGGCGGATGGGGAAGAAAGAAGGAGATTTGGAGACTAGAGAGTAGAAAGGCCCCTGCCCCCAACCTGGTTTCTAAATCCATGTTAAGCCATGATTGGGTTTTTTTTTTTTTCCAATTACATTTCAATTTAGCTCAATTACTTTTCCATTATTGTTCAAGCGACTCGGTTTTAATTGAAGCTGCTGGTTCTTATCTCTCTCATTCTCCCACATAGAAGAGGGGAGGGAGGAGGACAGCTGGGGTTAGAGGAAGCCCAGCTTGGTGGAGTTCTGGGGGCAGTGGGCATCTTCAGCAGAAGGACCAAGGCCTTGAGGGGTGGAGCACATCCAGGAGCTCTCTGTGGCACCCCGACTGGCCAAACAATTCTGCAGGAGGGGAAAGGGAGAGCTATGATCATAACACTTGTCAAGTACTGGACATCATTGTAGCTAAAAGCAATAAGGTATCTACTATTATCAAGCTCACTTTCCAGATGGGAAAACTAGGCACAGAGACATTAGAAAACTTGCCCTGAGTCACATACCTAGTAAGTAGCAGAGCTGGGAGGTAATCTAGCCCTTTGCCTCTTGAGTTTAGGTGCTTAGCTTCAGGCTCTACTCCCTGTCCCTCGAAGTTATGCCCACTGGCCCCCTCCCAGCCCCAGCCCCATCTCCCTGGCACTCCTTCCCTCCCAAGCTCTGAAGCTCTAACTCAGTTCCTTCAAGGGTGTTTGGCTTTTCATCTGTCTCTAATTTCTCCCCAGGCTTCAAGACCTGGCCTTCCCTACCTCTTCCAGGAAGTCTTCCCTGATTGCCTCTGACCTTATATACGCCCCCAGCCCCAAGCTGCCCATCATGGTGAGGTGGGGTGGGGGCTGGGAAAAGGCAATGATTTGAAGTTGGACAGATCTGAGTTAAGTGTATTAAGTCACTTAAGAGCTGTGTGATTTGAGCAAGTCATGTAAGCTCAGTGAACCTGTTTCCTTGTCTGTAAACTGGGTATTAATAATACCCACCCCACAGGATGTGGGTGGATTACACTAAAGGAGATGAAGTATGTAAAGCACCAACAAGGGATAAGAGGCTTAAGCAGGATAAGGGGTTTTCTCAGCCAACCCTAATGTCAACCCTGAGACACAGGTATAGCAGGGATCAATCTCTCCACTTCACAGAGCAAACAAATGAGCCCCAGATATGTATTCAAATCCTGCAGGGAGATGGAACAGAGACCGGGACTGGGATCTCCCTCTTAACCTTGAATTCAGCAACCCTGTGGCAGAGGAGATGAGGGTCGAGTATAAACAGCTGTGGACTTTCTGAGCCTATGAGGGTGAGGGGTTTGGATATTTACTCTTCCCCCACCTTACTTGTTCTTCCTGAGATCCCAGTGAATTCACAGAGCGGGTGCCCCTGAGACTCTGAGGGTGGATAAGTGATGGAGGTGAGAGCAGACAAGCCCCCTGCCACACAGTTGTGGTGTGTACTTGGTTTTCTCAAGAAAGAGAGATGTCTTCCACTAGAAGGAATAGAATACTAGACCCAAAGTGGCTTTAAATGGTTTTTCTCAAAGAGCTAAAAGTCTGGAAGTGGTTCCAGTGTTGGTCAATGACCTGGCTCTTCACAGATCCCTCAGCTCTGCCACCTTCAGCATGTTCATAGTATTCACCTCATGGTCACAAGATGGCTGCTAGAGCACCACATCACAACTTCCAAAGACAGCATCTTGAGCTGCAAGGAAGGAGAGAGAAGAAGGGGACTCCCCTCATGCCCTCTCTCCTTTCATCAGGGAGAAAAGTCATTCCCAGAACTTGTCCCGCAGATTTCCCCTATGTCTCATTGGTTAGGATTAAGTCATACATACAGTCATCCCAAACTGCAAGGGAGTATGGGAAAGCCAACCTCTGGCACGCTTACCCCAAAGGTGCACCCTTCGGGGTGGGGCTCCAGCTTGATGTGGGGAGGGCCTCCTGGAAGATCCCCCCACCTGGGCCTTGGCGGACCTTGACTTCTGTGTCTCTCATCTGGAACATCCCATAAACCAAAGCCCAATGAACAGTGTCTGCAAAGAACCTCAGGATAAGCAGCATTGGTGCTTACCTCTCGGGTTATGAGATTTCATCCCCAAATTAGCTTGGTATTCCCTGATGTCTTTTCATCTTTTTTGAAGCTTTTAAGTTTACTTCTTAAAATGTATTTTTCCAGTGCTTTTTGTTGTTTTTAGAAGAAGGGTTTATCTGAAAGACCTAACAAATCATTGCCTGAAAAGGAACTGCAGTGTCTGACAAAGAGGAGTGGTCTGTCACACTTGGCTTAGACCAGTGACTCATGCCAGAGGCTGGGCACACTGCTGAGCCCCAACAAAATTAGGGTTCTCTGAGAGAAGGAGAAGGGGGAGTGGCTGCAGTGTGGGCCATCTGCAGCCCACACCAAAGCAGTGATAATTATTGCTGAAATCCTGAGGGCAGGGCCCAGGGGACAAGAGAGGAGGCTTGCCTGTGAAATGTGCCTTTTTGCCTGAACTTGGAGATTTATTGATATTTTCCTCCAAAAAGTATTTTATTTTTTGAGACAACAGCAAACTCACAGAAGAGCTGGAAGTATGTTACAAATAACTATGTATTTTCTGAACCATTTGAAAGTAAGTTGCAGACCTAATATCCGATCACTCCCAAATACGTTAATATTTCCTACACACGAGAGCATTCTCCTGCATTGCCACAATACAACCACCAAAATCAGGAAATTAAAATTAATATATTACTACCATTTGAGCCTCAGACTCTGTTCACGTTTTGACAACTGTCCCTATAATATCTTTTATAGCAAAAAGATGCAGTCTAGAATCACGTGTTATATTTAGTTGTCATGTTTCTGTCACGTGAAGCTTCTTTCACTCCAAAAGGGTTCTTTGATTTTTCCTTGACTTTTATAACTTCAACATGTTTAAAGATTACAGGCCAGTTATTTTGTACAATGTCCCTCAATTTCAGTTGCTTTCCTTATAATTAGATTCAAGTTATGCATCTTTGGCCAAAAACATCAACAAAGTGATTCTGTGTTCTTATTGCATCCTATCAGGTTTCAATATGTACAATTTCTGATAACGTTCACTTCCAACAAACATTTTTTGAACATGTGTATATAAATCGTTGTCTTTGACTCCTCAGTGTCCTCTAGCTGCTGTCTGGACCCTCACACATAAAAACAAACTGTGCCAAATTGCATGTTTCGAGAAATTCCATGGTTTATTCATTCAGGGGAGAGAGCAATCAGGGAGAGCTTCCAGGAAGAGGTTTTGTATGGCCTCCAAGAATGGGGAGGATTTGGCAGGGACTGAAGGCAAGCACTCCAAGGTAGGAGGAAAAGTATATGCAAAGGCTCAGAGCTAAGAAGAGTAAGGCATGTGTGACAGAGACAATGTTATGTATTCAACAAAGCAATGTCATTTCTCTCTTGGGTATTCAGAAAAACTACATTTCCCAGACACCTTTGCAGTTCAGTTGGCCCATGTGACTGAGATCTGGACAACAGACTATGGATGAAACTAATGAGCACTGCTTCTAGGCTTCCCATAAATTCTTCTGCTTGATCCTCCATACTCTCTCCTCCTCTTGCATGATAACCTTGGAGTCTGCAACTTGAGGGTAGCGATGTTACCAGATGAGAGGGCCTGGGTCCCTGAATGACTATGTGGGACAGAACTTTACCTCTCACTCATCAGATTGTGACATGTGGGGGAATTAACCTTGCTTATGCTAAGTCACTGAGATTTGGGGGTTATTTATTACAGCAGCTGGCATACCCTGACCAAGATAGTATGTGATGGAGACCTCAAGGAAACCAGTCTGTTTAGCACAGTAAGCATGTGTGAAGCCTGTGAGACAAGATAAATCCAGTTAATAGTGGGACCTTGAATGTCAGGGTAATAAATATGGAATTACTTTCAGTAAGAAATAGGGAGTCACTTAAAGTTTATAAGTTGGGGAAAGACATGAGAAAAGTAGGGTTTAAAGGGGAGGTGGTTTGTAGGATAGCTTAGGTTGCAATGAAAGAAGAGGGAAGGCTATGTAAAGGCTCTTGTGGTCATCCAGGTAAGGGGTGTTATTAAATAGGATTAAGTTCAGATTGACAGAAAACCCCAAATAACAGTGGCTAAATCAAAGTGAACATTTATTTCTTTCACATAAAAGAAATCTTAGTGTATCAGTCTAGGGCTGATCCTCAGGCCCCTTTTGTCTTTTTGCTCTGCCATCTTTAGTAGATGGCTTCTGTGTCATGGAAAGAGATGGCTGCTTGAATACCAGCAGCGAGTCACATCCACTTCCTAGTCAACAGGAAGAAGAAAGGGGCAAGGAAGGGAGTGCCCCTGCCTTCGAGTATGCTCCACAAAGTTGCACGTATCGATTCTACTTACATATTCATCACACGTAGCAGCAAAGGAGACTGGAAAATTTAGTTTTTATTCTACATGACTCCAGATGCCCAGCTAAAATTGGGAATATGAGGACAATGGATTTGGAGGGATAATAAACAGTCTCTGCCATGGGCGTGGTGGTGCCTAAGCCCCAGGGGTGGTGCTGAGGTTGGAGAAGCAAAGGGAGGACCAAGAATGATGAACAACTGAAACAAAATGTCCTGGGTTCAAATCCTGGGTTCTCCATTTTACTTGTTATGTGATTTAGTCAAGTAAGTTTCTTAGCCTAAGCTTTTAATTAGTTAAAGAGAATGATACTACCCCCCCACTGGGGGATTAAATGAGATATTAAATGCAAAATGTCTGGCACATAGAGGATGCCCAATAAATGGTAAATTAATTTAGCCCTTGAGAGGCAAGAAAGGACTGGGAGAAGAGGGACCAAGGGGAAGGAATTAGATCATAACATCGTTCATGCATCCACTCATCATCTATTTATTGACATGCCAGGCACAGTGCTGGACTCTGGAGATAAACAGGGGACAAGGGTTTGGCCCCTTTGAAGAAGTTCCCCACCCATAGAGACAGACAAGTAAACAAGCGATTAAATCATGATAGAGTGGAAAGCCGTGCCTCACAGTGTCAGCCAGGTTTACAGCTTTGTCTTCCTCCTCCCCAGGAGAGTGGTGGGAGCTCTCCAAGGTACTGGCTTGGGTCCACCGCTCCTGCCGTGCGGGCCCTGCCATCAATCAGGGAGAGTCATTAGCAGGGGAGAGTTCTCCTATTCTGTCTCAAAGTGAGGGGAACTTTCCCTGTGAGCACACAGGTGGGTTAGGAAGAGCCTGAGTGGGGAAGAGGAGAGACCTGGGTGTTTTCAGCAGATTGTGTCTTGGGTTGTTGTTGGGTGAGTATGGGCAACCTGGTCCTTAGAAGTAGACTGACAAAATGGCTGCCATCGTGAAGGGGGTCTCTGATGGTGCAGTTTCAGACATCAACAAAAGGAGGTGGGTGTTTCCTCTTTTATAAGATTTTGAGTTCTGGTTCTGAGGAGATGGAGTAGGCATACCCCCACCTTGTCTCCCATTGCATAAAACTGTAAATCTTGAATTCTTGGAGCAGGTATCAAGGATTCTGAAAAATAAATGGTAGCAGGTGGATTAAGGAAGAATTACAAGTTTCACCCCTCTGGTATTGCCCATCCTGGACTTAAAGGCAGCCTGAAACTCAGAAGTGCTCATTGGGTGTGGACAGAAAGAGCTCCATGAGAAGCTTTCTATTTCTGGACCAAGGAGTGGGAAAGGGGACCCCTATGGGTTATTGAGAGTAGGGGACATCCCCTGTTGCTTTTATTTTTTTCCCCTTTTTTCTGGCCCAAGCCCCCAGGCAATACTGTGGTGGCAGTGGTGGTGGTTGCACAGTGATGGAGATTTAGTCAGCAGAGCAGGTGTCTAAATCTCTGAGAGAGGGAAACTCTTATCTCTCACCAGAGTAGCTGTGATCCCAAGGGCATAGGGCGAATCCCCACTACTTTCTTCTTCCTCTTTGTTCTCCCATTACTTGTTCCTGTGTGTGAATCTCAGGCCTCACCTCTGAGCTGTGCATGCCTGGATCTGATGCTAAACAGCTGATCCAGGCTTTGAGAACTGAGCTACAGTGCAGATTACCACCTAGGTTTCAGACTGGCCAATGGGTGGCACACACGTGAGACTGTTCCTCAAAGCACTGCAAACACTTTGAAAACTAAACTGGTATTGGAACCACAGCCCACAGAAGGCAGGGCAGAACTTGCAGCCTAAACCTAATTTGGTTGATTACCTGCTAACAACAACAACAACAACAAAAAAAAAACCCAACACACTTCTTAGGATTTAAATAAGATCCAAAATAGCTAGGATAAAATCCAAAATTGCTTGGCATGTTAAGAGCAAGGAAAATCTTAACTCACAAGGGAAAAGAAAAGGAACAAGTGCCAACCCCAAGATGACACAGATGTTGGATTATCAGAAAAAGACTTCAAAGCAGCTGTTATAACCATGCTCCAAGAAGTTAGAGTGAACACTGTTGAAGTAGATAGAAAGTTAGAAAGACTCAGCAAAGAAACAGAGATATAAAGAAGAAGAACCAAACAGAAATTTTAGAACTGAAAAATACAATAACTGAATTAAAAATTCGCTGGATGGGCCCAATAGCAGAGTGAAGATGACAGAGGGAAGAATGAATGAACTTGGGTGACTGATAGCTATTCATTTTGAAAAACAGACAGAAAAAAGTTTTGAAAAAAAGACCAGAAATTCAGGGATGTGTGGGACAATACCAAAAGTTGAACATTTGCATTAACAAAGTCTGAAAAATCGAATTCAAAGTATGTTTTCTGACCATAATAAATTAAACTAAAAATCAATAACAGAAAGGTAATTGGAATATCTCCAAACTTTGAAATTAAACAACATACTTATAAGTAACTCATGGATCAAAGAGGAAATCTTAAAAAGAAAATATTTTGAACTGATTGAAAATGAAAATAAAACATATGAAAATGTGTAGCATGCAGTTAAAGAAATGCTTAGAGGAAAATTTATAATATTAAATACTTATATTAAAAAAGAAGAACAGTCTCAAATTAACAATCTAAGCTTTTTCCTTAAGAAACTGGGGGAGGGGGCAGTGAGGAGTACAAATTAAACTCAAAGTAAGCAGAAGGAGTAAATAATAAAGATCAGAACAGAAATCAATGAAATTGAAACCAGGAAGAAAATAGAAAAGAATCAATAAGATTAAAATCTAGTTCTTTGAAAAGATCAATAAAATTGATAAACCTAAAGCTAGATTGACAAAGAAAAAAAAGAGAAAAGATGCAAATTACCAATATCAGGAATGAAAGAGGGAATGTAACCACCCACCTCACAGACATCAAAAAGAGAATACTGCAAACATCTCTATGTCCATAAGTTTAACAACCTTGGTGAAAGGTCAGCAAATCATGGCCCATGGACCAAATTTGGCCCACTTGTGGTTTTTTGTTTTTTTTTTTCGGTACGTGGGCCTCTCACTGTTGTGGCCTCTCCCGTTGCGGAGCACAGGCTCCAGACGTGCAGGCTCAGCGGCCATGGCTCAAGGGCCCAGCCGCTCTGCGGCATGTGGGATCTTCCCGGACCGGGGCACAATCTGTGTCCCCTGCATCGGCAGGCGGACTCTCAACCACTGCGCCACCAGGGAAGCCCCACCTGTGTTTTTTAACTAAAGTTTTCTTGGGACATGGCTCCACTGGTCTGAATAGTACCCCACCCTCAAATTCATGTCTACCTAGAACCTCAGAATGTGACTTTATTTGAAATTAGAGTTTTTGCAAGTGTAATTAGTTAAGATGAGGTCATACTGGATTAGGATGGGCCCTAAATCAAATATGACTGATATCTTTATGAGAAGAGGAGTGCATACAGGAAGGAAGATTTGGATACAGAGAGGCATGGACGGAAGAAGGCCAGGTGAAGACTGAATTAAAGATGGGAGGTATGCTGCCATGATGCTTCTTCAGGGGCTGGAAGAAGCATGGAATGATCCTTCCCTAGAGTCTTCAGAGGGAGCATAGCCCTGTAACCCCTGGATTTTGGACTTCTAACCTCACAAACTGTGAGAGAATAAACTTCTGTTGTTTTGAGCCACCCATTTTGTTATGCCAGCCCCAGGAAACAAATACCACAGCCATGCTCATTCATTTATATATTGTCTATGGTTGCTTTTATACTACAATGACAGAGCTGAATAGTTGTAACAGAGTCTGTATGGCACAAAAGCCAACAATATTTTCTATCTATCCATTTACAGAAAAAGTTTGATGACCTTTGATGTAGATGAAATAAAACAAGTCCTTAAAAGCCACAATTTACCAATTGCACCCAATAAAAAAAATAACCAGAATAATCCCATACCTATTAAAGGAATTGATTCATAGTTTAAAAACTTCCAAAAAATCTCCTGGCCTGAATGGTTTCTCTAGTAAATTCTAACAGACATTTAAAGAAGAAAAAACACCAATTCTACACAATCTCTTCCAGAGAACAGAAAAGGGAAAACTCCCCAACCCATTTTATGAGGTTAGCATTGTCAGATTGCCCAAAGCAGATAAAGAAGAAAACTACAGACCAATATCCCTCAAACAAAAATCTTAAACAAAATACTAGAAAATTGGATACAACAATACATATAAAAAAGAATACCCCATGACCAAGTGAAGTTTATTCCAGGAATAAAGCCAGACTGGTTCAATATTCAAAAATCGGGACTTCCCTGGTGGCTCAGTGGTTAGGAGTCAGCCTGCCAATGCAGGGGACATGGGTTCAAGCCCCGGTCTGGGAAAATCCCACATGCCGTGGAGCAACTAAGCCCGTGAGCCACAACTACTGAGCCTGCGCTCTAGAGCCCGCGAGCCACAACTACTGAAGCCTGCGCACCTAGAGCCTGTGCCCCGCAACAAGAGAAGCCACCACAATGAGAAGCCTGTACACTGCAACGAAGAGTAGGCCTCGCTCACCACAACTAGAGAAAGCCCGCACGCAGCAAAGAAGACCCAACGCAGCCAAAAATAAATAATAAAAAAATTAAATATTCAAAAAGCATTCGATGTAATCCATCATATTAACAGACAAAAGAAGAAAATCCACATGATCATTTCAAACTGAGGTAATAAATTTATGTGGTTTTAAGCTGCTGAGTTTTATGATAATTTGATACTCAGTGATAGATAATTAATATTAGCAACACAGTTAATATTAGCAACCCATCTGTTTCTTCTCCCACCCATCTCATAACCCCAGAGAAAATATTTTGGTAACCTCTAGGGAACCACTAACCTGAATGTGTTATCTTTCCCATGCTTTAAAAAATACTTTTACTTAACGTGTATATACGCCCAAACCATACATGGTTTATTTTAATGTTTTTATATATAAATGGTATCACACTGTATGCAATTCCTCTGTTACCTATTCTTCTCAATAATGTATTGTGATATTCATCCATGTTATGTGCACAGATCTTATTCATTCATCCTTACTGCTTATAGTATTCCACTGCAGGATTATGCCACAGTTTATTTATCCTTTCTTGTATTATAATGAACTCTTAATTTGTTTCTTTTTTTTTTTTTTTTGCCTTTCCAGTGTTGCTGGGAACCTTCTTGTGTATGTGTGTGAAAGTATGGGAATTTCTCTAGGGAGGGGAAAAGCTTGGTCAATCCTTGGGTGTTAAGGCTTCTCCCAGAGTCCATAATGAACTGGTCACAGTCCAAGTGTGTGATGAGTGTGTATTTATGAGGGTTGGGGAGAAAGAGTCATCCTGTGACAATGAACGACCATGACCAGGAATCACTGAGCCTTGTCTCTGTACCTGAACCAAGCGCGTGAAGTACTTACCATAGGATGTCTCTGTTGGAAGGGGATTTAGATGCTATTTGTCAAACTTCCTGGGAATTTCTGTCTCTCTCTTAACTCCTGCCTTGCCTGTGTAGCTTCTTTCTCACTTTCTCTATCCCAGTCCTGCAACTTTTGTCAAGAGCTCAAGAGAAGGCATTGGGGAACAGATGGGAAAGGAAAAGAGAGGCCCTCATCCCCAATCTTTGCCATGAATGAGGGGCTGGGAGCTGCCAGGGCTGAAGAAATAGTGTCAAGCCACTGACAGAGAAAAAGAAGACGCAGAAACAGAGGGAAAGGAGCAATGCAGGTGAGGGGAAATGCCCTCTTCTTCCACGGAGTTCAGGAGAACTTCTGCTTGGACCAGCATTACCCAAAGTGTATGTGAGCATCACACGTTTCCTGAGATGCCACAACACATGCACACTCATAACACACACACACCCATATAAGCAAGCACACACACCATGCACACAGATACACATGTATAGAAACACACATACAGCACACACCCCTGTGTACACAGCAAAACACATGTGCACACAGTGATACACATATAACACATACACACACCCCGTGTGTGGGTACACACACACTCTTTCCTGGTCAGATAAAAGTGGGAATTGCTTTATCCCCTGACCCTTCCCTGTAGGTTCCCAGAGCACATCAGAATATCAAAGGCTTCTAGGGCTTCCCTGGTGGCGGAGTGGTTGAGAGTCCGCCTGCCGATGCAGGGGGCACGGGTTCGTGCCCCGGTCCGGGAGGATCCCACATGCCGCGGAGCGGCTGGGCCCGTGAGCCATGGCCTCTGAGCCTGCGCGTCTGGAGCCTGTGCCCCGCAACGGGAGAGGTCACAACAGTGAGAGGCCCGCATACTGCAAAAAAAAAAAAAAAAAAAAAAAAAAAAAGGCTTCTAGAAGTTGGGCATGAAAGAATCCCACTCCCTCCTGTTTGGGACCCTTCACTTGTTTCATATCATTTACTTCCTAATTGTGACTTTTGTGTCATTATTTGTTTTTCAACATAGAAATAGTTCGTGTTTTTTTAATTAGGAAAATAATGCGTGCCCAATTGCAAAAAAAAAAGTTTGATAATGCATTAGAGCAAACACAAAGTAGAAAGCACAGAGGGAAAATTACATTTTGGTATATATCCTTCCAGTATTTTTCTCATAAATATGTACATGCTTTTCTCCTTTTCATAACTTGTTTCTTTCATTTGATAATATGCATTAAAAATCTCTAAATGATTGAATGGTATCCCACATTATGGGTTGTGGCAGATTGTATTTTCCAAAGATGGTTGGAACAGTATCTCCCATCTCACAAGCTCCCTTCAATAAGTGGAGTCTGAGCCCCGTCCCCTGGAACCTGGGCTGACCTTTGTGACTGCCTTGACCACTAAATACTACGGGATTAGTCAAAAAATTTCCACCTTGTCCTCTTGGAATGGTGGCTTTTGGAACCAGCCACCATGCTGTGAGGAAGTCCATGAAGAGGGTCATGAGAGATGCAGAGGCCCTGGGAACCACAGCCCCAGCTGAGCTCCTAGTTGGCAGCCAGTACCAACTTGCCAGGTAAAGAAGTCGCTTTTAAGCGACTCATCCAGCCTTAATCAATCTGTCCCAACTGGTGCCACGTAGAGAACACAGCTGCCTTGCTGAGCCCTGCCCAAATTGCAGATATGTGGGAAAAATAACTGATTGCTGTTGTCTTAAGCCACTAAGTTTTACGGTGATTAATTACACCGCAACAGATAACTGGAACATGGGTGTATCATACTTTATGTAAGCATCATACTATATATGCATATTTGGGTTGTTTCCAATCCTTTTGCACTGATGTCCCACTTTCTTCTTCAGTCCGTCCTGTCTCCTGGATGGCTACAGCCCCTTCTTCTATGTCCAAGGAGCCCAGTACTGGGTTGGGTGCATACAGGAGGAACTCAGTATAGCCTTACTGCTGAAGCTGGTGAGGGGAAATGGAGAATCTCATGGGGATCTGGCCTTCCCACCCCTCTGCTCCTGGGCTGCAACCTGTTGTGTGCTCCTGCTAGGGCACCTCTCTCACTGCACTTATCACTGGCTCCCATGGGTCCCTGGGAAGGGCAGGTAAACATAACGGGGGGTACAGATGTGGCCTAAGTGGGTGATGGAGAACACAAATGAAAGGGGAGTAATGGAGAGCAGTATTCTCCCCAGGGAACAGAAACAAATCTCTGAGCCCACAAACTTCCTCTGGAGCCTGGTGTCCCAGAGTGAGTTGAGGGCAGAGTGGTGCAGAGATAGCCTGGTTGTGTGGAGAGAGGCTGCAGTTGCTGGCCAGGATGCCCGTAGACCTGCTGAGGGGGTGGGGAGCATGTCCTCTCTCCTCAAAGGCAGTGATTCCCCTCCACTGAAACACACCTTGCTGTTACAGGAAGGCTGGGGCACTCTGAGCTGGCCTGGGGTGTGGGCAACATCTCTGGCCATTTGGGTCCCGTCAACCTGGGTCTCCTTGTGGCCAGGCAGAAGGGCCTGTCTTGGCCTGTCTGCACTTGCACTGAGCTGCTGAAGTGGCAGCCAGACCTGGATGGATTGGTGGAGAAGCTGCCCTCAGGGAAAGGCAGTGGGTGAGCATCCTGGAAACACAGCCACTCCTGGCAGACCACTTGCCTCTGGAATTTTAGGGGTTGGAGAAATCTCTCTGACACTCCAGAATCAAGCCCCACCCCTGGGTTCAGTCTGCTGCTCCTTCCCAGTTTAGGGCCTTTCCCACCCCCAAATAAGAGTTCTCTGAGGCCAGAAGGAGAAATCTGGGAGCTTTCTTTCTTTTTTTTTTTTTTTGCGATACGCGGGCTTCTCACTGTTGTGGCCTCTCCTGTTGCGGAGCACAGGCTCCGGACGCGCAGGCTCAGCGGCCATGGCTCACGGGCCCAGCCGCTCCGCGGCATGTGGAATCGTCCCGGACCGGGGCACGAACCCGTGCCCCCTGCATCGGCAGGCGGACTCTCAACCACTGCGCCACCAGGGAAGCCAGCTTTCTTAATTATAGTCTCTAAAGCCATCTTCCAGGAACTTCTATAAGCAGAGTTGGGAGGATACCTCAAGACTACGGAATCCAGGGCTTTGCCTATTTGAACGTGCACAGGAATCACCTGGGGCCCTATTAAAATGCAGATTCTGATCCAATGAGTCAGGGGTGAGGCCCGAGATTCTGCGTTTCTAACCAGCCCCGCACGATGCTGAGGCTGCCGGTCAGTGAGCCACACTTTGAGGAGCAAGGCTCTTGTCCACTGCTTCAAGCTCAGGGGCCCAAGGAGGCAAATGGATGGGCTCAAGGCCGCACAGTGAATTAGAACGCGGGTCCCGCTTTGCCCCGCACTCTGCATAGTCCAGGACAGGTACAACACTCCTCAGCTGCCCACACCAAAGAAGAAGCGCCAAAGCACCCCGCCTTCCCCCCTGCGATGGCCAAGCTGAGGATGTAGACAGGCGCTTGCTGTAGGGGTAGCGCAAGCCAATGGTGGGAGATCTTCTGGGGCTGAGGAGCCCTTTCTACCTCCAGATCCGGAGAGGTAAGTCTCTCTGCGCACAGGACACCACTTCTGGGGCAACTGCTCTGCAGCAGAGAGGAGGCAAAATAGCCTAGAGGTGGCCTCTCAGCCCCAGTGTCAGCCCACTTACTGTGGCACATACACACACACACCCCTATAGTTAAATCACTCAGTGGCCCCCTTGTTGATGAGGGACAATCTCCCACCATTCACTCTTAGCCTAGCTGCCCCAGCACAGTCTAAATGCTTAGGTAGGAAGAAAATCCAGGCCCCAGGGCGGAGGGATAACACTGAGAGTTTTCTGCTCCAAGTGCATTCAGGGTCTACTGAGCCCTGTGAACTGGCCCCTGTGAATTGGACTGAGGAGAGAATGCTGGGGAGCCCCCAGTCTGAGGGAGGAGGCATACCGTCTGCCCTCAGGCAGCCCCCAGTCTGAAGAAGAGGAGCTCCCAGCTTGGCTGATTGTCACTCTGCAAAAGGTAGAAACTAAAGATGCTGGGATATGAAAGATCCCTGGTTCTAGACCTAAGGTCTATGGAGATTATTGTAACTTGTGAGAAACCACTGATTTCTGCTTCTGCTGGGAATGTACTCCAGGAGAACTGGAGGCAGACAGCAGGAAAGAGTTCCTACCTACCCAGGAGAAATGAAGGCACTGGGGCGGTGGGGTTTGGTCCAGGGGAGATCTGCCCAAGCTGCAGGACCTCTCCCCTGACTGAATGTTTACACTTGAGGCTCAGTTGCCATCCCACATGGAGGAAGGAGGAGGGCCAGGCCACTTTTCAAAACTTCTTTATTCTGAGGAAGTGCCATCCTTGAAAATGAAGAGTGTCTAGCAAGAACCCCTGCCCAGGTGTTCAGAAAAAATAGAACTCCCCCCACTCCCCTGAAGACTACTTTCCTCATCAGCAGCACCCTAATTGAGAAGGCCCCTCACCATATCCTCCACCACCAGCAGTGCAATGGCCAGAACTCTGGGCTACCACCAGGAGGCCTAGGTTCAAGTCTGAGCTCTGCTGGTTTGCTGTGTGACCCCTGGCAAGTCAGGGGGCTTCTCTGAGTCTAATCCATCACAGAGGGAAGAGAGCCCAGCACCTGGCATTGTTGTAAGGGTTAGATGCGACTATCACTGAGAAAGCACAATAGCCTCTACTACAGTTTGACTGTTATCATGTACCTCACTGTGGTGGCAGCATCCTGGGTCTCCAGTCAAGGGTGACATGACAGTTGCCTGCCCTCTGGGGTTGCAGAGTCCAAGGCAGGAACAGAGGCCTTAATGTATGGGTTCCTCTTAAGAGCCAAGGCTCATCTTCAGGATGCCATTTAGAACCCACTGGGGCCCATCCCCAAAGGTTCATGCAGCCTGGCCAGATGGATGGTGGGGCCTGTGGAGGTCATGTCACTCTGCCTGTTCAGCCCATCCACCAGGGCCCAGGAGCTGACAGCCCAGAACACTGAGCATTAGCTAGTCACGGTTCCTCTTTCTAAAAAAACACAACTCTATTAAAATAACAGTGTGATTTTTTTTAAACTAAATTGATTGATTGATTTTTGGCTGCGTTGGGTCTTCGTTGCTGTGCGCGGGCTTTCTCTAGTTGCGGCGAGTGGGGACTACTCTTTGTTGCGGTGCACGGGCTTCTCACTGTGATGTCTTCTCTTGTTGCAGAGCATGGGCTCTAGGCACGTGGGCCTCAGTAGTTGTGGCACACAGGCTCAGTAGTTGTGGCTCACAGGCTCTAGAACGCAGGCTCAATAGTTGTGGCATACAGGCTTAGCTGCTCAGCGGCATGTGGGATCTTCCTGGACCAGGGCTCGAACCCATGTCCCCTGCGTTGCCAGGCGGATTCTTAACCACTGCGCCACCAGGGAAGTCCCAACAGCGTGATTTAGTTAATTATTCTCCATAGTAAGTGGGTAACTGTAGAAATACATTCATCCAGCTCCCTGATGCTTGATTGAGTTTCCTAAATTCCCTCTTTACTCTTGTCACTTCATCTTCTCCCCTAAGAGCTTTCAGTGGCTCCCAAGATTGCGTAGGATAAACCGCAAAATCCTAGTTCTGAGATTTTGGGACCTCCACCATCTGGGCCCTCTCTACATCCCTGCCTCGCTACAGGACTCTACATTCTGGAAAACTAGGCTGTCTATTCCCTGTCCTTGTCTCTGTCTTCTTCAACTTAGCCCCTTAAAGACTCTGGTCAAATCCAGTTTCCTCCACAAAGCCTTCCTTGATTACTAGAGCCTAGAGTTTCTTAAAGTGGCTTACACCATCTGCATCAGAATCACATGAAGTGTATAGAAGGCAGTGGGTTTTAAATGCTGATTTATGGGCTCCACTCTGGATCTATTGGACAAGACTCTGTGGGGGAGGGGATGTCTGGGACTTTGCTCACTTAATAACCCACACCCTCACTCCATCATGTGCCACTGCCCCAGCTTTTGGTAGACCTGTACTGCTCTGAACCCCTGTAGCACTTGTCCTGGACCTCTCATCTAGATATGCCACTTGCAGAAACGTGATGGACTAGACATGCCAAAGGGCTCTCTGACTATAAAACACTCAAATCCTTAATAAACCATTTGTAATGATGTGGGGCTTGGGAGAAGTCAGGGGACTCTTCAAGACTGCCCTGAGGGAACATGCTGATATTAGCTCCACAGCTGGGAAGGCAAGGAAACTGACCGGGCACTCTTGCTTTAAGTGCAGACTTGACCTGCAAGAAAAAAGAAAAAAAAAAAAAAGTAGAGACTCAGTGCTTCAAGCCCACATCCCCTGGCTTCCAGAAAAACCTACTGCAAATCCTCTCTGAAGGAAAATATATCAACTTAGTCCCCAAGGATTTCCACAGATTAGGGTTAGGAAAAAAAAGTCTCATGATCAAAGTTCACCAAACACTTATGAAAAGGAACCATCATAGTGAGAGCCAGCAGAAACAATAAACAACAGATGTGAATTCCCAAGAAGTTCAGATACTAGGATAATTAGACACTGGTTTCAAAAGAATAGCAAAAAAAATTTTTTTAATTAAAAGTTGAATGGCAAAGACAATCATGCAACAAAAGTCTAAAAATGACAAGGCAGTTTTTTTGTTTTTTGCGGTACGCGGGCCTTTCACTGTTGTGGCCTCTCCTGTTGCAGAGCACAGGCTCCGGACGCACAAGCTCAGAGGCCAGGGGTCACAGGCCCAGCCGCTCCGTGGCACATGGGAAGAGGATGTTGGATCTTCCCAGACCAGGGCACGAACCCGTGTCCCCTGCATTGGCAGGCGGACTCTCAACCACTGCGCCACCAGGGAAGCCCAGACAAGGAAGTTTTTTAAAGAACTGAATTCACCTCAGTAACTTTTTGGGTTAACTGACTTCCTGGAGATGGCCCTTGGCTATTAAGAGAAACTCGCTGACAGAATATCAAACAGAAAGAAAGAATCCTAACAGCAGCCAAAGAGAAGACAGACCTCAAGTCATGCCTCCTTATAATGTCAGTTCCCTGTAAATGATCATGTACAACCTCTCCTGCCAGATCCAAGTCCCATAAGGCCCAAGCTTCTATCATCGTGAGCCCAATTTAACCACTGAGTCTCAGGTTTTCCACTGGTAATAGACTGAGGGGGTTGGTGGGTATGGTGGGAAAGAGTCCTGGCTTTGGAGTCTGGTGGTCCAGGGATAAACCCTAGCCCTGCTACTCACTGCCTGTAGTCATTTTTGTTTTCCTGGGGCCGATGCTCACACCTAAGTCTTTGGCTTTTGTGTTGCTACTGAAGTTAAAAAAATGAAGAGCAAGATAACAAAACACCCATGGAAGGATTCCTATTTTTTGAAAGATTTACTTAAGTACCTACTCTGTGCTCATTCTTCAGACATTCTCTCAGGAAGCCCTTGCAACATCCCTGGGGAGGGGACCATGGGGCCAAGGCAAGGGAAAATCACCCCTCAGCTCATGGTGTACTTTTGTTGGTCTGTGCAAGGACCCCCTTTGTCATTTTCTTTTCTCTCCTTTGTCCTGGCCCCCACTCTCATTCACTGCCTGACACCAGCACACATTCTGATGCACTTGATGTGTCTTTGAATATATATGTCTATCCTTGTTAAATATGTAGTATTGGTTTGCCTGAGAACGTGTTTCTAATTTCCATATATGATATTGTGCTATGGACCTTAATTCTGTTTCTTTTTTCCCACTCAACACTAGATGTTTAATATCTATCCCTGTATCTGTCTGTACATCTAGCATGTTGTTTTTCATTACAGCTTAGCATTCCATGGTGTCCCCACTTCACAGGTGAGGTAACTGAGTCTCAGAGAACCTAGACAACCTTACCCAGGGTCACACAGCCAGTAAGGAACTGGCCTTGATTCACAGATTCAGAGAGAGATGCTCATTGCCTCTTCTCACTGGGTCCACTGACCTCGCTGCTCACTGCAAGGGGAAGGTCCCTGGCTGGGCCCCCACTGGCCTTCAAAATACCCTACTCACCCTGGTGCCTGGGTTCTGGATGGTCCCATCCCTTCTTCTAGACCTCTTCAGTGGCTTTCTTTTACAGTATTTAATGGAACATATTTAATTAGGTAATATAATTTAACTTATTTAAGTAGGTAACACAAGTGCATGTTTCAATATTCAGAAGATATGAAATGGCATACGGTGAAGTCTGGCTCTCTGCTGACCCCAGCCACCAGGTTCCCCAAGCTGGAAACACCCACTGTTACCAGAGATATTTTATCCTTACACAAAAATAGGTTTACATGAGGTTCACATACCCCCATTTTTATGCAAATGCTAGCATACTCTTTATACTGTTCTACACGTTGCTTTTGTCACTTCAGACTGTATATTGGGGGTTGTTCCACATCAGTATTCTAGTAGCTTCTGCTTTCTTTCTGGCTGCATAGAATTCCACTGTGTGGATATACCATCATTATTTCAACAAAGTTTTTATTGAAGGACATTGTCCAATCTTTTGCTAAATAAATTGCTACAATAAACATCCCCATGCATGTGTCACTTCTAATGAAGGCAAGTGGAGTGGATATTAGGATGCACTGCTCAGAATCCTTCAGGAACGGGACTGGGCACTCATTCCCCCAGCTGCCTGGAGCATTGATCGCTAACAGCTCACAGCTGCAAACCTCCTCAGGCACGGCCCTCAGCTGACCCTCACCCAAGGCTATGCCCCTGCCCAGGGCATAAACACCCACTAACTGGATCGTAAGGGCCCCCTGCCCCAATCTGGGATATCCCTGCAGGGCCATCCCAGCCCAGAGCTCCCATGGGATCTGCATGGAAGTTCAACTCCACCCTCTGCCCATCCTGCCTCTCTCACTCCCCTACAGGTGTCATTCCCCAGAATGTTCCCCCAGAAAACCTCCTGCATGAAAAGTTTTGCCTCAGAGACTGTTTGTTTCCAGGGAACCCAATCAAAGACAGAAAGGCTGTTAGTAGGATACATTTCTAGTTAGGGAATTAAAGGACCAATGTGTTTGTAATTTGGGTAGATTTCAACGTAATTTCAAGGGACAGAGCAAAAGAATATGGACGCAACTGGAGTCCATAACGGTCCTGAATGGAGCCCTTCCACCTGACCCACGTTAGAAGGCGCTCTTGTGCAGATGGTCACATAGGGTTTTCCAACATCCCTATGCAGCAAGCAGGACAGAAAATCCAACGGTTTGCAGCTGGGAGGCAGGGGGTGGGGGCAGGGGGCTGCTTGCCCAAGATGAGGCAGCCGGCACAGCAAAGACAGGGTCATCCTTATTTACACCCAACATGGGGATGCTGAAATGTTCGCTTCCTCTGGGGACTGCAGGAAAGGGTGATGGGGGAGGAGACGGCAGGAAAAATACATACACAAGAGGGTGAGGGGAAGGCAGAGTTAGCAGGACCTCCTAGTTAGGCCTCCGCCCTTCTCTGATGTCCCCCAAAGTGCCCCAGTCTGGCCCAACCCTCCCTCTTCTTGCCTGACCTTCCCCTACTTCTCAATCTCTGAAGGCTACTGAAGCTGTCAGATGCCCGAGAGAAAGTAGTTCAGAGTAACATGAAGGCCATGTGCAACCTCTCCCAAATGTCTCAAATCTCTGCCTGATTTTCAGACTGTATGAAAATAATCTCATGCACTAAAATCACCTTTCTAACCATTTATAAGAGCCCAGCTTTCCTCTGGAGCCTGACGGCTATATCTTAATATGAGCCTTCCGCCTGGACAGGCTTCCCATCTCCCTTCCTCTTCCACCCCGCAGATGTGTCCTCTTCATCCTCCAGCCCTCACCCAGGCACCGCCTCCTTTAAGAAGCCCTCCCCCATCTTCCCAGGGGACTCTGCTCCCCCCCTGCCACAGACCCCAGTAACCACTACTCACACTCAGTGTTATAGGTTGAATTGTGTCCCCCTAAATTTGTATATTGACGTCCTAAACACCAGTACCTCAGAATGTGACCTTATTTGGAAATAGGGTCATTGCAGATATAGTTAAGATGAGGTCATACTGGAATAATATGGGCCCCTAATCCAATGTGACTGGTGTCCTTATAAAAAAAATCCCACTTACAGAGAAAGAGCCACATGCAGAGAGATGATGTGAAAGTACCATCTGCCAGGAAAGCCAAGGGTTGCCAGTAAACCACCCGAAGCTATAGGAGAGAGGCCTGGATCAGACTCTCCCTCACAGTCTTCAGAAGGCATCAACCCTGCTGACACCTTGATCTCAGATTTCCAGCCTCCAGAACTGTGAGAGAATAAATTTCTGTTGTTTAAGCCACCCAGTCTGTGGTACTTTGTAACTGCAGCCCTAGGACACTAATGCCCCCACTAAGCTCTCAGTGAGCACAGACCGATACTAAGGTCCTTGCAAGGATGAGTGAGTGCATTGCTGGGATGCTGCAAGCTGGGTGCTAGCGCCTTCATTTACACTTTGGGAAATTGAGGCTTAAAGCTGTTTAAGTGGTAGAGCCAAGATACAGACTCAGGCCATCTGACCCCAGAGCCTGCATTTTTAACCACGGGCCTAGATATCCTTGTAGTATTAATTATCAGTAGTAATACTGAACGAAGACCCACAGTATTACTCCAGACTCTGGACTCAGTGCTGATGCCTCCCACAGCACTGAGGTGGGGGGAAGAAATCTTCCAGTGGCCTCAGGGGCTTGCCAGACTCCTTGTTGGTGAGAGGCCAGCCCAGGATTTGATGTAGAGCCTTCTGTCTCCTAGAGAGAGACGCATGCCCATGTGCACATCGGTCTACCAGCCCAGCTGTGGGTGCCCAGTGGGGTGCCGAGCACACAGCAGGTGCTCCATAAATGTGGTGGGAAGAGTGACCTACATGTGCTTCCAACGTGGCGGCCTCCTTGGGTCTCATAACAACATTTCGTACACTGCTCTAGGTTTTGACAGAATTCTCATCTCAGCCTGCTAAATGCCTGCCTAATTTTCCACTCTATTGACAGACTCCATTTTACTTAACTGGCCCCTATTGTGTAGCAATTGGATGGTTTCTCATCCTCTCCTAAACTAGGGGGAGGCGTCAGGGATGCCTGTGCTGTGCTGGTGGTGGCTTCTAAAGGAACTGGCCTAGGAAGAACATCTCTGTGCCACTGGCAGCAGCAGTGAGCTGGGGAGAGGCCTGGGGACAGGCCTGGTCTCAGGAGGTGTCACCCTGTCCGTGGTCACCCTCGAGTTCTGTCCTTAGTCCCTGCCCACTTTTGCTGACCCCCTCAAGGGAACAAAGGACAGAGCTCCCACCTGGCCTAGTCCCTGTCCCCTCTCATCCTGCTCTTACCCCTCACTCTCTCGTCTTGCCCGTCCTTCTCTGAAACAGAATTCTGGAATTCTTTCCATAACATTCACTGAGTGCCTACCTGGTGCCCAGCGCTGATCCACGTGCGGGGGACGCAGCCGTGAACAAAAGAGACAACATCCCAGCTCAGAAAGCTGACAGTCCAGAGTGGAGGGATGGACTCCAAACAGAGAGAAGTGACAGTCACATGGTGATAAGCGTTATGGTAGAGAGAGGGCTGATCATTTAAACAGGGTGGTCAAGAAAGGCTTCTCTGAGGAGATGAACAGAGACCTTTACAAAGAGAAGGAGTGACCATGTGGACATGTGGAGGAAGAACTTTTCAGGCCAAGAGAACAGCAAGTACAAAGGTCCTGAGGTGGGAGAGGCTGGCATGTTCCAAAAAGAGTAAGGAGGCTGGTGCGGCTGTGGTGGGCGACAGCAGCTACAAGGTGTAGGGCTTCTGAACCTCCCTCACAGCTTTGGCTTTTACCCTGGGTGAGATGAAAGGGTTTACAAAGACACAGGCTTGAACTGGTTTGTTTGAAAAGATCCCTCTGGCTGCTGTGTGGAGAGTAGACTAGAGAGAGGATGGGGTAGAAGCAGCTGCAATAATCCAGGCAAGAGACAACGGCGGCCTGGACCAGGGTGGTAGCAAAGGAGCATGTGTAGACACACACACACACACACACACACACACACACACACACACACCACTGGGAACATAGACCTGGAATCCAGTCTCAGCACCTCTGCTCCTGTGCTCTTGCTCCAACATCTCTCTCCACCACTTGAGTGTTTGATTGTGTGTCTCCTCCCGGCTTTGTCTCTCTCTGTTCCCAGCCTTGGTCTCCCTATCTCTGCGGATGCCTCCACATTTATTTCTCCTCCTGTCAGGCCCAATTTGAAACATTAATTAGTGATGAATTAGCAACACAAATCCCAGCAGTTGCTGTCGCCTGGTGCCCACGGGCTCTTGGAAGGGACCTTGCAAATCTGGTCTTAATACCTCTCACCTCCTCTCCTAGGGCAATTACTTCTCACAGCATTTGTCTGTGGAGGCTGTGGCCATCCCCTACACTCCCCCCAGCCCGGCTGAGGACAACAAGTTCATCTTTGTCAATTAATTACTGAACGGTTTATTTCGCACTGGGAGGTGATAAGAGAAGGGAAGGTCACATGTGAAATCATCACCGTAATTATACAGGCGCTGCTGCAGCGCCCAGCATCACAGTGCCACAGGTGCCAGTGAGGGCAGGGAGAAAATAAAGGGTAGAGGCCCACGTTGGGCAGGAGGCCTGGCCATGTGGCCTTGGGACAGCCCCTGGGCCTCTCTGGATTGTGATCAACAGACATACCCATATTGAGCTTTCAGAGTCTCATTCCAAATGGGAAGGGGGATACAGGGAATTAAGCAGAGGTCCATGCTTCTTCACTTGGGGAGATCAGAATGTGGGAAGGCTGATATCATCATTATAGTGCTTCCTATCTGAGCTTAGGAGCCCCATAGCACGCACAAAATATGGCTGCATGTAGAGGGCTGTTGATAATCTAGCAAAGTACACTTCCAGTGGATTGCAGAGCCTGGAGCATCTGTCTCACCCATCCCGCCCCACTACCTACACCTCATCTCTGACTCCTCTCCCCTTTGCTCCACTCCAGCCACACTGGTCTACTTGCTACTCCTTGCAAACACCAGGCACACCCCCACCCCAGGGCCATTGCATGTGCTGTTCCTTCTGGTTGGAGTGTTCCTTCCTCAGAAATTTGTATGGCTCACTGTCACTTTCTGGAGGTCATGAGTAAGCATCACCCTTCAGTAAGACTCTCCCTGAGCACCTCATTTAAAAATGCAGCCCACCCACCCTGACACAAAATTTCTCTATGTCTCTTCCTGCTTTTTTTTTCCAGAGCATTTCATCACATTTGACTTATGATGTGTTTTACTTACTTATTTGTTTGTTCTCTGTCTCTGTCTCTCTGCAAAGTATAAGCTCCACAAGGGCTGGGGATTTTGTCTGCTTCCTCCCTGTCCCTGCCCCAACCGTCAATATCCCGTCTGTGTCTGCGGCACTAGAACACAGCCCAGCACAAAATTAGCACAGAGTTAATCATTGTTGAATGAACGTATGAATGACTATTTGTGTGGGATGGGGTCTGGATGTGGAAAGGACAGGGGTGATTTCCTTTTCTGGGAACAGGCTGGTAAGGTCCACTGTGGCACCAGGAATTCAGGAAGATTCTTAGCAGAGATGGGGGACCCTGGCCAGGGAAGAAAACTGCTGGAAAAGTCATTTTAAAAGCGAGTGTTCCAGTTGATTTCATGTCTGTGCATGCCTCGGGGCTGGCGTGTTTGATGCTGCCCCTCCATCGGTCACACACAGACTGGTGGCCACCCCTCCTCCCAGTTCTCCCAAGGGAGGGAACAGGAACACGAGAAGCTGTGGACACTTTGATTAACTCCCAGCAAGAGTCCCCACGCCTGTCTCCTTCTGTTCTCAAGGCTGGAATGGGGGGCAGTGCACTGAGGCTGGGAGCTGGCGGGGGGGCATCTTCACAGTGTGTGAGAAGGGGGAGCTGCGGCCCTTGAGGGAGGGGGGCACTGAAGAGCATTTCTGGGACAAGGGACAGTGCTCTGCTGCACCAGGAAGAGATGGAGAGGGGCTGGGTGGAGAGATACAGGGAGGTGGTGTGAGGAATCAGCGTAGTGGGTAGGGAAGGAGGCAGGTCTCTCTTTGGGGCAGCAGGAGATGCAGAGAGAGAACCAGGGGCTTCCTGGTTCTCCCTCCTGGGGAGGGGATTCAGGAACTGATGGGGACAGCAGTGGGCCTGAGGGGGGCACCAGCTCTTCTTCCAGGACCCTGTCACCCTCAAGCTCCTCTCCTCTCCATGGAGCTCTGCTGCCCTCCCTGCCTGAAACAAAGGCAGTGATTTTTTTTTTTGAAACATAGTAAAATATTTTATAATCATCTTCCCATTTAGCGATTTACATCACATATATTTCCTTTGTTATAAATATTAAGTGTATTATTATAATCTATTATTTGTTACTTGCTATATATATATTTTTTTAACATCTTTTTTTTTTTTTTTTGCGGTACGCGGATCTCTCACTGTTATGGCCTCTCCCGTTGCGGAGCACAGGCTCCGGACGCGCAGGCTCAGTGGCCATGGCTCACGGGCCCAGCCGCTCCGTGGCATGTGGGATCTTCCCGGACTGGGGCACGAACCCATGTCCCCTGCAGCGGCAGGCAGACTCCCAACCACTGCACCACCAGGGAAGCCCTTCTTAACACCTTTATTGGAGTATAATTGCTTTACAGTGGTGTGTCAGTTTCTGCTTTATAACAAAGTGAATCATACATATACATCTGTTCCCATATCGCCTCCCTCTTACGTCTCCCTCCCTCCCACCCTCCCTATCCCACCCCTCTAGGTGGTCACAAACCACCGAGCTGATCTCCCTGTGCAGTGATTTTTTTAAAGCCAGTTTTCCCCCAGATCTCCGGAGACTCCGGAGCTGCTGTTTCCATGGAAACCTTCCCCCACCAACCTCGGGAAGGAGGAGCTCGGCAGCCGCCACTGCCCCCTACACCGCCCCTGCTCCAGCCTGCAGGGGACCCCCAAGCTGAAAATAATCCCCCTCCCTCACATTTTCCCAGCAGGGCCTCCACTTCTTCACTCAGGAGAAGGCAGGTGGTATTGTCTCTTGGCTGAGGACTAGATGGGGGACACTAAGACCTAGACAAGAGAGAAATGGGGCTTTGGAGGGGGGGGGGTTGGGGGCGGGAAGCTAGGGCAAGTTCTGTCTTCCTGAAATGACTGCCCAGGAAACCAGTCCCTAGGGAGGGCCCGGGAGTAGTATCTCACCTTCCCAGGAAATCCCAGAAGATCCCGTTACTCTCTGGCCCTGTATATCTCTGGGGAGTTTCCCTCCCCAGACCCCAGACCCCAGTCTCACCTGAACTCATCAGGGATCACATTGCAAACTGTAAAAAAAAGAAAACTGTCCACCTCAAGTAAGGAAGGAATTTATTGGGAGGACACATCATAGCTTCTTAAATTGATGAGAAGGCTGGGGAGGCAGGCTCGGAAAACTGGCCAGAAGAAAGAAAGGCTGGTGAAGGGGAAGCAGGCAGAGTCACACCCAGGGGCAGCCCAGCTAAGGCAGGGGACACTGCTGCCTCTGGCCACTGGCCACCTATGGACGGCAGCACGTCAGGACCCCGGCACATTGTGAACAATTTCTAATGGTCCCCACTTCTGATGGTGATGGTGGTCACATGAATCTATACCTGTGTTAAAATTCATAGAACTGTACACCAAAAAAGTTAAATCAATTTCATGCATGTTAATGTAAAAAATAAAATCCTCGACAAAAACACCCTCTGGACAAGATGGCCTGTGTGCCCACAGCCCAGCTGCCGGGGACAGGGGAGGGAGTCTGTTTGCACCCCTTTGACTTCCACAATGGATCAGGGCTCTGCCTCCCAGCCAGACTCACACTGGAAGATTCCATGAAGAGGTAGGGAGTTTGGGTGCCCGGCGGCCAGCAGATGGGTGATATCCACTTCCCCGGAGAAGCATTTGGGTGCTTGGGAGCTTCCTCAATGGCCCCCACTTCAGTCAGACCAGAAGCTCCTGAAGGAGGGGAGAAAGCAAGTTTCTGATGCAGTGGACACAGGAGAACCCAATCACCCATTCGAACAAGCACACACACACCCCGCACACAAATGCCAGAGGAAGACACACACTCGGGCTTCAACACATGCTTCTAAAGCCCCTATCACTAGTTTGATTAGCAGGAGACTTTGACCTAACTTACTGCATGATCTTGGATGAGTCCCTCTTCCCTCTGGGCTAAGCCACTTCATCTGTAGAATGGGGGCTTCTCCAAGGTGCTGTCCAGCTCTGGCACGAGCAAGGAGGCTGGAGAATTAATGGAACTGCTCTTAGGAAGCCTGGGTTTCTGGTTTGAGTCTGTCCTGGACTATAGTGGGGTGGAGAGAGAATGACCCCATGTCACAGAGAAACCCCCTGAGGACTCCCCTGAGAAGGAGCACTCTCGTGTCAAAGGAGGAGGCTCTGGTGACAGGGAGGACCCTCTTGCTCCAGCTAATAGGAATGCAACGCCAGGCAGTACCTGTCCTAGGAGCCAGTGCTCTGGAGCTTCTCTGGGAACCTGGGTGGGGAGGGGCAAGTGCAGTGCCTTCCCCAGGCCGGGCCCAAGAGAGGCTGTATCCCCTGAGACCCAGCTCTCAAGGATAGTGGAGGGTCTTATTAAGGCACGTAGGACAGCCCAGCACTGAGCCTCACACACTCCAACTTTCAGTATCTCAGGGGCTCAGGGAGGGAAGCCCCCCCAGTCCTCCCCCAGTGGTGCTCCCCTGGCCCTCACTAACCTCCACCAATTCTACCTGTGTCTGGCATGCGAGCCTATTCTGCTTTCCAACCAGGAGGTTCCCGAAGGCTTGTGGACAATGCCCTCCCTGGAAAAATGTAATTCCTGACTCTAAGTTCACACATGGTGCAGCAGGGAGAGAGGGGTTGCCAACCTGCTCAGCCCTCAGCTGTCCCTGCTGGCATCCCCCCCACCCCCAGGGATCTAGGTGGGAGTGTCTGGGGAGGCTGAAGGCCAGGGAAACAGCTACAAAGCGGCTTCCTGCTCAGGTCTGAGGAACTGGACCAGGTGGCCCAGAATCGGGATAGAGCAGGCTAGGGAGGGACGGGGGGAGGACAGTGGAGGGTGTGGGGGCACATAATCCGTGTAATGCCCCCTCTCCTCCCTTCATGCGACCCTGGGCCCTGCTCTCTTTCTGCTGCCCTGCCCCCACCTGGAGCTCTGCTACCTGGGCCAGGACTCCAGAGAGGGGGTAGGGAGGGAAGGCAGCAGGGCTCTCCAAGGGGCCCTGTCCTTTATGGCAGGAGGTGAGCGGGACGTGCCATGGGGCAGCACAGGGCTTCCAGGAGTATATGCACCAAAAAATCTTTTCCACAGTTTTAAAGGTCACATGTTGAGGGACTTCGCTGGTGGCACAGTGGTTAAAAATCCGCCTACCAATGCAGGGGACACAGGTTCGAGCCCTGGTCCGGGAAGATCCCACATGCCGCGGAGCAACTAAGCCCGTGTGCCACAACTACTGAGCCTGCACTCTAGAGCCCACAAGTCACAACTACTGAGCCTGCGTGTCACAACTACTGAAGCCCACATGCCTAGAGCCCGTGCTCCACAACAAGAGAAGCCACCACAAAAAAAAAAAAAAAAAAAAAAATAGAATCCGGTAAGTACAGTTGGGAGGGTGAGCTCAGGGTGAGGGAGCATCCAGGAGGGACACCCAGGAGGGCAGGAGGCAGAGCGGGGTTGCGGGGAAGAGGTGGGGACAGGAAATGAGATCCAGGCAGAGCCTGGGGAAGGGGGAAGAAGAGGGAAGAGGCAGCGGAAGCAGGCAGGAGGGAGAGTGGGGGGCACCTGGGAGGCTGGGAAGGGGAGCGCTTCAGAATTAGACCTGCTCGGTATGAAGCCGCTTGTGCGCCCTAGGCAGTGTTTCCACCTGCTTCGTATTAGCTGAGTTTTGTCACAAGGGATGATGGAAATGTTCTAGATCTGCCCCGCTCGGTCGGGTAGCCACTAGCCACACGTGGCTCCTGAGCCCTGGAGATGTGACTGGTGTGACTGAGGAGCTGGGCTTTAAGTTCCACTTCATTTTAATGCAATTTAAATGTAAATGTAAATAGGCACCTGGGCCTCCTGGCTACTGGAGACACTGGGATACATCCGTGATATCATACTCCAGTTGGAGAGACAGACATTAAATAAATAGCTATGCAGTCTAGGCTATGACCAGTGCTATGGAGAAAAATCAAGTTACAGAGTGATGTAGTGGGCTGCTGTTCTAGAAAGGTGGTCAGAGAAGGCCCCTCTAAGGAGGTGACCTGTGCAGAGACCTGAGTGAAAGGAGGAAGAGAGCCACGTGTCATGGGGAAGGGCATGATGGCAGAGGGAACTCAGCTGCAAAGGCTTGAGATGGGAACGCACTTGGGCTTTCTCGGAGGCCAGAGTGGCTGGAGCACTGTGGGTGGGTGAAGAGGTGGGGACAGGAAGTGAGATCCAGGCAGAGCCAGGGTCCAGAGCAAGTCAGGCCTTGCAGGCCACGGAACGAGCGTGGGTTTTTTGCTGTGATGTGGAGCGCTTGTTGTTGCCGCAGCCAACTGGACCAGGAATTAGTAAACCAGCTGTGCACTTAACTCTCTGCCTGCACACACCGCTATTTCTCTTGTGGATAAAGGAAACAAACCTCCTGCTGCTCCCTCCCCCCAGCTCTGACTCTCTGAGTCTCTGCCCTCACCTATTCCCATCTCCTTGCTCCTTACCTCCGCCCACCTCTTGGGCTAGTATCTGAAATGCCTCCCTGTGACTCTGTCCTCCTGGCTGGTACACCCTCTGCTTCCCCTGGTGGCTCAGCAGAGACAATGTGGTGCCTTCGGGTGCTGTCATTCAGCTACCACAGGGCCCCACAGAGGGTATCCTGCTGCAGGCACCAGACTGTGAGGTCCCTGAGATGGGAAGCCTGTCTTTTCTTGCTGCTGTTCCTGCCCTCCAGAGTTTGTGCAGGATCACAGGATCGCATGGGCTCTGGAGCTACCTGGATTCATTCCTGCCTCTTCCTAGTAGTGATCTTGGGCAAGTCAACTTAACCTCTCTGTGCCTCAGTGTCTTCATCTATAAAATGGGAATAATACCAGTACCAGCCTCAAAGCGTTTTTGTGTGTGTGTGTGTGAGCATTCAATGTCTTAATTCATATAAGGTGCAGAGAACCTTGCCTGTGTGTTAATAAATGCTGTGATCAGAGTGTACAGTGCATAGCACATAGTGAGCATGTCAGCTGACATAGTTATGACTATAATTCCTATTATCGAGCTTCTGATGGGCTCAGCCCTGTGATAGACAGGCGCGAACTAATGAAGAAGGAAGGAACACGGCTTGTTCTCAAATAATTTACAGTCTAATTGGGAACACAAAGGCTTACAGAAACATAGAACTTTTTTTTCTGGAAGGACAGCTTCTAAAAATTATTTCACAAATGTTTATGCTGTTGAAGTTTCTTCATGATGCATCTGTGATAGTCCTTAGTGCAGCTGGCCAAATTTTTCCAGTTATCTGCCTTCTGAATACATGGTTGAATTGCACTTGGAGGCCTCAGTGTGGGAGGGTGGGTGAGTGGGGTTCTGGGACTGGTTCTGGTCAATGAGTTGGGAGCAGAAGTGAAAGTGTCACTTCCAGGCCTGAGCATTTACTTACTGGTGCAAGACCCTCCAGAGTTGGCTCTTTGCCTCTGGCACAGTTTCTCTTTCAGCCTGACTCTCCCAGTGACTGCAATGAGCAGAGCCTCCTGATGAACATGAAGAGCAAGTGAAAATTAAATTTGGCTGTTTTAAGCCCTTGCAATTTAGGAGTTACTTGTCACCTCAGCATAACCTCTCCTGACTGATTCAGCAACTGAGCTGGTGTAGAGGAAAACCCCAGTCAGCACCATCACACTGTCATTGATGAGTCCCCGCTCAGGATCTCTGCACTAACATACAGCTTACATAGTTGTGACCCATGAAGAGAATCCACTCTTTTGTCCTACTTTTCCACTCAATATTTTCTCCCTACATGTATGCATCAGTGGGAATTCACTTTGGCTACTGATAACAGAAAACCCAAACTAAGAATGACTTAAAGACCCAAGGTTACTTCAATCTCTCAAGTAAAAACTCTAGAGGGAGGCCGTTGGGGGCTGTTATGGTGACCCCGTGATAATGAGAAATCCAGGCTCTTTTCGTGTTACTCTGCCGTTCTCATCAGATGGCTTCCCCCAAATGGCTTAAGATGGCTGCTGAGACTCAAATGATCATATTTGCATCCCAGCCAGAGGGAAGGAGGAAGTCATGGGGTCAAGGGAGGGGAGATGCTCCTTCTCTGGAACGACATCACATATGATTGTTCTGATTATATCTCATTGGCTAGAACTTGGTCACGAGGCCACATCTAGTTGCAAAGGAGGCTGGGAAATGAAATACTTATTCTGGGCAGCCATGTACCCTGATAATTTTTTTTTTCTAAAGTAGAAAGAGAAGTGGTTCCAGGGAGGCAATAGCAGTCGCTGCCACAGTACAGGATGGTATTCCGTCACATATAAATTCCATGGTTTAATGACCACTTTGGACCTTTTCTAATTTTTTTCAACATTCCAGATAACCACATTAGTGCAAATTGCTTTTCTCCCTTTGTGTTATTTCCTTGAGACTTATTTCCAAATGTGCGATAACCTGCCAGGCTGAAGGGTGTGACTTGTTCTCTCCGGCAACAGCGGCTGTTACCTCTTGCTGGACTGGACTCCCAAACATCAGCCCAAACAATAGAGCCATGGGGGAATTTATGAGCCAATGTTCCTCTTTCCTCCCAACCAACATCAGCTGGTGCAATTTTAATTTATTTTTACTGACTTAATAGGTGTGTTGTTTAAGGATATTTTTGTTTTCATGTCATTCATTAGCGACCAGATGAGGTTTGGGCCTGGGCTGGTTTACCATCTATATTTTCTCAAATAGCAACTGTTTTTTGACAACTGCAAGGGAAACTTAAAAGCCCATTTTAGAGCTGAGAAAACTGAGGCCCTTAAGCTGAAGCCATGTGCCAATTATGATAGAGCCAGGACAGGCCCTGAGTTCTGACTCCTAGCCCAGTGCTCCTATAAACAGGACCTGTTTAAATAATAAAGCAGGAAGGCAACGGATGCTGAGGTATGGCGGGAAACCACTGCATGGGGAATTGTGGGCCTCCCTAGGTGAGGTTTGGCCTGACTAACCCCTGTGGCTTTGTGCAAGCTGCTTCCTCTCTCTGGGCCTCAGTTTCCCCATAAGCAGAGTAGAAGGGGTGGAGCAGACCTCCTCTAAGGCTCCTCCCAACTCTGATGGAAAATGCAGTAATAAATACTGGGGCAGTTTAGGAGGCTGGGGTGGGGTGTGGGGAAGGAGGGGCACTGACTCCTGGGGCACGGGGAACGTGGGGGGTCCTTGGAGAGGAGTGGGCTGCAGGGAATCTGGTCTGCCCATCAGTGTGTGCACTGCACTGTCACTGTGTTCTCCTGAGTCTCAAATCTGGGCTGAGGGTAAACATGCACAGGTTCATTTTGGACTCGCAGGTGAGGATTGAGTATATGGACTTGGCACTGCCACTCTTTCCCTCACCCCAGAGAGGTGGGACGGGGTGGAGGTGGAGTCTGGGACCCGGGAAAGGAGGCACAGACAGGCCTGTTACTGGAGCGTCTGGGGTGCCTTGCTCCAGTCACTGAGGCTGGTGGCCTTGGAAAGGTGGCACTGGGAAGTCAGTGGGTGTCCATGAGACCCCAGCCTCCCTGGCCAACTTCTCCCCACCCTCACCCAGTTTACAGGACCCTCCCACTTAACTGATTTCATAAGAATCCACTGCCCTGTAAGGTGAGCGGCTAGTCTCACACTCAAATTTACAGCTGAGGAAGCTGAAGTGAGGGGTTGTGACCCCACTTGGCATGAAGGAGCTAAGCCTGGGCTCTCAAACCTGGCTACTCTGCTGTCGGGGGCCCGAGGGCTCCCCACTAATTCTAAGACTGAGACTGTGTGAACAACAAGCCTCATGCAAACACTTCAGAGGGATGGGACGGGCGAGTGGTTCCAAGAGACCTGGGGGCAGGAACAGAGAGTTAAGAATAGAAAGGTCAGGACTAGAAGGACAGGCTGACTAGAGCATGACAAAACCCTGCAGACTATTATACATAGAATGGATAAACTACAAGGTCCTGTTGTATAGCACAGGGAACTATACTCAGTATCCTGCAATAAACCATAATGGAAAAGAAAAAAATTAGAAATAAATAAATAAAAATAAAGGGGGGCAGTTCTGACCTGACTCCTGGAAGGAGAGAAGTGAGGCCCACAGCCAATTAGCAACTCAGGGTCAGAGCTGTAAGGGGCCCTGTTGGTATCAATCCATCAATCCCTTCCCTTGGCTTCTCCTCCCGCCTCCCCGGGTGCCCCTTCTGAGCCTCCTTTGCCATGTGTCTCTACCTCCCGGCCCTCTGAAAGTTCCAGTGCTGGGCTCAGTCACTGAAGCCTTTCCCTGCTCTGTCTGCACTCCCTCAGTGGTCCCAGCAGTCTCCTGCTGTAAATGTTTATCAACAACTATTAAATTGATTGCCACTGCTCAGACCTCTTTGCTGAACTCCAGACTCATATGTGTGTCTGCCTATTACTCTACATCTCCACGAGGATGTCTAATGGACATTTCAAATTCAACGTGTCCAAAACTGAGCCCCTGGTGTTTCCTCCACAAACCTCTTGCACCCAGAGTCTTTCCCTACTCAGTAAATGGCAACAGCATCCTTCCACTGCTCATTGCAAAAATCTGTGGAACCATCCTTGACTCTACTCATCTCTTATAGCCCCCTCAACCCATCAGCAAATCCTACAGGCTCTACCTACAACACCGATCCAGAAGCCACCCACTTCTCACACCTTCACCGCTGCCCTCCACCCCTGGTCCAGCCCCCACCATCTCTGCCCTAGAGGACTCCAGAAGCCTCCTCCCTGGTCTCCCTGCTTCTGTTCCATACTGCCTACCATCTGCTCTCAACACAGCAGCTAGAGGTAGTCTTTAAAAACACAAGTTAGGGGCTTCCCTGGTGGCACAGTGGTTGAGAATCCGCCTGCCGATGCAGGGGACACAGGTTCGTGCCCTGGTCTGGGAAGATCCCACATGCCACAGAGCGGCTAGGCCTGTGAGCCATGGCCGCTGAGCCTGTGCGTCCAGAGCCTGTGCTCCGCAACGGGAGAGGCCACAACAGTGAGAGGCCCGCGTACCGCCAAAAAAAAAAACAAAAAACACACAAGTTAGGTCATGTCCTTCCTCTGCTCAGAAGGGCTGCTCATTTCACATTGACTGAAAGCACAAGCCATCTCAATGGGCCACAAGCTCTATATAATCTGGCCCCTCATCACCTCTCTGACTTTACATCCTTGCACTCTTCCCCTCATTCACTCCACTTCAGCTTCCCTGGCCTCCCTGATGGTTCCCCAAACACACAGGCACTCTCCTACCTCAGGGCCTTTGCACTTACTGTCCCCCAGTGCCTAGAAAGCTTTTTTCTCCAGATATCTGCAGAGCTCGCTCCCTTACCTCCTTCGGATCTTTGGTCTGTGTCACCCTCTATGACCCTATTTTTTTAATTTTTATTTTTTTTCCTGTACGCGGGCCTCTCACTGTTGTGGCCTCTCCCGTTGCGGAGCACAGGCTCCGGACACATAGGCTCAGCGGCCATGGCTCACGGGCCCAGCCGCTCCGCAGCATGTGGGATCTTCCCAGACAGGGGCACGAACCCGTGTCCCCTGCATCAGCAGGCGGACTCTCAACCACTGCACCACCAGGGAAGCCCTATGACTCTATTTAAAAGTGTAATTCCACCCCAATCCAGACTTTCTTATTCCTCTTACCCTGCTTTTTTTTTTTTAAGCACTCATAGTCTTTAATGTATGATGTAACATAATCATTTCTTTTGTCCCTATCAGCTTTTCTCCACTAAAATGTGAGCTCCATGGTGGCAGGGATATTTGTCTATTTTGTTCACGGATGTCTCCCCCACCCTCAGGATGATACCTGGCACACAGTAGGTATACAGGATATATTAGCTGAATGAACGAATCTGGTCCAGCCCCTCATTTCACAGATGAGGAAACAAAGGCCCAGAGAGGTGGGCAGTGTCCCTGAGGCACACAAAGAATATCAGTGGCAGGACCCAGGAGCAGACCGAGCACCTCCAGACTCACAGTCCAGTGATCCTTCTGCCCTTCCAGGCTGGGTAAGGCTGAGCGTGGCAGACATTGTTGGGGCCCTGCCGTGACTGCCTTGGATCCATTTAACTGGCCTGTGTTTGTTGCCAGGTTCAGTGTGCTCTGAAGCTAATGTCTGGAACCATGACCTTTTCCAGCAGTTTCCCTTGGACTGTCAGAGGCACTTCATCTGTAAGGAGAGCTGGAAGTGTCTGGGAGTCTGCATTCCTTACTCTCCACACATATCCAGCCAGACTACAGACAGTTACTTGTGAGGGAATAAAAAGACCAAGAATCTCACCTTGAAGCAGGACTAACCCTGGGTGTGATTTACACCCCAGAGTTCCCCACAGGATCAGGCTGAGGTTAGGACCTTCCTGGAAATCTTCCTGTGCTTGGCTTCTTCCTTCTTCTACCCTTCTTCTCCCCACTCTTTCCAGATTCTCAAGTGAGCATTCCCATAATACGTCACCTGTGCATGAATCATCACCACAGGGTCAGCTTCTGGAAGAACCCAACTTAAGATATGGGCTTCTGTGCTAATCTGGGATGGGCTTGTGAACAGTCAGGTGTTGGAGAAAGACCACAAGGTTTAGAGACCATGTTTCAAATCCAAGCTCAGCCCCTGACCTAATGCAAGATCTTGGGGGAAAATCCTGAGCTTTTTTTTTTTTTTTTTTTGCGGTACGCGGGCCTCTCACTGTTGTGGCCTCTCCCGTTGCGGAGCACAGGCTCCGGATACGCAGGCTCAGCGGCCATGGCTCACGGGCCTAGCCGTTCCGTGGCATGTGGGATCTTCCTGGACCGGGGCACGAACCCATGTCCCCTGCATCAGCAGGTGGACTCTCAACCATTGCGCCACCAGGGAAGCCCATCCTGAGCTTTTTGAGCCCAATTTCCCCCACTGGAGAAATGACATGAATTACATCTTTCTATAGAATTGCTGTGAGGATTAAGTGAGTAAGTATGAGAAGGACCTTGTGCAGTGGCCAGCACATAGTAGTTGCACAATAAACACTAGTTTCTTCTCGGTCTCCCATCTGTGGCCTGTTCGTGACCCCACTTGCCTGTTTGGACCCCCAGATTCCTCCCCAGTAGCTGAGAGATGCTGCATAGCTCGGAGTGTGATGAATTCGAAATTTGTCACTTCAGGGAATACTGGGGACATAAAGTAGGAGGTATCCTGAGGCCATTGGGGCATCTCCCAAAGGACAATAGGATGAGGTCAAGGGTGAATAAGACTGTCCGGGAAGAAGAGTGGAAGCAACACACACACACACACACACACAGACAACTCCCCATGGGTTCCCATACTTTGCCAGCAGATGAGTGGTATCACCAGGCAAGGAAACATTAACAATCAATTCCAGACTGTAAAAGCTGGCCCTCAGCTGCGTCGGTAGCATGCCTCTGGGTGACATAATGGCACCTACAGTGGATAGAGGTGAGACCCAGGAGCCCTAGAAGCCATGATGGAGTTGAGGTCAAGGAGGCCTGTGTGACTGCAGGATCCTAGGAGGCTCTTCCACTAGTGTCCACCCGCCTCCCACGTACTGCTCCCCGCTGGATTGCTCCCAAGCTGACCAGCACACTCTGCTCATCCCGCCCCCTCTATGGCATTGTATCTTCTGCCTGCAGCTCTGTCCCCACAGCCCCACTCCTGCCCCATGTGACCAGGCTTTTTGAGAAGCCAGGGTCAAGTTTATCTTTATTTATTTTGGAATACAGGTATAAGAGATTGTATTTTATAGCTAAAATTTTATAACTCATCAAATCCAATCCTCCCCTATATTTTGTAAACAGAACAACAGAAGCACAGAGAGGAAAAACTGGCTTTCTCAGGGTCCCACAGTGAGCTAGTGACAGAGCCAGAATGGAATCCCTGATGCTATTCTATTTTATTTTGCCACCACAGGGACAGATGAGGGCAATGCCAGAGACATACTCATCCTGCCAGTGGCAAAGACTCTGACACAGCCTTTCATGAGGTCCCATCTACTGAGATGGGTGGGAGTGTGGACCACACAGAGCTGTCCTCCATTTGCTTACAGTTTTTATCTGGGCTGGCAGAAACCTTAGGGAAGACAAGAGACCATTATAAAGTGTCTGCCATGCATTGGGCACTGCACACATACCAAAATATTAAAACTGAGTTTTCAGTGGAGTCACCAACATACATTAGAGGTGAGATTCCAAAGTCAGATCTTACATACAGAATTTACCAAGGAAATGTTCAATGTTTCATAACTTGTAGCACCCTCAGCCAAGTCAAGAGCATGTCAAGAGGACAGAGTAGAAAAGAGAGGATTTGTTGAAGAGATTACTTTGGAGAGGCCTCTTGCTATGCCGTAGACCCCAGGTCACACCTGCTATGATGACTATAATTTAAAAAAAAGAAACAGGTAAAACCAAGGATTGGTGAGGATGTGGAGAAATTGAAACCCTCATACTCTGGTAGAACCAAAATTGTAAAATTGTGTACCTGCTTTGTAAAATAGTCTGGCAGCTCCTCAAAAAGTTACTTACCATTTGACCCAACAGTTCTACTCCTAGGTATATTCCCAAGAGAAATGAAAACATGTACATGCAAAAACCTGTACATGAATGTTCATTGCATCATTATTTAGAGTATCCAAAAAGTGAAACAACCCAAATGTCCATCACTGATGAATGGACAAAGAATGTAGTATATCCTTATGATGGAATATTATTCAGCCATAAAAAGGACTGAAATATTGATCCATGCTACATCACAGATGAACCTTGAAAATGTTATGCTGAGTCAAAGAAGACAGACACAAAAGTCAACATACTGTATGATTCCATTTATATGAAACATCCAGAGTAGGCAAATCCATAAAGGTAGAAAGTAGATTACAGTAATAGTGGCCTAGGGGATGGGGTGGGACAAGGGGGATGAGGAGTGACTGCTAATGGGGACAGGGTTTCTTTTTGGGGTGACGAAAGTGTTCCAGAATTGATCATGATGATGGTTGCACAACTCTTTGAATATACTAAAAACCATTTAATTGTACACTCTAAAAGGGTGAATTTTATGATGTGTGAACTATATCTCAGTAAAGCTGTCATTAAAAAAAAAAGTGACTGTGGAACCATCACTTACCTAAGAAAGCAGAAAAAAATCATAGGCCTGCGGTGTTTTCATTTGTGTCAGGGGAAGATAACCCCCACTGAATAAATTTGAAAGAGACTCTGGGACATATTAATAAAAAGCTTCAGTATTTGTTCATCACACCACTTAGATACATGCTACCTTGTTTAAGCAGCTCGTCCAACCTGCTCAGAACTGAGAGCTGCCAGAATCCAGTTTTGAAAAGACCTTGACAGGCTGAAATGTAAAAGATGAAAAAGGTTGGGGAAAAAGTGATCTGGTGTTTAATATCTACATAAATTCAGAAGAGGGTGAAGGTGTTAAGTTCAATAAAAGTTTGTGTGAAAAAGACCCAGCTTTAGCTTACCATAAGTTTAACAGCTGCTAAACATTTGATGTGATAGCCATAAAAGCTTGCTGTTTCTTAGATTACTTTAAAAGAAATAAAACCACTGGGTCAAAGGAGGTGATAGTCCCAATGTGCTGAGAACACAGCTCACCTGTTTTGTTCTGTTCTGGGCATAATATAAGAAGTACACTGACAAACATTAACCAGTTCAGAAGAAAGTGGTCAGAAATATAAGCTCCTAGAAACTGTGTCAGGTTGAGAACAACAGAAATATCTGAGAGTATCTAACCAGAGCACAGAAGATATTGCTAGGAGCCATGTAACTGTCACATGCAAGGTTGAGTGGACTTGTATTCTGCCATTCTTTAAGGATGAGCAAGGATCATGCCTGTAACTTATAGAAAGGTAGGTTTGGGTTTAACATAAGGAACCAAACTAGTTATCAAAATAGACTTCCTCAAAAAGAAATTATGCTAGTTATAGTTTATTGAAAAATAAGTGAAGGCACTTATTTTTATTTGTTTATTTTGAACAGGTAATACATACACATGGCTCAAAAAGCAACGCAACACAAAAAGGTTTATGGTGAAAAGGCTTGTTCCTATCCCAAGTTATCCTATCCTCATGCATACAGCTTTTCATCCTTCCAAACCTTTCATATGTAAGTAAAAACATGTTCTTATCCTAATATCATTGAGGGATGAATGGATAAAGAAAATGTGGTATGTGTGTGTGTATATATATATATATATATATATATATATATATATATATATATTATAATGGAATATTATTCAGCCATGAAAAGAATGAAATATTGCCATTTGTGACAAGATAGATAGAACTTGGGGGCATTGTGCTAAGTGAAATAAGTCAGACAGAGAAAGGCAAATACCATACAATCCCACTTATATGTGGGATCTTAAACAAAACAAAACAAAACAAGCTCATAGACACAGAGAACTAGTTGGTGGTTGCCAGAGGCCGGGTGAGGAGTAGGTAAAATGGGTGAAGGTGGTTAAAACTTCCAGTTATAAAATAAATAAGTCATGGGGATGAATGTATAGCATGGTGACTATAATTAATAATACTGTATAGCATATTTGAAAGTTGCTTAAAAGTTCTCATCACAAGAAAGAAAAACATTTTTTGTATGGTGACAGATGTTAACAACAACAACAAATATATTTGTATATGTTCTTATCTCTCCCCGACTTTACCTAAAAAGTAACATAGGATACACATGACTAAGTATTTGCTTCAGTCTGAATATTTTCTATTGGCCTGTTATATTTCTCTTTCTATTGTTAATCCTCTGATTAAACCCATATATTGAGTTCTTAATTTCAGTTATTTTATTTTTTAGTTCTACAATTTCCATTTGATTTTTAATAGATTCTGTTATCTGATGAAATATTCCATTTTAAATGATTTTTCATCTTTTCTTCAGGTTTCTTGAACATATTAATCATAGCTGTTTTTAAGTCCTCAATATCTGGATCACTTGTGGGTCTGTTTCTATTGTCTATTTTTTTTCCTTGACTAAGGTGATCTGGTCCTGTCTCTTGGTATGCCTACAAATTTTTACTGAATGCCAGATATTGTGATTTTAAAACTTCATAGTATATCCTAAAGATCTGTCCACTGAGAGAGAGAGAGAGAGATTGATATATTTAAAGATTCCTCTTTTTCTAGATAGTCTTTTTATAAACAGTATCTCCAAACCATACAGCAATTCTGCAAGGTATGCATTTTGTGAATATGGGGTCCAAAGAGAATATATGACTTGCCAAGAGAGAGTCCTGCAACTAAAACCCAAAAAGGATGGGATTCATGTCCAAGTCTGTCTAGGTCCGAAGTGGATGCTCCACCCACAACACCTGTGAACAGCCATCACAGGAGGGACTCATGGGGATCCTGGAGGGTCAGCTGCTGTAGAGACAGTTCCAGCCAGGCTCTGCTGGTTATGAGAGCCATGCACGTTAGCTCAAGAATAAAGGGTCATAGCAGTTAAGAATGCTTGTGGCTATTAAAACTGTTAGTCAAGATCTCAACAGAAGTAGGTAACTCACTCAAGTTAGGATAATTCGAGGAGGGCTTATTTACAAAGGGATTCATTAAAAGGTATGGGTGAGATTTAGGGAGACCACAGGGGAAAATGAAGAAACCCAGGGCTGGCAGCAATGGAGCTGTCACCACCCCAAAGCTCAAAGGGATGAGGGTTACTGGAACTCAGAGAAGAGAAAGTCATGGAGAACAGGCCACCTTGAGAGGAGCAGTGACCTTCAAGAAGCCCAAGTTGACATACAGGTAGAGAGCCAGGGAAATAAACAACCCCATTGTCACTATTCTCCCTCTTTCTGGTCTTTTGCCAGGGCTCACTATTGGCCAAACACAATCAGAAGACTCCTGAGGCAAAGAGGAGGAGGGGGAAGTGATATACAGTGGATCTAGACAGGGAGGAAGATATCTGGTACAGACAATGCACACACACATACACACACACAAAACAGAGGCCTAAGCAATAATGACATTTAATTATGTCACATATGAGGAGTCTGTAGGCAGTCACAGTGTCTTGAGTGGGCTCAGTGATGTCACTGAGGACCAGGATTTCTAAACCTTTTCACCTCACCATCCTCATGATGGTAAGCTTTTTAATCTTTAGGTTTGTTCCCTCATTGTCACAAAATGGCTTCCATAGCTCCAGACATTACACCCTTACTCAGCCACATTCAAGACAGGAAGAAGGTGCATGCTTCCTTACCTATCTCCTTTAATCAAGGAGTAGGATCATTCACAAAAGGCTCCCTGCCCCCCAGCAGTCTTCCCCCTCCATCTCATTGGCCAGAACTTGGTCACATGCTTACCCTTGAACAAAAAACTAGTAAAAGTGTATAGGATTACCTTGGTTGGCTTAGACCAACCATGTTCCATCTCCTGGGGCCAGAGATTGGGTCCACTTCCTTGAGCATGTTTCCCCCCCAACAAAATCAGGGTTCTACAGTCTAAGGAAGAAGGCGGGATGGTGCCAGGTAGGTAATCAGCCATATGGGCCACAGGCTTTTTTTACTTTCCCCGGGGAAGCCCTGGGCATCTCACAGGAACCCAAGTGCTCAGGGAACTAGAATCAGCTGGGGTTCTGGGTGGACCACAGCTCCTCCCAGCCAACCTCTCTGCACTGCATGGTCTCCTCTTGGCCAGGAACTGCTTCTCTCTGCCCTGCACGCCTCTCTCTGACAGATTCCTCTGCCTACTCGTGACTTCCCTCCCCCAAACTTTAGCTTCTCCAGCCCCTTCCGTTTCAGTGCAAAGCCCTACTGTAGCTAAAGCTGAGGGGTGGGATCATGGGTCCAGACAGCACAAAGGCAGCAGGGGCTGAGGGTGGGGACAGTGTTCCTTACAAGGGTCCATGCAGAGGTCAGGTGAGGGCAAATGAAGCTGGGGCAAAGTAATGGGATAGAATTTACCCAGATGTGGGCAAATGCATAATGAAATAGGGTGTATTCATGCATTTGGAAGAGGGTAATTCAGTGCAAAATTGACATAAAAACTCTCCAGACTGGTGCCCCCATAGGCTGACAGTTTGGGACCAGTGTCCTTCTGTCCTCCCTTCTACACACCTCTGGGACAGCCTCAAACCATGGCTACCTAGTATGAAGGGCATTCTGGGGATGCAGTGGGTGCTATTGGTGCACCCAGATTGTTTTTATCAGGCCAGTACATCCAGCCCCAGCTGCTAAGGGCTCACAGCTGCCCCTTTTTCAGGAGAATTACTCTCAGCCAATAGATCCACCTGGCCCAGATATCTGACGTTTACTCCCCTCCCCACCCTGGGCTGTCAATGACTGCCTGCTTGGGGGCAGGGAGGAGGTGATAAAAAGCTGATCCTGGGACTGCCCTGACGGTTCAGTGGTTAAGATTCCATGCTTCAAATGCAGCGGGTGCAGGTTTGATCCCTCGTGGGGAACTAGGATCCCACATGCCACATGGCACAGCCAAATAATAATAATAATAATAATAAGCTGATCCCTTGCCCAGGGGCCAGCTCTGCGGTGCTCTTTGTGCTCCAGAGTCTCCTGTGGCTTAGACCTCATCCTGACCTTGGATCCCCCTGCTCTCCTACTCCCACAGTAAGTCACCCACAAAGAATTCCTATCTTAGGCTCCACTTGTGGGGAGACCTTAGACAAGACATCTAAGGCCCATCCACTCTGAGATTCAGGGGTCAGGAGTTCTCCATCGCACAGAGCTCCCCAGGGGTGAGAAAAGTGAGCAGGAACCCTGTCCCGTCCATTTTCCTCCTTCTCCAGTCGCTGCGCAGAGATTCTCGGAGCACGCTGCCTGTGCTATACACGCTGCTGGGCTCTGCAAGAAGAGGCACAAGACAGGGCCTCTGATTTCAAAGGGTTTAAATTCTAATTAGCGAGGCAGGAAATGCCTGTAAAAAGGGAAACGGTCATAGTGAACAGCATACGCTAAAGCCCAACGGTTGGCCTCAGCAGACAAGAGTCCAGCAGGTGTGCAGAGAAGGGAGATCAAGCTGCAGTCAGGGAGGGGTCCCTGGAGAAGACGCCAGTCTGATTAAAACTTCCAGAAGCAGGAAGGAGGCCAGAGGAATGAGCTAGGGCTCAGGTGATCCAAGGCATAGGCCATCTGACAAAGTAGAAGTCTCTGCAGTGAAACAAGAGAGATAAGATGGGAGAGGCAGTTTGCTGCCCCGGGGGCGGTAGGAGGGATAGGATGGAGGATGTGGCCAAGGTTCAGAGCTGGAGGGATTGGGAGAAGGAGGCTTAAAATAGGGAAATCCGGGCTTTCCTGGTGATGCAGTGGATGAGAGTCCGCCTGCCGATGCAGGGGACACGGGTTCGTGCCCCGGTCCGGGAAGATCCCACATGCCGCGGAGCGGCTGGGCCCGTGAGCCATGGCCGCTGAGCCTGCGCGTCCGGAGCAACGGGAGAGGCCACAACAGTGAGAGGCTGGCATACCGCAAAAAAAAAAAAAATAGGGAAGTCCCCTTGTCTTAATCATTGTCATCCCCACTTCCTCCCCCATAACGCCTAGCACAGTGCTGGGCACGGAGCCAGTGGGCTGTAAGTGTTCGCTGAGCTGGGTCCTACACATGGAGACCCCTCCTCCTCACCCTCTTGCCGGGATCCATGCTTCTCGGAGCAGGAGCGAGGGCTGTGGGATGGGAATGGGGAATGCTGGTAGCGGGTGGAGACTTCTAGGTCAGCATAACCTGGTCCCCAGAGAATCAGGGAAAGGGAAAGCCCTCCCCTTCCATCCCAGCAGGAAGTTAATTAGGAGAGCTAATTAGTGGACCAGGAGTGAGAGATGGAGGCACTGGCGCCTGTGTGCGCGCTGAGGATAACTTCAGGCTGGTCTTCCGAGGGGAATGAAGCCTGCCGGGGATGAGGCTGCTGTGGTCAGACAAGAGCCAAGGCTCCTGCGCTGGACTGGCTCCATCCCCCTCCACCAGCCACAGGCCCCAGGGTTGTGCGCGTGCACACACACATTCACACCAGTGTCACACACTTACACACCCACGCACATACACTCACATACATATTCACACACTTGCCCCACACACGCACATTTCCCGTGCCCTCATACACACACACACACACACACACACACACACGCGCATGCATGCACAGGTGCAGGAGGTGCAGTTTTGACCTCCATGGCTCCACACCCAACTCTTAACTGTGCTAGAATGTCCTCAGCTGTGCTCCAGGGCCATTGGCAGAGCTGGCACCCTGCACCAAACACACACCAGCCCTCTGCCCTCATACCCAGCCCCTCCACAAGCTTCTCTCCCTCTGCTTGGCTTTTTTGAAAGGAAAAGAAACTTCTCAAAGCAGATGCCACAGTCTCCCTTGCTTCCACATCCTGCATGTTCCAGTGTGAGGAACTTCTTCCTCCGAGCTAGCATCAATCCTCTGCAAAATCAGGCAGGCCAGTTCCCATGGACAAAGAATGTTCCCATCTGATGGTACAGCTCAGGTCCCAGGAGGGCCCTAGCCACACTCCAGAGCCATATTACACAAATGGCTCTGAGGGTCTGGGCTGTGAGGGTTCTAACCCAGCTGTCAGTGATCTTGGGTAAGTTACTAAACCTCTCTGAGCCTCAGTCTCGTTGTCTATAAGTGATGGCAACTATGGTTCTAGGTTGTGTGCAGAATGAGTGAAATTACATGTGTAACATGCTTAGCAGAGAGTATGGCACATAGTATGTGCTCAATAAATTTAACACTTATCATTGGGGCCCAACCCAGCACTCCTGGCTTCCCACTCCCCAACCAGGATTTACTTTTGCCCTCTGAGCCTGGCTTCTTCTTGTTTTCTTTCTCTGTCTCAGAATAAGCGACAGGTTATTAGTACAAATTTGATCAAAATGACACATGGATTAGCATGTACGCTGCAAAGTCTAATTCTGTTTACTGTTCTAGGAGAGCATGCAATTATTACAGGAGCTGGGACAGAGTGTTTTTAATAACATTTCTTGTTAAGATTTAATTACAGGAAATTGTATTTTCTTAATCACTGAAAACTCAACTGGCTAGGAAAAGAATCGTGATAATTTTGTTTGCAGTTTATTAAATCCTTAGGATATTCTCTCTCTTACATTTGCTTTTATTATGTGCTGCTGCTAAGTGCTTTTTAACCCTTGGAGCTGTGAGGAGGGAGGCCCACAGGAGGCCATCCCCTGCATCTCTCATCCCCAGGCCCTCCACTCCTGGCAAATTTGGATGCCAATAACCCCATAAACTAAAGCAACTTAGGGAGCTGAGGTGTTCAGTTTCCCGCTGGGTAAAAGGAACAGGTACATTCTCCTCCCTGTCTGAAGTTGGTGGGCTGCGAAGTCATCCTCAGAATATCTGGCCCTCACACCAGCCTCCCCTGGAAACCCAGCCCTGGGGTATCTCCCTACCAAGAACACCCGAGGAAGATTACAGAAGTGATAGTATCACCCATTCTTCACTCACAAGGTATTCCTGACCACCTCAGGAGGTCCAGGGCCTGGAGAAGTGCCCTGAGGGTCAGATGGCTGCTAGAAAACTCTGGGGGAAATTTCAGTCCTATAACTGGCCTTGAGTGAGTTTCCAGCCAAAGTTGAGCTAAGAACAGAAGATACAGAAATGGATGTGAGAGAGCTCAACTGAAGGTGTCCACAGGGCCCTCCTACTTCCCTTTCTGCAACTTCTGTGTGTGCGTGAGGGGGCAAGGGAGGCAAGGGGCGGTGGAGGAAACAGGACGTGTGAAAAACAGAGGTGCAAAGGAGCCGCAGTCTACCAGTTCCTCCAGGAAACCATGCTCAAGGGAAAAGATGCCATATTACCAACAACATGAGGAGTGATGCTCATAAAACCAGTGTGAGACACTGGCCCCGCAGGGATTTGTGCTGCTGTGATTAAGTCATAATTCCTCAGCCAAAGGAAAGCACCTCCTCCTGCAAAATCCTGTGACCCCAGAAGTGTGGGGTGGGGGTGAGGTCCTCTTGGCCTCGGTCACAGCTCCATCTCCACCTGACCCCATGACTCACCAAGCCTGGACCGTCTCCATTCAGCCTTCCCTCCAGAGAGCTCCATCCACCCTTTCAGTAGCAAGTACACCTATGTCTAGCCTAGGTCTCTCCTACTCAAATCAAACCCATGTCCTCTTGATCTTTTGGGAGGTAGGAGAGAGGGACAGAGAGACAATGAACAGAATTCCCAGCAGAACAGCCTTACCCGATGCATATCCACTTCTTTCCACTCCCCTCTAAACTCTGAGCCCCCGGCTCTCTTAACCGCCTCCCAGTGACCTCTCTGTTCCCTCCACGTCCCCTTGTTCTCTGGGGCTGGGGAAAATAGGTCTGACAATGTTAACCCCTGATGGTGGAATGCATGACATCAAAGCGGTGGCAAGAGAGGTGAGGGATAATAGATGGCTGGAAGCATGAGTGATACATATGCAGACAAATGATGGATAATGGGGCCCACATCATGTATAGGCAGCCGCCCAAGTAATAGATGTGTAGATACATATAGATTGATGGAGAGAGACAGTTTCAGAGACAACACAGGGGAGGATGGAAGGATCCAGGATCTGTGATAGATGCCTTGACCCTAGATAGGCAGGGAAATAAGAGGAAGGATCGGTACCTAGTGAGACAAGGCAGACGGATAGACACAGGGAAGGGCTTCCTGAACAGAGGGTACTAAAGAAAAGACAATGGGCAGAGCCTTACAGCCGCAGATGCTGTTGCTGCCCAGGTATCCATGGTGGATCGCAGGATACGGGGGGTGAGCTGAAGGAGCCTGGACACGTGGATGGGTGATGAATGTGCCAAGAGATGAACAGATGGGCAGGCCCATAGGTCAAGACGCTCATTGCTTCTCCCCTTGGCCTCCCTTGGCCCTGAGCTGGGCTCCCAGGCCCCTGGGTGCAGCCCCCGCGTGGCAAGGTGCTGAGCCGCTGGTGGCCGCGCGGGGGCGCCCACGGCCGTGGTGATCGCGAGAAGGGGCGGGGAGGGGCTGCAGGTGGCTGTAGGTCGGGCACCGAGGAGTTTGTTTCCATGACTTCTCGGTCCACGGGACCCACTCCCCCCTCTCCTTGCCTTCATAGATGCTGTCCCTAGTTGAAAACTTCTCCCCAAGGAAGGGCAAAAGGCCGATTTCCCCAGAATAGGAGCAAGTCTTTGAAGGCCAGGGTCTCTGCCTTCCGGAGCTGCCCACTATACATGATGTGGGCCCCATTATCCATCATTTATCTGCATATGTATCATTCATGCTTCACTACCTCTGCTTGCCCCTCTTCCCTGTTTTAAATCGTTTCCCTCCCCTTCCCCCCAATGCTCAGGGTCTTCCCGACCCCAGCTCCTCTCTGGAGACAGCTGGTACTGAGTGGAAAGAGACAGTGAGAGAAGCTATTGTTTAGGAAAGGGCAAGGCAAACTCCTAGGAGAATGAGGGGCCTGAGGGGTGGCTGAAGTAGATAAGACCCTCTATCAGCTGACGCTGGGATGAAACCTAGCTGGGGTAGGGGCCTGTCACAGCCTGAGTAGGCAGCCCCTCCCTGGCGCTGCCCTCCCAGACACACAGATGGGGAGCAGATGCATCCAGGATGGACAGCTGTGGATGGCCCTCCCTCAGCCCCAGCTCAGATCTGTCTGCAGCTTGGATGGTAGAAAACTGCAGAGGAGGAGATAGGAGGAGCATAAGCCGGGATAGCAGTGCCTTCAGGGAGGGTTAGGGTCCGGAGGTGGAGCTGTCACTGCTGGAACCAAAGGTCTCTTGCCTAAACCTCTGGTTCGTTGTGTCCACTGGAAGCTGGAAGCCGGAAGCACAGCCTCACGCCCTCGAGAGGAGAGAGACTCTGCAGCCTCCAACAGGTGCCTTCATGGTTCTTTTCAGCGACTGCTTATTACCCTACCCCAGGGCCCCTGGAAACAGAGAACCATGGAGAACCTTCTGCAGAGAGGCCAACTCGGGAGGCACAGAGAGGTTAAGTGACTGGCTCAGTGCAGTACAGCCTGGAAGCTGCAGGGTTGTAGCCACCATCAAACCCAGGGAATTCTCAGTCCTGAAACGTTACAGAAAGCATCAGGGAAGGAAAAATGCAGAGGAAGTGGTCAAAATGTGGGATATTTTTCTTGTACTGGTTCCCCCAGCCCACCTCCCGACCAAGTCTTCATCCCTGCTTCACATACCCGCATCCAGTTCACTGCCATCGAGATTTTTTTAAAATCTGGCTAATTTGCCTCTACCTGAGGTGACACCAAAACAGTCTTTAACAAGCAGTGGGGGTAGTCCAGCATTGGCCAGAACTGGGGGGCAGGGGGGTGGGCAGAGAGGGAATTGCAGGCAGAAGGGACAGCATAGCAAAGGCAGAAAGGCGTGGAGGGTGGGGGAAGTAGAGGCAGCTCTGTATTCCTGGGGTGAAGTTTCGGCAGGAGCAGAAAGAAATTTGAGGAGAAAGAGGCAGGGCTCACATCATAGAGGTCTTGTTCTCCATCTAGGAGGCTCACAGTAGGGAACCACTGAAGGGTTTTGAGCCAGGGAAGTAACAAGTGTAGGTTTGTAATGTGGAGTGGATTAGAGGCAGGGGGTGTGGATAGAGACTGAGAGGCCAGTTAGGAGGCTACTGTGGCAGTCCAGGGGAAACGATGGGGAGCCTCGTCAGGGTCATAAAAACTGGGTTGGGGGGCTTCCCTGGTGGCGCAGTGGTTGAGAGTCCGCCTGCCGATGCAGGGGACGCGGGTTCGTGCCCTGGTCCGGGAGGATCCCACATGCCGCAGAGCGGCTGGGCCCGTGAGCCATGGCCGCTGAGCCTGCGCGTCCGGAGCCTGTGCTCCGCAACGGGAGAGGCCACAACCGTGAGAGGCCCGCGTACCAAAAAAAAAAAAAGAAAAAAAAAGAACTGGGTTGGGGAGAAGGGAGAGTCAAGAAATATTTTGGAAGTCAAAGCATCAGGACCTAAGAGAATGACGACAGAGTGAACAAAATTGAAGTCAAGGCTGATTCCTGGGTGTCTGGCCTGGGTGTGGGTGTACAGTCTGGCCACCCTCTGAAGGGTGAGGTGGGAGAAAGAGCAGGCTTAGGGGAAGATGCTCAGTTTGGAGCATGTTGAGTTTGAGGTACCTGAGGGTACCTAGACTGACTATCTGGTGGTAGTTGGATATTCTGGCCTGAGCCCCATGGACAAAGGTTAGACCAGCAATGTTTTTGGTGGCTGAAATCCCAAGGGGGAGTAGAGGGGACTGCCCAGGAGAGAGAGCAGAGCAAGGGTGAAGGTCAGAAGGGGCCAAGAAGGAACTGTCAGAGAGAAGGAAGTTGATAGAGTGCTGTGTTGGGGAAGGAGAGGAGGAGAGAGGAGCTGGGGAGGGAGGGAGGGAGGGAATGGTGCCAGGTCAGGTGCAGCAGAGAGGCCCGGTGAGAAAAACACTGAGTGTTCCCTGTGGACTTGGCACTGGGCATTTTATTCATTTTTTAAATTTTTAATTGAAGTATAGTTGATTTACAGTGTTGTGTTTATTTCTGCTGTACAGCAAAGTGATTCAGTTATACATATATATATTCTTTTTCAGATTCTTTTCCATTATGGTTTATCACAGGATATTGAATATAGTTCCCTGTGCTATACAATAGGACCTTGTTGTTTATCCATCCTATATATAATAGTTTGCACCTGCTAATCCCAAACTCTCAGTCCTTCCCTCCCCTGCCCTCCCCAAGTCTGTTCTACATATCTGTGAGTCTGTTTCTGTTTCATAGATATGTTCATTTGTGTCATATTTTAGATTCCACATATAAGTGATATCGTATGGTATTTACCTTTCTCTTTCTGACTTACTTGGCTTAGTATGTTAATCTCCAGGTCCATCCATGTTGCGACAAATGGCATTATTTCATTCTTTTTTATGGCTGAGTAGTATTCCATTGTGTGTGTATAAAACACATCTTCTTTATCCATTCATCTGTCGATGGACATTCACATTGTTTCCACGTCTTGGCTATTGTAAATAGTGCTGCTATGAACATAGGGGTGCATGTATCTTTTTGAATTATAGTTTTGTCTGAATATATGGGCATCTTATTCATAATCAGGGTCTAGCTGGAAACTGAGAGGACTTCCCAACTGAGTAATTCAGAGAGAGTTTTTAAAAGGTGTGGGCAAGGTGCAAAGATGTGGAGAGGGTCTAGGAAGGTGAGCAGGAGTTGCTGAGGCTTCAGGGCTGGTAACGGGGGAGCCAGGTCTGAGGAGACCTGGAGGGAGAGCCGTGTGGAGGGGCCACTGGACAAGAGCTACATTCCAGTGTGGAGGGACACAGCCAGCCCCCTGTGGCTCACAGGGAACAAGTCAGGAGGTTAAATACCTCAGCCTCACTCTCTTCCCTCCCTCCATCTCCTCTGTGGCTCCGCAATGGTGCAGCCTAACCCAAAGCCAGAGGGCAGGGAGCCTGGGCCATGCAGCCCCCAGAGGTCAGCCCTGGAGCCCACGCACTAACCGCTGGGCTACGCAGACTTGGTGAGCAAGCAAATAAAAACTCTGACCCATGTAACTAGTAACAAAGGGCGGCACTGGATCCAGGCCCCTCTTGTTTCTTTCTCTCAGCTCTGCTTCTTTACACCTGACCACCCATTCCTCCACAGCAGGGACACCTAACCCCTTCCTGTGTCTATCACTGCAAAGGGAGGAGATGCTCTTCCCTGCTAGTTCCAGCAGCAAAATCCCAGAGAAGTTGTCTTGGGTCACATGCCCATCCCAAAGCCTGTCACTCTGCCTGGGGTGAGGGAAGAGGGAAGCTGTGCTGGACAATAGCCCTGAAACAGGGAAGGGGGAAGCTGTGCTGGACAATAGCCCTGAAACAGGGAAGAAAGTGGCAGCTGCTGGGAATGTGATGAGGAAGCAAACTGGGACCGAGATATGGCCCTTTGTGTTTCTAAATGAAACAGGAGGTGAAGAGACAGCAGAGGGAAATTTTCCTTCTTTGCCTACTGCTGGGCATGTACCAAAAATATGGAGATTTGTACTCGCATACACCCATAAATACACATGCTTACATATGTATAACTCCAAATATATGTAGGCACATATACATGCTTAAACAAACATGCTTGCTCACTTTACATTCATGTACAGACATATACACAGTCACCAACATATATACAGTAGCAGTCAGGGTGGGCAAGGTTATACTTCATTAACAAGCAACTCCAAAATCTCAGTGGCTTAAAAACACAGAGGCCTCATTCTTGCTCAGATTAGATGTCCATCACAGCCTCTGCTCATCACAGTCGCCCCAGCTGATGAAACCTTGCTGGTCTCTGTGCCAGAGAGAAAGACCTCTGAAAGGTCTCGCACCAGTAATTAAATTCTGCCCAGAAGTGATGTTCTCTCTTCTGTTCATTGGCCAGAACCGGTCACATGATCCCACCAAAGGAAGCCAGAGACACAGAACTTTATAGCAAATAGCACTAATGACTACTACAATATAGCTCACACACACACACACACAAACTCACTCACTCACTGCTCTTCCCACAGCTTTCTTATTTTATCCATTTGTATCTCAGACTCCTAACAATTCCCTGTTCCCAGCAATTAGAGTTAAAAGTCCACTGCCAGGAGCCAGAGGTCATGGAAATTTCCATCCCTTTTTATTTCAGGCCCTGTCTGCTGCCCCCAACCCTCTCTCTCCTCTGGACCCCTGTCATCCATCACCCCTCCATGCCCACTCTTCCTTGCCTCCCCTGCCCCATGCTTCTTCCTGCAAAGGAGAGATAAAAGGGACAGCTGCATGTTTATTCAGCGCAACTTCACGCTGACAGCCTACCACTTGCTTCCATTTCCCCGCTCCCTCCCTTTCTTCTTTCTGCGATTGCCTTGGGAGCTTACTAAGTGTGAGCTAGTGGCTCACGGAGAGACAGGCTGCTACAGAGCTGGAGAGACGGCGATGAGGCCCAGAAGGCCCTGCAGGTAGGGGGAGAAAAGGCAGATGCAAACAAAGACACCAAGATGCAGAGAAACAGACACAAATGGACAGCGACAGAAGAGAGACATAAGATGTGGCAGAGAGAGAAGCCAGAGACACAGCCAGTGACAGAGGCAGATGGAAAGAGATGCAGACTGACAGAGACAAAAACAGAGAGAGATGACTGAAATAGGTAGAAACAGAGACACAGAGAATGGGCCAGAGTGGTGAAAGTGGAAAAGAACAAAGAGACAGAAAAGATTATTGAGCTCCAGGGTGGAAGAAGGGATGTGTCCAGGGATGTGTGTGTGTGTGTGTATTACCATATAGCTCAGGTTTTGGTTTTTGTTTTTTTTTTGTGTGGTACGCGGGCCTCTCACTGTTGTGGCCTCTCCCGTTGCAGAGCACAGGCTCCGGACGCGCAGGCTCAGCAGCCATGGCTCACGGGCCCAGCCGCTCCGCGGCATGTGGGATCTTCCCGGACCGGGACACGAACCCGTGTCCCCTGCGTCGACAGGTGGACTCTCAACCACTGCGCCACCAGGGAAGCCCTAGCTCAGGTTTTTAAGCCACATTATCTTTCATTGAGATGGACACAGGAAAGTGAGTGCTGAGACATCTTGAAAGATAAGAAGAAGATGTGTCCCTTTTCAAGCAAGTGGCTGGGGGTTGAGGCTAGGTGGTAAGCTCAGGAGACTGGCAGGGGTTTCCTTGGAGATTTCTTATGCCGTGTATTTGGTTCAATAGCATTGGCTCTGTCGGTTGGGGGAGACTGCAGGGTCTGAACTGTGAGCACATCCCCAGCTGCCTCCACCCCACCTGTGCTGCATGCTCCAGCTCTGACCCTGGAGGGAAGAAAGAGGGGGCAATGCAGCCCCTGCTCTGGGCAGAGGTGGAGGGTCCCAGGCTGAAAAGACAGGCGCACTCCTGCCTTTGGGGAGCTCTGGGTCTGAGTAGAGATTTAAACCTCATTCATTCTTCATCAAATAGTTCTGGAACCTGTGCCAGGCTCGGTGCCAGGACCTGGAGTCGCGGTTGAAGACAAAAGCCACATGCTCCCTGCATAGGTTGTAGTCTAGTAGAGCAGACAGACCCCAAACAAACTGCAGTTACATAATGACAAATCGGGTTAAATGCTACAAAGGAAAGGAGTGTCATACAGGAGGGAATGATGGTAATGGGGGCCTCCTTAGACCGTGTGCTCAGGAAATCTCTCCAATTGGGGGATATTTTGACCAAGACCTTCCTGGTGAGGAGCCGCCAAGAGGAAGACTGGATGTGGCACGGGGTGGGGAGTGGGGAAACAGGGCCCAGGAGGAGGGAACGGCCCCAGCAAAGGCCACAAAGCCACACCAAGCTTGGGCACTGTACCAAGTCCTAAGAATGGCAGGGGCAGTGAGCCAGGGGGTGTCTTGAGTAAGATGGGCCAAGTGGGCAAGAGCCTGCAGGGCAAGCCCTCTAAGGAGTGTGGATTTTATTCTAAGGACAATGGGAGAGACGTGGGTGAGTGTCAGGCACTGAGCTCGGGGCTGGGACCCAGTGAAGGTGTCGGGATCGAAGTAAGAGGGTTGCAGAGCAGAGGAAACCAACACATCTGATCAGGTCACTCCTTTGCTTAACTCCCTTCAGTGGCCCCCACCATCCTCAGAAAAAGGTCCAGACTCCTTACTTAGCAGGGCTGGCAAGACCTTCCCACCCTGTCCCCCTCTTCCTCTCCATCTACTCCCCTCTGGCCATTCCTCTGCCTCAGACTCAATGCTCGGTGCTGTGTCCTCCACCTGGAACACCCTCCCTGCTGCTGTCTCCCTCCCCCTGCCCAACTCCCAGCCAGCCTTCAGGCCTTAGTTCCAGCCTCCTTCCATGGGTGAAGCTTTGGCTGAGCCTGGCGCCCTCCCCAATGAAACTGGCCACTCCTACCCCTGTGGGCCTCACAACACAGGTGCCCAGGAACACTTCAGTGCCCTCGGCTGCTTGTGAGCCCGTCTCCTGGATGGAGTCCTCAAGAGCAGGTCTGAGCTCGTCAGAATTCCCAGATGAATGACCCACCCGTGGTCATGGAGCTGATTAGAGGTTGAGCTCTTGGTCCAGAGGGGCTGTTCCAGCTCCTCCTCTCTGACACCATCTCAGGGTAATCGGAGCTGAACCCCAGTTTGTAGGGAGAAGAGACTGGAAGCCAGAGTCTAGGAGGTTACCCTAAGAAATCCTTCCAGCCTTTTGTTTTGTGGCATCCGTGAAAACAAGCTGGGTCACCAGCAGCTCTACTGGAGAAACTTTGGCCAGAGTTCTCACTGTAGCCACAACTGCTCAAACCAGCATAGTCTGATCTGGAAATACAGCCTCAATATGTGCCAGAGTTTCCGGCTGTATGCAAAGGATGCAGGCATCATTAAGTTGGACAAAGTGATCCATTCAGCTCTTCATACATAAAATTTTAAAAATGTTAAAAACATTTTTTTGAGGATGTGAATATAGGTCAGAAATCAGAAGAAAGGGCAGGTCATGGTTTGTCAGTTGGGGTCTGGGCTCCCAGCTGGGAAGGGGGTGACCAAGGGGCCGGGGTGTGCTGAGGTGATTGATGTAATTGAGGCAAGGACCTGGTGAGAAGGTCGGGGAGGGAAAATGCTGCCCACTAGCCGTCAGCTGTGGATAACTCAGGGCAGCGTCCCGGGTGGGCCAGCATGAAAGTCTGCCTAATCTTAGGAAAGTGAATCTGCCACAGACAGATTTTTTTATCCAATTTGCCTTCATCTCCTCCAGGACTGCATGTGTTACCAGGGCAAAGGCCAAGAAAAAGCTTGTCCCCGCCAGAGGTAACCTCTCTGAGACTCTTGCTGTGCTTCTATTTCAAGGAAGACATGGGCATCAGTGCCACAGCATCCCCTTGGGAGGACCTGGGGATGGACAGTGGGGCACAGAGATGAAAAGTCAGGCAGAGGTGGGGAGAGGTCAGGAGAAGCAAGGCAGGGGCTAAGTGAGCCTGGGAAGAAGGAAGTATTGCAGAAAATGGTGAAAATTCATGAGGCTCCCAGCCCACTACCACTGGGAGGCAGCAGGAGGAGGGTCCACGGAGGCCCTGCCCCTGAAAGATGGAAAGCTGGGAGAGAGAGGATTTGGAGGCCAAGGCTAACTGCTCCCATGGCTGTTGGTTCCTCTCTCCGTGGGCACTATGGGGGGAAGGGGGGTTTCTGAAATCCAGCGTGGTTTGGGTCTCCATAAACCAGTTCCCAGAGGACCACACAACTAAGCAAGAGCCCTAGATGGCCAGACCACCCCAACAACATCTACTGAGGCTGGGACTGCCCTTGGTACCTGGAAAGAAGGTCCCACTCTGCCCTGAGCCTGACAGCCAAGACAGCTGCCTTCAGCCCCATGTTGGACAGCAAGGCAAGCAGGCCCGAAGTGGGAGGCAGAAAGAGGGTCAGGGGGCCTGAATGGAACTGCCTGGCCTAGAGGGATGTGGTGGCCTCACTTCCAGGCAGAAAGATGAACAGGAAGAGAGAGAAGCCAGGGGATGGGGTGAGTAGAGGAAAAAAGAAGAGGCAATGGAAGCTGCTGTAACAGGCAAGCACCCGAATCTCAGTGGCCTGAACTATAAAAGTTCACTTCTCCCTCAGTCACAGTCTAATGCAAGTGTTGCTGTTGGGGTGGCCTGCTGCGTGACCAGCTGGGGCCCAGCCTCCATCCCTCTTGTGGCTCTGCCTTCCTTTAAGATCTCTGACTCCTCCCTGATCAGCCAACAGACAGGATAGACACTCAGGAAGGCGCACCCAATTTTTGATCTCTGCCTGGAGGGGGCCCTGCACGTGTTCCAGTGGTGAGAACTAGAAACACTGCCCCACCCAAACACAAAAGGGGTCTGAAAAAGGGGTCACTGGCTGGGTAGCTGCTCCTCAGCCAAAAACTCCACGCCATGGAAAGCGGGTCCTGAATTGTGGAGGATTGCAGGCCAGCTCTTCCTCCAGTACTAGTATTTCTTGGACAACTGTTTTGGGGCCAGGCCTTTTATAAAGTGTGATTTATTCTATTCTTTATAACAACCCTTGAAAAGTAAAGACTGTTAGACTCGTTTTATGCCAGGCGAGATGGAAGCTCATAGAAGTTAAGAGGCTTAGCCCAAGGGGGTGAGGTCTGGATTTTAACCCAGGTACTTGCAGGTCAGGGTCCACGCAAGACATTTCCTTTTGCCGCTCACCAAGCCAGTTCTCTAGAAAATGACAGAGATGGAGACAGACAAAAAGGAAGTTGGTGGGGGAGTGGGGTGAGAACTAAAGAGAGGGAGGACAAGAAAGAGGGAGGTACAGATAAAAGGAGAAAACTGAGATTCCCACAGAGGAGGAGGAAGTAGGGAAGATTGAGATGAGAAAGACCTGGAAGGAGATCCAGGAGGGCCAGGCCACTCGCTTCGTCATACCTTGTCTGGCTTCCAGACCACTCAAGGCCACCTGCTCTGTGAGCTTTCTCGGCAAGGGACTGCTGTCCCCCATGGGCCTGCGTTCGAATTCTCCCTCTGAGTGTTCTGGCACTGGATCTTGAATGGTTGAGCGCTCAGTGAAGATGCAGTGCATGAAAGTGCTTTATAAACACTGACAGAAATGGTCCTGGGGGCGAGGCGGTGGCGGGGGCTGGGGGCGGGGGGCGGTTTGCCCGAAGGAGCAACAGGGTGGGGAGAGGCCTGGGGACTGGGCAGCAGCACAGAGCCCGGCTGGAAGGGAGGGGAGGGTGGAAATAGGGCATCTAAAGGCCGCAGTGTCTCCCTGTTGCCCTGTCAGGAGCAGCTTTCCTGACAGGGAGGGTGACTCTTGAAATGAAAAGTGAATGGATTGCTAAACTGCTTTACTTCCCTGGCTGTGTCATCGTGCTTGGCATGGGGCTCTAATGAGGGACCATGCATCACTTGACCCTCTCACCCCAGCAGATGATAGAGGGTGACTGCTCCCCACTTGCAGGCCCTGGAACAACCCGCCGCTGCACGCTGCACAGCTTGTAAATTGTTATGGCCCATTGAAGAGCTCGTCCTTAAATGTCACTTACCCAGGAATTAAGGTGAAGACAGGCAGAGAGACCTGCCATTGGCACAGCCCGAGGTGGGGGCTGATAGGGGGGTCAGCCTTTTCGGGAAGGACAGTTGGACACAAGGTCTGGGGTTAATAAAAAAATGCCCCCATCGCCAGGGGATCATTATCTCCAATAATTATCCCTGCTCCTGGGGCAGGGGGCAGGGACAGGCTTGGAAAGCTATCATCTGAGTGGACTGGCTAAGAATATAGACCTGAACTGCGGTCCCGGGGTCCCCATCCCCACCTGCCTCCTCTCTCTGTCTCTCTCCCCTCCCTCTCCCTCCTCCCTTTCCCCATCCCTCCCTCTCCTCCACCTCCTTCTTCCAATTTGCTCCCGCACTCCAGGTGTCTGCATAGGGCTCACAGGTTTCTCTTTGTCCCACTGGACCCTGAGGGCAGAATTGAGGAGGATCTTAATGAGTCTGACCCAGGCCGGTGGGCCCTGGTTGAGGGCACCACTCCAGAGGGATGGGCCAGCTTCACTTTCTAACTTTGGGGACAAGGAGAGGTCAGCTTCCTGCTTCTCCCTGGAGGCCCTTCTCTGGAAGAAGGTAGACCATGAGACCTGAGACTGCGGTACCCCCCACTGATGACCCTTCACACCTCTTCTCTCTCCTGTAATCTTTTTTTTTTCATTACAAAACAAATCCACATCCAGAAAAGGTCATGAGACAAATGTTCCATTTAACAAATTATTTTAAAGCAAACTCAAGGTAGCCACGGCCTCAGCCAAGGACCAGAATATGGCCAGCACCCAGCGACCCCATGGACCCTTCCCCATCCACCTTCCCCTTCCCTCAGGTCCCGGGCAATCACTTCCTGTTTCTCTTTATAGTGTGTGAGCTCCTTCAACAATACGGTGTAGTTAGGTGCATTTCTGAACTTTACATAAATAGAATCATACGTTATGTATTCTCTGCGTCTGGCTTCTCCCAGCCGAACTGGTGGTGTTTGTGCATCTCTTCCGCGTGGTTCGTGTGGTCACAGTTCATTCATTCTCACTGTCGTAGAGAGATTGTCGTTGGTTGTGTGCCCCAGCCCAGGTCTCCCCAGCTGCAGCACCTTATTGCTTTGGGGACAAGTCTCTGACAATCCTCACGGCAACCTGAGGCCTGGTCACAGAGGGTCCTCAGCAGACAGATCGCATAGTGAGGAGTGCTGGAGCTGAACTGAACCCTGGTCTTCGGGCCGTGCACCCAAGCTCTCACACCTGCTGGGGGTGCTGCGTGCTAACAGGGAGGCTAGGGAGACTTTGGCCCCCACAGAGAGAAGTTCTAATGGCATCCCAGGCACTGGCACCAGTAGTTGGCGAGAGAACTTGAAATAGCATTTGGTGCCCAATTGTTGCCTGGTAGATATTTGCTGAGTGAGTGAATGACCACCCTCCTGGGAGCCTTCAAACCAGGCTGTTCGGTGGCCAGCCCTTCTTGCCTTCCTCCCAGCTGCCAAGCAGCCAGCTCTTGGCACTTGCATCTCTTTCTGAGACGCTGCAGGCCAGCAGACCCCTCCCAGACTCATAACCTCCCTCCTGCCTTCCCTCTGGGTGAGATTAACTGCTCTACACTTACTAACTGCCTGCTCCCAGAGCCAGGAAGGAACTATATGGATGCCACCTGTCACCTGTTGCTGTCTCCCACCCCCTCCTGCCTGCAAGTTCCCCTTAGATCTAATCTCCATCCCCACACCTGACTTTGCTGCTTTGCTGGCTCTGATGAAGTTGAGGGAGAGGAGAGGTACAGCAAAAGTAACACATCAGTTGAGTTTGCAAGGCAGTTTTCAAGGTAAAAGCATTTCCTAACACATTAATTGAGTGCGGATGGTTATTATCATCCTGTTCTAACTAGTTTACATTTTTAATTCATTTGACCCTCAGAACCACTCCTGCAGTAGGTACTATTATTATCCCCACATTATAGAGAAGGGAGCTGAGAAGTTAAGGAGTTTGTCCAAGGTAGAGATGCCAGGTAAAATACAGAATAAGCAGTTAAATTTGAATTTCAGATAAACAGGGAATGTTTAAAAGTATAAATATGTCCTGAATGTTGCATATTAAATTCAAATGGGCATCTTGTATTTTTGATTTGCTAAATCTGGCACCCCTAGTCCAAGGTCACTGAGCAAGTGATGGTGGAGTCAGGATTCAAACCCCAGCTTGCCATTGCCCTCCGCTCCGATGGGCTCTGCACTAAGGCCTGACAGCTGGCAAGAGAAGCAGATGGATTTGAGGCTATTTAGTAAATCAAACCAGCAGGGCTAGGAAACAGATTGGGTATGGAGGCTTAAAAAAGCCCAATTTCTGGCTCCTGTAGAGTCAGAGAGGAGGCTTCTTGCCGGGGCTCACTCCAGCAAGAAGAGGCAGAGCCTCCAGAGGCCAAGGCCAGGGTCCATGGGGGGATCCAGGTCACCTGGCGGGGTGCCGCTGGTCACACCCTCTAATCCCTGTTCTCCACCTAATCACCGAGGGGGTGGCCCAGCCTGGCTCAAACCCAGGCACCACAGTCCTCCCAGCTCTCCAGTGGCCCCCATTTCCAGCCTTAAAACCCATACACAAACCACTTAATCTGACTGCCAGGATGTCACCAGGGCCTGCCCTCTGCCCTCTGCCCTCTGCCTTCCATCCTGCCCTCCCCCTCCCCCAGGGTTAATCGCCTTATTTAGATGTAATGTAGCCACAAGACTCCCCAACTGTAAAAACTGCAAAAATGAATGTGATGGTGTCTGAGGCTGCAGATGCAGATATAGGCTTTTATTTTGTACCAAATAACACATTTAATTACTTCTTGGAGGGGAAGCCTGTTTGGCAGATAGTGAAGGCAATGCTAATAATAGCACTTTGCACGGAGGGCCTCAAACACAGAGGAAGAGCCATGAAAGGGTCCTGTTTCTGTTCCAGACAACTTGAAAGCTCCACGAACACTCATGCCTCCTCAAGGGCAGAGGGAATTGTGAAGAAAATGCTGTGGGTTTTTGCTTTTAACTCACTGTGTTTTTGATCCTTTCCAGCCATCAGAACATAGGAGCCCTGGAGAGACTGGGGTGGGGGTCGTCGTCTGGTGGAAAGAGAGTGTGGAGGTGGGAGCACACTCCCTCTTCTCCATCCTTCTACCCCGTCTCAAAGGACAGGACCAGAGGGAGCCCCCCAAGATAACGCCTACTCTGGCTGGGGCACAATTTTGTGCGAAGAGCATAGAATAGTGAATCAGGAGAATCTGTTTTGCCAGTCTGGGCAAACTGCGCTCCATGTCCAGGCTTCAGTCCTGCTGTGGGGTGTTGGGCCTCATGTTCCTCACCTGTTAAATGGGGCCTTATGATGCCTACAGTACAGGGATGGTGTGAAGGTTAAGTCTAGGGTCCCATCTACCATTAAAAATCTCCATGATTTAGGTGGCAGAATGCTCCTCTGAGCACCTGGGGCGCCACCACCCACAGACCATGTTCCTGGTGTGCCCAGCTTCTCAGCTGCTCAGGGCTATTCCCCGGGCAGGCTGCAGTCAGTCCCGGCCTGTCTGAGGGGTTCTGGGCAGCCATGCCTGCAGGCCTCACTGCAGCCAACGGGCCCAAGTGAGGTTGCCTCCCTCCCTGGCAAGGGGGTCAGCTGGAGCTTGAGAAGATGCTGGTCCCCAGGAAGATGTCCATCAGCATCCTGGAGAGCTGGCTGACGGCCCGCTACCTCCTGCCCAGACTGAATACTGGGGCCCCAGAGACTGTGTTTCCAGCCCAATTCTATGAGTATTTGCCTAGCCAGTGGGAGAAGGGGCTGAGCAGAGGGTCAAGGGTGTCCAGATTCTGTGCAAAAACTTACTAAACATCCACTAGCAGAATAATCACACACACACACACACACACACACACACACACACACACACAATCTCTATGATTTAGATCTAGCTTCTACCACTCAAACATAGAACTAGAAATTGCCTTAGAACCCATCAGGTTTGACTAACTCCCTAACCCATTTTACAGATGAAGAAACTGAGGCCCAGAGAAGGGGAGTGCCTTGTGAGTTGTGTCAGTGCTGGGACCCAAACTGGGCTGTCTGTCACCCATGCAGGGCACTTTCTCACATGTCTCCTGGCTTGCTGCTGTGTGCTCTTGGAGAAGTCGCTACACCTCTCCAGGCTCCGTTTTTGCCTTCACTGCAGAATGAAGGCCTGGGATTAGATGCCAAAACACTGTAGGGGAATGAGCCAGAGAGGCCTGGACATAAATCCTGGCTGTGTGACCTGGGAGAGTAATGTCAGCCCCCGAACCTCAAACACCGTCACCCTCACCAGCACTGTCACCCCAGCTAGGGCTTGCTGTGTGGAGACCCTATTTACTCTAAGTTGCTTTTCTTGGACAAACTCATTTATTCCTGGCAACAACCCGGGGAAGTGAGCCCTATTATTATCACCAATGTATAGATGAGGCAACCGAGGCCCACAGGGGTTAAGTTGCCCAAGGTCATGCACCTCTTAGGGGTGTCACTGGGAAGGATTCGATGTCCATTGTGTACACCAGTGGCCGGCACATAGTGGGCCAGGCACACGGTAAGCATCAGTGCCCCAACCCCACCTCCAATCTAGTCAGTACCTTCTAGGAGTCTGTCATTACAGCCAAGACTCACAAGAGTCAGGAGACCTTTTACACACCATACGGCTATAGAATTAATAAAGTGTTGTAACCAAAGATTGGAAAAGAGATTAGGGTACTCAGCCCCTGGAGTGGAACTATTAAAAAAGAAAGAAGCCCCTCAGCTCTGCATTGGAGGAGTGGGAATGGGGCCCAGGCCTCCTCTTAGATGCTGGGCAGACACCAGGCAAGGGAGCATCCCTAACCAGCTCAGCGTGTCTGTCTGCTGTCGGCCATAAAGACGCAGATTATTGGCGCTGTGGTGACGGGAGAACCGAGGAGTAACAAAAGGACCTCTTTAGAGGGGGATAAGGAGGCAGGTTTATTACCCTCAGCAAAGAGGGATACTTGGAGCCGGAATACCCACCCTGATGACAGGGGACAGAGTCCACCTTACCAGGCCTTGGGACTGCGACCCTCCACCAACCTTTGGTCACAGGTGGGAGGATGAATCAGACTCAGCAGGGCCCTTGCTCCTCATCTTTGTCCTCCTGGGGACACGTCTACCACCCCCATCTCAACAGCAGAGGTCAGAATGGACTTCCTGACCTGCATCTTCACCTATCCAGGCAGAACTGTTCCCACCCTCCTCTGTCTTTCCTGATGCAAGAGTTGACTGCCTGGGTTCAAATCCCATTTCTGCCTCTTGCTGGCTGTGCGATCTTGGGCAAGTTACCTCACCTCTCTGGGCTTCAATGTCATCATCTGTGAAATGGGTATAATGACAGAAGCCACCTCATGGGATTGGTGTGGGGATTATATGAGGCTTGTAAAGTGCTTAGTCCAGTGTGTGACACTGAGTAAGACCTCAATAAATGTTGCTTTTTATTATTATTAAGACCAGTTTGGCTCTTACCATATTATAATTTGATCATGAGTCTGTCTCCCCAACTAGACCTTGGGCTCTGGGCCTCTCATGTCCTCCTAACAACCTCATAATATAGTTATTATTGTCACCATTTCCAAGATGATGACACAAGCTCAGAGATATTAACCAGTCACACAACTGGTACCAGCCAGCGGGCAGATCTCAAAGTGGACTTTATGGCCCTTACACTTTGCTCCCAGGGCCTCAACCTGGTGACCTCCAGGGGCTCCCAGTTCCGCTGTCTTAGCCTATGGCTTTGTGCTGGCCTGTTAGGCAATAAATAATTAAAGATGGCACCCCGGACTTTAGGCAGGAAATAGTTAAAGAAAAGTAACCTCAGCTCCGGAGGGCACAGAGGCCAGAAGCTGGGTTTGCCGGGCTCTTGGATGTGGAGTGCCAGGAAGCTGAGATGATCTGAGTTGTGGAGGGCAGCTGCTGCCACTCAGACAGGAACACCAGCCCAAGGCCCTTCATCACCAGAAACATGCTGCTGCTGAGAGAGCTTGTGCACACACGGATCCAGACACACAGGCACACACACACAGAGTGATACACACACAGACACATGGGCACACACACACACTCTCACACATGCCCACAGACTCCCATAAAGCTGTGTCAGAGGGAACCATTGTGTCTACTTTCTAAGGAGAGAGACTCAGTATTTGATGGAGATGCCTGGGGGCTCCTTGTCATATAGGAGGGATTTAGGTGATCATGGAAAATACAACTCGAAGACTAGCACTACAGTGAGGGGAGGTGGGGTCCCTAGAGTTTTCCTCAGCAGGAGTACAATGTGCAAGGGTGAGGGGTCAGAGAGTCTTAGGGTTAGCAGATCTGATTTCCCCTGACCGACGTCCATCCAAACAAGTCTATGTCCCCACCCTTCCCCTCCACCTGCAGAGGCTTCAGGTTTTAGTGGACATCAGATCCACCTGGAGGATTAACTTAAAAATTCAGATTCCTGGGCCACCCCACCAGAGATTATCATCCCCACTTAGCAGGGGTGGCAACTGAGACCCAGAGAAGCTAGATAACTTGCCCAGGACCATGCAGCAGAGCCAGAACTGGTCCAGGAGCCAAGCTTTGTACCACCATGCTAGGCTCTGTCTCAGGTACCAGTAGACCCAGGTGTAGGCATCCTTTAATCCCTGCAATGAATCCCTTGGGGGAGCAAGATGGGGAGCAAGGGGCTAAGCTGGGCAAAAAGGGTCAGGACCCCAGGCTCAGAGGCAGGAGTTCCAGGCAGGGCTCTGTTTCCACTGGGGGCTGCAGACTCAGAGAAGAAACTGAGGCGCAGGTGCAGCTGTGTGGGCTGACTCGACCAGGCTGCAAGACAAGTACCTGGTAGTCGAGGACACTGGCTCTGCACTTCGCAGGGACTGTGTGACATTGGGCAAGCGACTTGGCCTCTCTGAACCTATAGAAAAACTGGGATAACAAGATCCCCACTACACAGGGCTGATATGAGGATTAAGTGAGCTAATGCACATATCCTAGCACCAGGGAGGGCTTGTTTCAATGGCAGCTTAGCTTCCTACAGACTCAGCCATGGGTGACCCCTCTGGCAGGGGCTGGGTGCATAGCCTAGAAGCTGCCTCCTGGCCCACCCTGGGTCACCTTGAAGCCAGCATGACTCACCTTCCTCTCCAGGAGGAGAGAAGAAAGGAGGCCAACCCTGGCTCCAGATGCAGCCAATCCAGAGCTGCTAATAGAGCTTCTTGCCCCCGCCCTGGGCTGCCATCTGTGCAGGGCTGGATGGACCTGCCAGTCTCAGAGGGTGGTTAATTTATGACCCTCCCTGCTCCTCCTCTACACCAAGCCAGAGGGGCCTCAAGCCCCAAACCTCAGCCTCTCAACAGGAGAACCAGGGGAAACAGAATCTAAACAAGTTCCAGCTTGAATTCCTTCCTTCCCAGGGTCAGTTAGCCAAAGGGACATGGGGGTGAGGCCTGCTTCCTTTGACTCCATCTACCAAAGCCTTGGCCTCACATCTACACCTCATTAATCCACACACTTTACCAGGAGACAGAAGGGCAAGCCAGCAAGGGCAGGGGCAGCCTGGGTCCAACCTCTGGCGCTTACAAGCTATGCAACCTTGGACAAATTGCTTACCCTCTCTGTGCCTCTGCTTCCTCATCTATAAACTGGAGATAATAATAGAAACCACCTCCCAATGCTGTTGTAAGCATTAAATAATAATAGACAAAGATTTCAAACAATCGCAGGCACATGGTAAATGTCAATTTTCATTATCAGCTGCTGGTCCTTCTGGCGTCCTTGTGGGCCCTGGAGGGTCTAGATATAAATAGTGAGGCAGAAGGACCACACAGTGGTGAAGGGGAGGAGCGGAGGGTGTCTGGAAGGAGCAGCGGCAGAAGTGGTGGGAGGTGGGGGGTCTTTCTAAGGGAGAGAAGTCTGGGCTGAGGTTGCCCAGCCTGGATCCCGCTTCCCCTCCTTCATTCTGCACTGTCTTCGCACTCTGCTCCGCTCCTGAGGGAGAAACAGACGCAGAGAACTCATCTGCTGTCAGGTGTCCCCCCCTCACAAGGCCGCCCTCAGGCTACCACCATTCCTTTAAGGTCTCTGCCTCCTGGATGGGTTGGCCTAGGACTTCATCGGGACGGGGTGGTCACCGCTGTTGGGGAAAGTGGAGTGTGGAGTGGGAACCAGAAGGCTCTGTTGACTTCAGGAGTAGCCGGCAGGAGCCCCGATCAGAAGGCGTCTCGTCCTAACTCTACATGGGGGTGAGGCTCCCCCACATGTGGTGTCTCCCCACTCAAACTTCCAGCTCTCTGAAGAAATGGTCACTCTTCTCTCCCCTCATTCTGGGGCTCCCTGAGGCCGGGGCTGTGTCTCCCCTCAGTCTCCTTCCCGGGTGTCACCTCACTTATCTCCTGGAACAAGACTTTGGCCTCATGGCTGCTCTAGGGAGGGCATAATGGTGTTCCATTTACTCAAAAATTGCTTTCATCCTGTCTGGGTAGGTGGGCAGCAAGATAGAGAATTAAAGTCCTGGCAGGAAGTGGAGAGACCCAGTGAGAGCCACAGAGTCCGTGTTTCGGTGATGAGGGCTGATGGAGGTCGTGTCCAGGCCATACCCTCTTTTCTGGTCCTGCCCCAGGCTCAGCCAGCAGCTTTCACAGGCCTGTCCCTGGCTTCAGGAGCAGGGAGGAGTGTGGATGGCTCCCCTACGCCCAGCCCAATCCCAAGTCCCAGAGGGAAGCTCCTGTGCCGTGGGGGCCAGAAGGTCCATCTCTGCACATGAACTACACTGCTTGCTTGAGTTTGAGTTTCTGCCCAACTAGTGTTTGTTGAATGAATAATCGCAAACATGCTGGCCAGTTATTCCCCAGCCTAGATGGCTCACCTCTACCGACCTCCATCTTTCCATGTCCTCCAAAGTCAGCCCACATTCCCAACCTGCTCAGCCGCAAATTCTCTCTACCTTCTCTGACCCCCTGTGGCACACAAGCGTGGCCCTTGAGCCCAGTCCCCAACATTGGCACTTATTAGACTCACTAGAGGAGTTTTCTAAAACACTAATGCCTGGTCTCCACCACCAGGGATTCTGATTTAGCTGGCTGGGGGTGGGGCGGCAGGACATTGATTCTGTTTAATTCCCCAGGTGGTTCTGACGTGCCGCCATTGTTGAGAACCAAGGGACCAGGCTGTGTTCGCCATGGTTGAGAACAAAGGGATCAGGCTGTGGTCTCCTCCATAGAAAGGAGGAGCTGATATTAACACTAAATCTCAGTGCCTAGCACTGTGCCTGGCTCATAGTAGGTGCTCTATAAATGTTTGTTAATAAACGATTTCGTGACAGGTGAGCCAGTTCCCTTTCTGGAGGTGTCTGAAGGTAAACAGGACTGGAGTCAGTCTTCCTCTCCAGCAGGTGAGGCAGTGATTAAGAGTTTATCTCTGTTGATTGATAGACTGAAAATTCTATCAATCAACACAGGTGGCCAAATTCTGCCACCTCTTTGGCCTTGGGCAAGTTGAACCTCAGTTTCCTCATCTGTAACTGGGGCTAATAACACCCTCTACCTCACAGAGCTCTTTTGAGGAAGATGGAGAGCATATCCGTAAAGGCTAAGCTCAAGCTGTTTGTGCTCATCTGGGTCCTGGCAGGAAACAGATGGTTTATTCAAACCACTGAGGAGAGTTTACCAAAGCAGGTGTTTGCAGAGATATGCACAGCATTGAGGAAGGCAGCAAGGGGGTGACGCAGAACCCCAGGGCTGGCAACACTAGGGCACTGTTAGCACCCCTAGGCCTAGAGGGGTACAGAGAGGAAGCAGGAACCCAGAGACAGAGCTACACTATAGGAGAGGGGCCAAGACAGGCACCATGAGCACTGCAGGAGTGGCCCCTGCATCCTGAAATACCTACCTCAACCCCACTCTCTCCCCCCTTCATCTCCTAGTGGTGCCTCCCACTGGGCAATGCCAACAAGAGGAGTTCACAGGAAGCCTGGGGGATGCAATCCACAGAGGTAGCCTCCCAGGGCACAGGGCAGGGTGGCAGAGGGCAGAGAGTGGCTTTGGAGCATTAGACAAGATATCCAGCACCCTGACATATGGTAAACGCTGATGAAATTTTATTACTATTATTACTGTTCACGTGGCTCACGTGGACGATGGCGTCAAACCTTGCTATTTAACAGTATTGTAGGTACGCATCGGGTCTCCTGAGCATAGCAGGTGGTCCAGGGGCTGGGCCCAGCCCCATCTGCACACAGCAGGTGCCCTGTACACACTGGAGGGAGGAAGGACCGAAGGAAGGAGTGAAAGCACATCTCCATGTTCAGCCATGGTCTTCAGCTTGTTTGACAAGCCATAAAAATGGTTTTGCGAGAGCAAGCTTCATTAAAATGGAAGCACGGTGCTCTAGTATGCAGATGGGGCCACTTTATTACTTTTTAATCTGTTTACAGAAAGCCCATATTTGGTGTACACCATTTTGCAAATAGTAACAAATGGGCATGTTTGCTGCCTCCAAAGCTGTGGAGTCCCTGGGTAAATAGGCTGAAACCGTGTCTGAACACTGCACTTGGTTACTCTTAATAGAATCTGACATGCTCCTCAAAATGTGTGGGAGGCTTGGAGGGAGGACCCAAAGTGTGGTGTGTGTGTGTGTGTGTGTGTGTGTGTAGTGTGTGATGTGTGTGTGTCTTTGGGTGACTCATACGCTCTCTGGACTCAGTTTTGTTTTTCTTTTTTTTTGCGGTACGCTGGCCTCTCACTGTTGTGGCCTCTCCCATTGCGGAGCACAGGCTCCGGATGCACAGGCTCAGCGGCCATGGCTCACAGGCCCAGCCGCTCCGCGGCATGTGGGATCTTCCCGGACCGGGGCACGAACCCGTGTCCCCTGCATCGGCAGGCGGACTCTCAACCACTGCGCCACCAGGGAAGCCCTGGACTCAGTTTCTTGATCTATACAATAAGTGACCTGGGCCAGATGGTCTCCATAGCATTTGCAGCTTTCCTATGCCACGGCTTTGTGATTTCTCTACCACCCTAGAAACTACAAACCTCTCTGAACCACCAGCTTTCCAATTAATTCCTAAGGGAAGCCCTCTTCACTAAATGAAATAAAACCTACAAATTACCAAATGCATTTTGAAAATGGGTCAAATCGAATGAAGAATACTTAATGGAGTGTAACTATTCCAGTGACAGTTCAAATAGCTACACTATAACCCCCAAAAACAACAATATTCATAAATCCATCAGGACTCTCAAATCCCAGTTTCACTCGTTACTAGCAGTGAGATATTGGGAAAGTTACTTAACCTCTGTGCCTCAATTTCCTCATCTGTAAAGAGGGGATAACAATACCCTCCTCATGGGGCTGTTGAAGGGATTAGATGATTCTTGCAAACCATTCAGGACGGGATGTGGCACCAGGGAATTGAACCTGGCCCACAGCAGTGAAAGCGCCAAGTCCTAACCATTAGGCATCCAGGGAATTCCTGCCAGCTCACCCATTGTTAACTACTGTCATTCTTATTATGCATGGTAGTGTATTTCTATTACAGAGAAAGAATTTAGGACAATCTCTGTTACATAAAGCTGCCCATGCAGCAGAATCTGTCCTGTCCTGAGAAAGTGACCTAGGCCCCAAGTCACTCTCCATCATGTCCACCTGGCTTACTTACCTCGCAGCACTCATCACAACCAAAACGTCCCTTCTCTCTCTTTTTTTTTTTGGCCACACCACGTGGCATGCGGGATCTTAGTTCCCCCACCAGGGATGGAACCTGTGCCCCCTGCAGTGGAAGCACAGACTCTTATCCACCGGATGGCTGGATGGCCAGGGAAGTCCCCAAACCGCCCTTCTCATTTATCCCTCTGTTTATTATCTTTCTCTCCCCAACTAGGTGTGGGGTCCATGAGGGCACAGACCTTGTCAGTCCTATTCATGGCTGTCTCCTCAGCGCCTAGATCAGCATCTGACTGATTCTCCATAAATTCTTCTTCAATGAATGAACAACTACATCGGCAAAGCATGCAGTGTTGGCCAGATGTGAGGGTGAACTCTGGAAACCTTGGTCAAGGTTGGGTCCCAAGGGAATGCCACATACATGCATCACATGTTTTAACACACATATCCAACCTCTAAAGTCTCAGTTCATGGAACTGTCCATTAACTGGATTTTTATTTTGACTTTAGGATAAAGCAAGATCAGAAAAGAACACAAAAAAGTAACAAAACAACATCCTGTTCCTTGGGGTAAAGTCCCAGGCCCAGCACCCTTTAGGCCATCTCCTGGGCCTCCCCTGGAAGGCCTGGGAAGGGGTGACTTCTTGCCTTGGAAATGGGCTCCCAGGGAGCAGAATCTCTCTGGTGAAGATGAGGCACCCTTTTGGGGGCCCAGGGCTTTAGAGTTTACAAAGTTCTCTTGGAGCCCTCATTCCACCTGATCTCTCCTTGCGAGAAGGGAAAGCCCCAAATCCCGCCAGGCCTCATCCTTCCCCCCGCCACACCCTATTTTACAGATGCAGAAGCCAGGGGTGGAGGCAGGACAGACTTGTCAGCCTCCCCACAGCCTAGCCAGGGCTCTTTCCAATAATACCTCAAGGCCTCCACAGAAAGGAATATTAATTAACCTTGCTGAGTAAAGCAAGGAAACGGGTTTGTGCATTTCAAATAAATTTTCAACTACAAAGGGAATGAAACTAAAAGGAATGGGCTACTCTCTGTTAACTAGAATATTCTATTAACCAGGAACACACACGCCACCCCCAACACTCTAGCTGGAAGCATAGATGGATGACCTTAAAGATCATCCTGTTCAGGGCTTCTCAGGATTTTAGAAGTTATGTTTCTAACTGGTCATCTAGCAAAGATTCAGGACCCAGCATGATAAAAGCAAAGAGCTCACATTTCCTAAGACGTGTTTAAAGACATTCTGTTATTACAGTAATAATACCCAACACCTATCAGGTATGCTTTTATTGTGCTCCAGACACTGTTCTAAGCCCTTCAGATCACAAACTTATGATATATCATGTTCTCCACTTTATAGATGAGGAAACTGAGACACAGAGAGGTTAAGGAACACATTGAAGATCACACAGCTGGTAAGTGGCAGAGCCAAGATTCACAGCCAAGTAGTCAGGCTCCTGAGCTCACACTCTTCACCATTACATCTTACTGTCTCTCCAAGGGGAAAAACATCTTAGTAAATGTTAAAGTAAAAAGATACAACAGGGCCTCCCTGGTGGCGCAGTGGTTGAGAGTCCGCCTGCCGATGCAGGGGATACGGGTTCGTGCCCCGGTCTGGGAGGATCCCATATGCCGCGGAGCGGCTGGGCCCGTGAGCCATGGCTGCTGAGCCTGCGCATCCGGAGCCTGTGCTCCGCAACGGGAGAGGCCACAACAGTGAGAGGCCCGCATACCACAAAAAAAAAAAAAAAAAAAAGATACAACAATATTGGTAGGAATCAATTTTACTGACAAAGTTTTAATTCACAAAGATAATAGTTAGTAGTGAAAAATCATGATTATCCCATTGGGTGTAAAACTTTCCTTTTACATGATCTGTGTGAGACTGCAGCAGACAGCACATCACTTTGGCTGGTGGACATGGCAGAAAGTGTGTTTGGGTCACATCTTGCCAATGTTTTCCTTTTATATATTAAAAAAAAAAAAAAAAAAAAAAAACCCAGAAGTCCAGAAAGGTTAGGTGACTTGCCAGAGGTCACACAGCAAACTAGCAGGAGAACCTAAACTATTCAGTTCAATGAACATTTGTATAACATCTGCCACATGATTGAGTTATGTTCTTTGCACCAGAAGCCAGAGAGGAAGCCAGAGGCCAGATCATGGTGGGTCAACTTGTTAGCCAGTCGAGGGCTAGAACCAGCTCCTTCCATTGCTGCAGCCACAGCCGGAGCCTATTTTCTGCCTAAGTGCAGCTGCCACTGTGGGGTAGTCACTCAAGGGTTTTAGCCCTTGGTTCTCCTCAAGAGAGGAAAAAGGAAAAGGCAGATGCCTACTGATCCTTTTATTTGGGGGCCAGTGAATCCCTTTCACTTCTCAGAAACTTCCAAATAGCCCTCTCCCTTCCTGTAGTTCTAGGAGAATGAAAATTGACTTCCACCTGCTTCTCCTACCACCATTCAAGCAAATCACTCAGGGAGAGGCCAGGGATAGCTCCTGTGGCCTCCTCCTCCCCCTCCTCCTCCTCACAGGCCCCGGGGATATTGACAATCCCCGTCGGTGACTTCGATGTCCCAGGACTGGGTGGGGAGGAGGCCAACTGTCTTGCAGGGGATCTTGAAGACGAGGTCTCCAGATAGGTGGCCAGGAAGTGAAGAGAACAGAGGAAGGGGGCCAGGAGCCCCTCTGAGGGTCTGCGGTGGAGTCTTTCGAGTGAGGTGGTAGCAGTTATTACAGCTAATTTCCTTCCCCTTGCTAGAACTGCAAATCCACAGGGTTTTCACAGCATATTTGTGTATCTGGAGCTCTCAGCTCTCCTCCCCTCAGGGACCTTAAGAGACGCCAAGGAAAGAAACAACACGGTCCTCCGTAATCTCAAAGCCAGTTGCAGAGTTAATAATAAATTAAGACCTGCAGGCGGGTGGAGGCGGAGTCGATAGGGAGAACCCACTCCACGCTGGGGCAGATCGGCCCCTCCAGGAACATCTAGGAATCAAGAGAAATAATGGAACACTGGGGTCTCAGAAGCTGAGGAGGCTTCTCCAAGGCCACAGGCCCACTGACCCTAGATCTTTGTGGCACCAAAGCCGTGGGTCCCCATCCCCCGACGATGGCTGGGTTGAGGAGGAGAGAATTGAAGAGCATTCTCTCCCACGGCTCCTTTCTCCCTCTCCGTGGAGGATGGGGGCACTGAAACAGACCCTCTTGGAGAAAGGCAGGCAGCTGTTTTATTTTTTTTAATTAATTAATTTATTTATTTTTGGCTGCATCGGGTCTTTGTTGCTGCGCTCAGGCTTCTCATTGTGGTGGCCTCTCCCGCCACGGGGCACAGGCTCCAGGCACGCGGGCCTCAGTAAGCTGCGGCATGTTGGCTCAGTAGTTGTGGCGCACGGGCTTAGCTGCTCCGCGGCATGTGGGATCCTCCCGGACCAGGGCTCGAACCTGTGTCCCCTGCATTGGCAGGCGGACTCTCAACCACTGTGCCACCAGGGAAGCCCCGAGGCAGCTATTTTAGAATTGGAAAATTCCTCTCTCTGGCCGACTTGATGTACTCACCTCTGAGCAAGTTTCTAGACCAGCAGCCATGCCAGTTGGAAATCCAACCATCCCAAATACCTGTGCCATTTTATTATTCATTGTTTTGGTCATAGGAAGACTATCTCCCAGACTGGAAGCTCCCTGAAGACCAGGGGCTCTGCCATCAGACTGGAAGCGTAATCAATTCTTGTCAGAGCTAAGATCGTGAGGGGACTCGGAAGCAGCAGTGTGAAGAGGCCAGGTGTGTTTAGCCCCAAGAACATAGGGTGGGGTATGGACAAGGTGACTTCCCTGAAGTATCAGAAGGGCTGTCCTGTGAATCCTGTAGAATCCACTCCTTGTATGTGCTGTTCCCAAGAAGAAGAGCTAGAATTAAGGGGAGATGATTAGGGGACTGGACCTTGGTTCCAGAAGAGGACGAACTTTCTAAGAGAGTGGATCGGTGAGAGATAATGAGCCTCCTACTCTGAGAAGTGAAGCTTCTGGGGAGGGGCCCAGAGCACCAGGTGGCCACTGGACCAGGCAGCCTTTAAGATCCTTTCCAAACCCAAGAGGCACTCAGTGATGGTGGATGTCCTAGTCTCCCCCACCTCCACAGTAGGGCTGCTCCTCCTGATAACCCCAGGGAAGGGCCAGAGGCAAATGAGCAGGAGGACACAGGGACCCAGCGCCAGCCAGGGAGGCCACTAAATCAGTCAGTCAGGCAAACAGCTGCAGCAGAGAGGGGCGAGCACAGTGATGGCGGCTGCAGGCCTGCAAGACAGCCCCGATGCCTGCAGCTGAACAGACAAGTAAGTAGAGAAGTAAGTCTTCCTTGCTGACCAGGGTAGTGTTCTGTCCTCACGGCAGCAGGGGGTCGAGGCCTCAGCTCACCCAGCGCACTGCAGGGGACCCACCCACTCTTCACAAGGGAACCTGGGTTGGGGCAGGGAGTGTGACTCGCTCACAGTCACCCGGCTAGTGAGGGGCAGGGCCTGGCAAAGCCCTAGGGCTCCTTACTCTCAAGCCAGCTCTCTTCCTCCCGCCCCTGGTGGCCCTCACAGCACCGTTTGCTCCTGCAGCGGCTAGGATTCCTTTTAAAAATATGTTCATCTGGGCTTCCCTGGTGGCGCAGTGGTTGAGAGTCTGCCTGCCGATGCAGGGGACATGGGTTCGTGCCTCGGTCCGGGAAGATCCCACATGCCGCGGAGCGGCTGGGCCCGTGAGCCATGGCCACTGAGCCTGCGCGTCCGGAGCCTGTGCTCCGCAACGGGAGAGGCCACAACAGTGAGAGGCCCGCGTACCGAAAAAAAAAACAACAAAAAAATATGTTCATCTTAGGCAGGTCCCAAAGTGCACAGAGGTGATATGTATGTTCTCTGTTGGCCCAGGAAGAGCAGGCAGAATGAGTGCCTGACATTTTTGGGATCCATCCCAGTCTTCATGTTTCCTCTCACAGCCACATCCTCTCCCAAGCAATTTGGGAAGTATGGGCATCTGACATCCTTCACCTCCCTGTGCCCCTGTGCTTCCTTCCAGGAGCCCCTCCACACCCAGTTCCTCTAGCTGCTCGGGAAGGACTGATAAGCTCATCCGCTAGAAGACAGTGGATATTCAAAGTATTGCCCCTCCCAGGAGAATCTGCATTTTAAGTCAGGCTCTGCAAGAGTGGAGAGGTGAGGCTTAATCTGGAATCTAGACATGGACATTAAGGACTTTCAGGATGCTGGGGAGAGATGTGGGGCTTGGAGATGTCTTCCCAGGGCTCCTCAGCTACTCCTTGATGGGAAAGGAAGGTGGAAGTGGGGGGTTACGATCCAGGAGGGGAAACAGATAACAAGGACCCTAGGCACACTTCACAGGGTTGGGGGCAGCCCCCTCCAACAGGTATGTCCTGAACCAGGCATATCCTGCAGGGAACGATTACCTCTCCCTGTTTGTTAGAAAATCCTAGAGAACAGGAACTAGGATGTTGACACTGATCCACATCTGGACAGATCAACCACCATGACCCACTGCAGACTATCCTCCACCCCACAAAACAGACACCCCCCAGCTCACCAGTTTTGGTCTCCTCCTCTGGCTCATTAACCACACACTGTCTGGATTCCAGAGACTGGATGCACTGACCTCTGGGGGTCCCTACAGAAGGTTTCTGGCTCCATCAATCCCAAGGAGCTGGAAAGGCAGAGCAGATTCTCTGTAGGGGACTCCTACAGATACTAACAAACCAGAGCTCATTCACAGGCTCCTGAGCAGGATGGTGGGCAGGGCCCCCAGCTCCTGTCCCTTCCCTGCCAACACACACACACCCGGCCCAGGGCAATTTCCCCAGAAGTGCACTCACGCTGCGCCCTGCCAGCCTCGGCGCCAATTGACTGGATTTCAATCAGAAATCCATCTCCCTTAAGGACCGCTTTGGATAAAAGCAGAAGTAACCTGCAATCTAGATGCTGAAGCCAAGCCATAACAGGGGAGCCGGAAGGAGGCCAGCTGCCCGAACCCGCCCCCGGTCCCCATCGAGGATGAAAGTGGGCCTCCGGCTGCAGCAGACTCCGTTTCCAGGGACCTAGGGAAGGGGCGTAACCTGATCTCCCTCCCTCCCCACCACTGGCCGAGGGTTAACGGGCTGCTGCAGTTAGCCAGCCTCCAAGAGCCAGCTGTGCGCTCTGGACGCGCCCTCCGCGCGGTTCCCAGGACGCACCCGACAAGGGCTCCTAGGACGGCTAAGAGGGACCAGGGGTGTCCTTCGGAGCAGGAGGAGCCGCGGGCAAAGCACTTCTCCCCACCCACCCCCAACCTCACGCCAGCTGCCATTTCTGTCACTCGTTGCTCTCCCGGCCTATATTGCGGTCAGAAAATCGTCACTCGGAGAGAAGCTGCTCCATTCCTCTCCCCACCCAAGACCCTGCACCGTGAGAGCGGGGGCGGGGCTGCAGGGACAGGAAAGACCCCGTGGAACGCTGGCGGCTCTGGTGCGCAGCGCTGGCAGCCTCCCTGGTAAATAATGCACGCCTCCCAGTGCCGGTTGCAGCAGGTAGTGTATCGAAGTAATATCGCGCCGCGAATTGCAGTGTAATCGCCGTAATTTAGAGCCCCGTGGGTGAGCCCGTTTCGGAAAGGCTGCGCGCCCGGACGGGCAAGGTGACTGGAGCGTCTGCGCCGGCTTTGACCTCTGGATTTCCTCCAAGCTAAGTGAGGCCATAAAAAATTCAGAAGCCCAGGCTGTCTCCTAGCAAATGGGGTGTGGGCAGAGAGATTGTATTGTCTATCTAGACCCAGCGAGACGGATGCACCAGCCGGGAATAAAGCGATGTCGCTGTTGGCGCCTAGGTAGGCCGGCTGGGTGTCCGCGCGCAGCGCCCATCCTCTCCCAGGTGGCCGAGAGAGGCCCGGGCAGTGTGTTGGGGGCGCCCGGCCCAGAGCGAGGAGACGTTTTCATTAAGACTTGGGCGGCCCCTGCCGCGAGCCCGCGGATCCGTCCCTGCTCTGGCTGCTCAGCAACCAGATCCTCCCAGGACCAGCTGAGCCGCGTCGCTCCTCCCCGCTGCGCTAGGAAGTTGTTCGGGCATTAATATTCCTGCCCAGGTCCTGCTGAGGGGCCTGCTGCCCGCTTCCCCTCCCCCAGCCCCGCCAGGGAAAGTCGTTCTGGGGTGGAGAGATGATAACAGGAAATGCATTTGCAGGCTCCCTTCTAACTTCTTGATGTGAGCCAGCTGGAAGCGCGCGAGCTGTGCTGTCTCTCTGCCCTCCGCTCCTGGTGACCTGGAAGGTGATAATCATGAGCTTCTCTCAGGAAAGACAATGAAATGGAAAAACCTATCGGGCCCTGCAGCCCTGTCACATTGCATTAGCAGAGAGCCTTGTGTCTGTGGCCCCAACTCGGTGCCAGAGGGACTGTTTTCTGTATCTTCAGAAGCTCTCCATCCCACACCTTATTCTCGGGACCCAAGAGTTCTGTTTCCTCCTCACCCTTCTCCGAATCATTTTCATCTCTTAGTGAAGAGATGTGACTCTTGCCGGGGCAGTGAACTTGGAAGCCAGTAGGGCCCTAGAAACCAGCAGTTCTGGTTAAACAAGCCATGGTGCATCCTGACAGCAGAACATTCTACAGCTGGCAAGAAGGAGATTTGTGTGTGTGGAAAGATGTCTAGGATATATTGTTAAACAGAAACAGCAAGTTGCAGAATAACATGTAGAGAAGGATCTCATTTGTGTTACATTTTAAATAAAGGCTATATATATTCACATGCTTGCATATGCAGAGAAAATGTCTGAGAAGATAAAAAAGAGACTGTTAATGGTTGTCCCACAGGATAAGGACGAGAAAGGGATTTTAACCTCTCACTCTTAAATTTTGTTCTGTTAAATTTTTTTTCAAAACAATTGCATTACTTTCATAATTTCAACATAAATCTTTCCCCACCCCACCCCCCCAAAAAAAAGAAGAAAAGAGAGAAAAGAAAAAGAGAACTCCAGTCCAATCACTTCATTTGAAACAGGGCCCAGTGAGGGAAAGGGACTGTCCCAGGTTGCACCATGCTCACAGTCTGGCCTCAGGCCCTGTCCTACATGTCCCTATACCAGGGTCCTTCCCAAGCACACAGCCCTGCCAGCCAGGCTCAACAGGCCCACAAGGGAATCATGGACCCCCTTCTCAGAGCAAGAAGGACCTCTGACAGGAGTGTGACCCAATCTGAGGGAGCAGTCTTTGATTCCAAAGACAGGAGTTGGAGGCAGATTTGGACACCTGGCTGGATAGCACTTGTCCATGACCCTGCCCTCCTCCACGCCCCACAGGCCCAGTCTTCTGATACAGGTAGCTTCTCTTGGTCAGGCCTTAGGAGGGATGGGGATTGAAGGGCCATGCCTGGGGTGACCAACCATTGTGATTTATCCAGAACTGAGAAGGGTTCCCAGGATATGGCACTTTCAATGCTAAAATTAGGACAGCCCCAGGCAAATTGGGACACGGTTACCCTTGCTGTGCCAGGCACGTCTGCAACAACCAATGGACAGTTTGGCAAGGACACCCCTTGGCAACTCAAGGGTGAAGATTCTAGAAGGTTGTCTCAGGCAAGGACAGCTAGTCCCTGCTCTGACTTCTCTGAAAAGTATGAAGCTGCAAGGGTTAATTTACATCTTGTCAGTTATGATTTCCCCTCAGTCCAAGCATGCACACACGCACACACATCACACACCTCCTTACCTCTTTTAGTCTGTCTAAAGGCACGTCAGCCAGGGCCCAGCAATACCCCCCTGTGTCTCTTTGAGCAACATAATCTTCAAGAAATTCTAGAGCCTTTAATTACACACAGGGCTCATCGCAATTTCTCATCTCTCCCTCCCCACCTCAGGAGACAAAAAGGAAATTTCACACCCTAGTGAGCCCAGCTCATCTTTTCCTCTTTGATGCCAGCCTGGGGTTAAAAGTCAGGGACAAGTGACACACGCCTCCTCTGAGTTCTGATTCCTTCGCTGATTTTGAGATTCCAAGCATGCATCTTAAAGATCTAATCTGATTCTGCCATGCCCGCCTTACCAGCCGATTAATGGCCCCGTGGCTTCCGCACTGCAGCACCCAGTATTCTGCAGAATGCCACCTTCCACACCCCTCCCACCTGTCTCTCCCCCACCAACCCGAGACTGGTAGCCCAGAGGAGAAAGGGCTAAGGTTGAGAAGATGGGGGTTGGGGGGAGTGTCAGAGAAGGAACAAGAGATCCGAGTTCAAGTTTTTGTTCTGTCACTAGCTAGCTGTGTGACTTTGGACAGATTGCTTCTCCTCTCTGGTTTCCTTATCCATAAAATGAAGGTATTGACCTAAGTGGTCTCTAAGGTCCCTTTAGACCTAATAAACCAGACTTCCTCAGCTTAAATCCTGGCTCTCCCTTCTAGCTGGGTGAACCTAGGCAAGTTACTTAACGTTTCCATGCCCTGGTATCTTCACCTACCTCATTGAGTTGTAGTAAAGGATTAAATGAGTTAATATTTGTAAAGTGCTTAAAACAGTGCCAAGCACGTGCTAAACCACTTGTGACAGAGACATTGGTGCCCCTGCCACATGCCCTCAGCACTCACTAGTCCCATGCGAAGCACTTGGACTTGCTCCAGCTCCAAGCACCGGGTGTTTCTCTGCCTGACAGCTTTCTCCACCCACACACCCACTCCCAGCCTGCTTGCCCTGAGCTCCAGGCAGGCTGGAAGTGCAACTGGTTTAAGTGCCCAGAGCAGCCTTCAACCAGTGATGGTAGGGAGTTGGCATATAAATACCCCAGCAAGCTTGTCCCTGCTGGACCTCTGGGAGACTGTGTAGAATAACTGAGGCTTATTCTACACAGTCTCCCAGAGGTCCAGCAGGACTGAGCCTGGGACCCAGGGTGGTAACTGCTCTTCAACACACCCTTTATTGGATTTCCTCCTTCCCTGTCTCCCTTGCCCAGTGCTTTCCAAGATCACCCTCCAGATAAACTACTTGCACTCAAATCCTGGCCTTAGTTATGACTCTGTGCTAGTGCACCTTGAAGACATTACCTCCACTCCTAGCAGAAACCTTGTGAAGTGAGTGTGATCATTCCACATCACAGGTATGGAAACTGAGGCCCACGGAGGCCAAGTGCCCTGTCCATGATTGCACAGTAGGCAAATGGCCCAGCTGGGATTTGAACCCAAGTGTTCAACTCAAGTTTATTCCATGGGCTCTAGATCTCCATCCGCCTCCCACTTCTCTCTCTGAGAGGCTGAATCCTGCTTCAGGATGGACACCTCATTCCTTCAGAGCTACGGCCGCAACTCCTTTGCTGCAGGCAGAGAAAAGGGGTGCAGAACCAGGCCGTCTGTGAAATTGCCTCCCTGGCAGACCTGAGAGGCCACCCAAGGACTCCTCTTCCAATCACATGGGCGCACACTGAGCCCTTGGGTGGCGTGGTCCTGGGCAGAGCAATCAGGCTCTTGGTACCACAGCCTCAGTTTAAGTGCAAACATATGGGGGCCCTTGGGGGAAAGTGGTCTCCCCAAGGTGCTGGGGATGTACCCAGACGTTGCCTGCCCTGAGGGGGCATCATCCTTCTGGGCCCCCAGCCGAGGCCCACCTCTAGGCCTCCAGAAGTGTGCGGTGGCAGCAAGAGCAAGGAGCCATATGCCTGAGACAGAGGGAGCTAAGCCTCACAGTCACCCCCAGAGGAGGATCTCACTACAGACTTGGGCTCATTATGGTTCCTGATGTTTTAAGTCAGGTTTTATGCTTATCAATAGCTTTTATAGGCACATGGTTCCACATTCACAAAACCCTTCCTCCCTTCTCTGCACCATTCATCCCCTCCCTGGAGAGAACAGCCACTGTCACTGATTTACTGTGGATCCTTCCAGAGATATTCTATGGATAGACACGCACACAAATACAGCCGTTACAGCACACTGTTCTTTTTTTCTCCAGAGCAATGTGTCTTGGAGATCCTTCTATAGGAGTATGTAAAAAACTTCCTCGTTCCTTTTTACAGCTGTCTCATATTCCAGTGCATTTATGTCCCATAATTGATTTAACCAATCCCCACTGGATGGCTATTTTGAGTTATCCACAATCTTTTGCTAATACAAACCTTGTACCTGTGTTATTTTGCACACTTGGAAGTATATCTATAGGAAAAAATAGCTAGATATGGGATTGCTGGGACAAGGGGTATGTGCACTTATAATTTTGAAAATGCTGCCCAACTGACCTCCAAAGATGGTGAATCACTTAAACTTCCACCAGTTGCATGCCCTGCAGAGAGCTAACTGTGCCAGGCATGCAATGCATTGCTGACTTTGACTTCCTGACAGCCTGGGGAGAGTCTTGTTTGATGAGAAAATTGAGAGAGATTCAATTTTGCCCAAGATGACCCAATAGACCTTTTATTGAATATTAATTACTTGCCAGGCTCTGTGCTAAGTGCTTTACATTTGTTATCTTATTTAACCCTCCCAATAACACTATGGGGTGGTTACTCTTACCACCATCATTCATTTTACGGATAAACCAAGTGTTGGAGCTCAGAGAGGCTGAGAAGCTTTCCCAGCATCACACAGCTGGTAAATGTCAGAGACAGATTCGAAATTTCTCAGTGTGGCTCCAGAGCCTGGGCTGTGGATGCTCCCAGGAGTCTCTCACGGGCTCCCTGTTTACTGCCTTATCATGTGCCCCCAACTCCTCTAGGCACTGTGGGGACGGGGCACAAGCAGAGTCCCCTCGAGGCATTAGATCCATCCTTGAGGAGTCAGAGACTGATAGAAGGTCAGAGCTCAAAAGGACTACAAAAATGCTTTTCAAAAGGGGGTCTCTGCCCTGGGGCAGGAAGGGAGAGGTTGGAAATGTGAGGGGTGGTTCTGGTTGCTTCGATGCCCGGGGGTGGAGGGGGGGCACTACTGGGATGCTAAACTGTCCCTCCCTGCATGGGAGGGTCTCACAAAGAATAGACCCCCTGAAAATGCCCACAGCGCCCTCACTGAAAAACTCTGGGACCTTTCATTCTTCAGATGAGGAAATAAAGGGAAGATCCTCTTGGGGCAGAAAAGGCAGTAAGGCCAGTCTGCTGGGAGTCAAAGTCAGGACTAGAAACTGCTCTGCTGACCCCCAGGCCAGGGCTTGGCACTCTGAATGCTGCATGGTGCTGCCCCCTGCACACACTTAAACAAAGAGAAGCTGACCAAGCAATTTAGTGTGGGGATGGGAGGGAGGGGTGGCCTCATTTATTAAGCACCTGCTGCATACACATAATCATTAAGTTCTATGATAACCCTGTCATCTTGCAGTCCCCAGCTGGAGGGGAGTGCTGGGAGTTGGAGAGCATGAGGGTAAGTGGAGGCAGATTTGGGAGAAGCATGGACTGCAGTGAGCTAACGGGGCTGACTATCGGTTTTGAACCAGGACATAACTTGATCAAATTTGTGTTTTAGGATACTAACTCCGGTGGCAGTGCTTTGCACATGCTGTTCCCCTTGCTGGAATGTCTTTCCCAGGCTTGCAAGCTCTCTGTGAAGCATTCCCTGATCCCTGGGAGTTTGACCAGGTGCATCCATACTCCTTTGTTGGATGGGAAATGCCCAAAGGCAGTGGCTGGATCTTTTTTTTTTTTAAGTTAATTTACGTATTTATTTATTTTTGGCTGCGTTGGGTCTTCGTTGCTGTGCGTGGGCTTTTCTCTAGTTGCGGTGCACGGGCTTCTCACTGCGGTGGCTTCTCTTGTTGCGGAGCACAGGCTCTAGGCACGCGGGCTTCAGTAGTTGTGGCACACGGGCTCAGTGGTTGTGGCTCACGGGCTCTAGAGCACAGGCTCACTAGTTGTGGCACACGGGCTTAGTTGCTCCGCGGCATGTGGGATCTTCCCGGACCAGGGATCAAACCCGTGTCCCCTGCACTGGCAGGAAGATTCTTAACCACTGAACCACCAGGGAAGTCCTCAGTGGTTGGGTCTTATCTTTGCATCCCCAGGCTCTGGTCCAGTGTCAGGTACATAGTGGGAGCTCCATAAATGCTTATGGAATGAATGAATGAATGAATGGAGTGATGAAGGCCTGACTGAGACAGTGACAGCAGACAGAAAAAGGAAATATGAAGGCAAATTGAAGGAAGATGGACAGGGCCTCTTGACAGGTTAGATATCAGAACAGCTTACATTTATATAGCACTTACTGTACAACAGGCACCGTAAGGGAGGTATTATATTTTATCCCCATTTGACAGATGAGGAAACTAAGGCTCAGTGAGATTATGCAGCCAGTAAGTGCTTGAGGTCACAGCTAGTTAGTGGAAGAGCCAAGCTTTAAACTCAGACAGTCTGGCCGAGGGTGCATACTCTTAACTTCTCGTCTGTTGATATTTTATACGACTTACAAGGGCTGAAACAAGTGAGTAAAGTCGAAACCATCCTTCCTGGTAAACTAGGATAATGATGCTCAGGGACCCCAGGTCTTCTGAACTGTAATCAGTGGCATTATCCCTGCCTGTTCACCTCCCTCCCATGCATCACGTCAAACATTCCAATAGGACTCAAGCTTCAGTCCCTACAAAAGGTACAGCCTGCATGCACCTGAAACTATCACAACACTGTTAATTGGCTATACTCCAATATAAAATAAAAAGTAAAAAAAAAAATGCCTGGACAAAAGGGTCAGAGTCCTCACCTTTTCAAGACCCAGTGTGCAGAAATGGGGGCTGGGGAGCCTGCTGGAGTGCCAGCAGGAGTCAGAGCCCCCCGCCCAGCGGCTTTTTGCTGCCCCAGCAGGCTCTGGGCGGACAGCCAGTCCAGCCCGTGGTGCCATCTCTCTGCGGCGCCTCCTTCTTCACCCAAGACACACTCCACACGCTCAGGTTCCTTTGTGGTGGGGGTTTTGATTAATTTTATTCTAATTAATTCAGTAATCTCAAGCTGTTTGCAAAATCTGCACCGAGCGCTGCTCTGTGATGGATCTGCAGAAGGTGCTGCAGACAAACACACGATTCATTGCTCCATTGGCGCTATATATATCTTACAGCTGGGTGAGGGTGGGTTGGGGAAAGGAGCAGGAATGCTGCCCGCCTGCCGGCTCTCAATGTCACTTCCCAAAGGCCCTCTCTTTCCCGGGCTGGGCTTGCTGACTATGGTCCCACTTCTGCCTCTTCTTTTTTTGTGGGACCTCAGGTGGTTTGCTTAACCTCACCAACTTCAGCACCCTCACCTCAAAAGTGGAGATGAAACACCTGCCCTGACTACCTCATAGGTGCTCAGAGCCAGCTAGAGTGTGGGGACAGGCTTGAGAAACTGTACAGAAAACTGAAGGACTGCTGACGTCATTACTGGAGAGGAGAGGGTGACGGTTAAGGCTCAAACTAGATTTCCTGCCTCGGCCTCTTTCTAGCTGCATACCTTGGAGAGGTTACATCACCCCTCTGTACCTCAGTTTCCCAATCTGTAAAATGGGGGTGAAAATAGCACCCACCTCCTAAGGGTCTTGTAAGGAGTAAATGAATATGGGTTTTTAGAACAGTGCTTGGCAAGGAGTCAAGCACTAAACAGAATATTATTACGGTTATATTTGTCATCTTCATCCCTTTAAAATCTTCCCCATGCAACACAAGTGCTCAGTTATGCAAGAAGCCTTTTCTGATTAACTTGTACCCCAGTCCCAAAGAATGCATCCTTCCCTCATTTCTCCGAATGTGTTGAAGTCTTCACCCATAATCTCTGTGTCTTCTTTAGGTGGCCCATTTTCCTTCTTGCTCAATGGAACACCCCAGATTACAGGGCCCATCTTATCCTAAGTCTATAGCTCTTACCATGGTGGGATTAAAGGGGCCTGGTCGTTGGCTGTTTCAGAAGCCCCATCCAAAGGGACTTAGATGCAGCAAGATGATTAGAAGGGAACTCACCCTAAAGCAGGGTTTGCTAAGTATACACAATGATTTTACTTTAAATCTAAATAAATATAGAAAGTTTTTTAAATTGAGACAATGTCAATTTTCTATGTGAATGATGATTGTCTTTTATACAGAGGGACATATGGAAATGGTGGAGGAGGATCCCTCCCCTTGCACCCTTGGGATCTGTACTAGTACTGTGAAGAAGAAAACCAACCAGCTAACCAACCAACCAACAAACCAACCAAACAACAAACCAATCAACCAACAAGGTGACAGAATGAGAAGGGAGGTGATGCTTTAGATGGGTGGTCAGAGAAGGCCTCTCTGAGAGAGTGTCGTCTGAGCCAAGCCCTGAGAAATGAGAGAAAGCCCATTGTGTGACCATCTGGGCAACCAACACTCCAGATAGAGGGCACAGCTGTGTAAAATCCTTGAGGCGGGAATAAGCTTGGGGCGTTTGGAAGAATGGGATAGTGGCTGAGGGAGACAGCAGGATAAATTAGAGAGGTGAGGCCACAGGTCCTGATCAAAAGGCCTCGTAGGCCAGGGTAAGGAGCTAGATTTCATTCTAAATGTGTTGGCAGCCCCAGGAAGGTTTTAAGCAAGAAAGTGACACAACCGTATTTATATTTTTAAAGGTCACATTAGCTGCCTTTCTAGGATTCATCTATCCATCCTTCCATCCATTCATTAACAAGATTTACTGCACATCTACTGTGTGCCAGTCTGTGCCAGGCACTGGTGGTTCAGAGTTAAGCAGGACATTACCCTCCCCTCATGGAGCTCAGCTGATGAGAAAATGAACACAGACATGTTTAAAGGCAGGGTGGCAAGTGCCACGGTAGAGCTGTGTACAGGGCTTGTCCCTGGAGGCATGGACTGGGGGTCTGGGATTGGGAACAGGAAAAGCTATTGGTTTGAGAAGTGGTTCTCCAAGTTGAGGGGCATCAGAATCCCCTCCAGGGCTTGTTGAAAACGGATTACTACTGCAGGCACCCTCCCGCCACAGATTCTGATGCATTAAGTCTGGGGTGGAGCCTGGGAATGTGCATTGCTAGCTGGTTTCCAGATGGTGCTGGTGCTGCTGGTCCAGGGATTGCACTTTGAGAACCACTGGGTAGGAGCCTTTTAGCTCCTGTGACCAAAAAATGCTATTTCCAGGAATCCGTTTCAGCACTTGGGACCTGGACAGCTCCCAGGATCTCCCTTCAGTGTTAATCTTCCACCCATGCCTGAGACAGGGGAGCCCACTGAGAACAGCCATTTCCCCACCATCTCCCTCCACCTGCTGTGCCTTGGATTCCACTCACAACCCCTCTTTTCCCCTCTACTGCCTTGGGAGGCACGTCTTCAAAGTCTGTCCTGAAACTGAAGGAGGAATTTCACTCTCAGTTGCCTTCATTGATTCCTTTCAGGATACAGAAGACCTGTTACCACTGAACCCAGCTCCCAGCCAGCCAGCCAACAGCCCTCATCTCCCTCCTTCTCCAATCAGTGCCCTGGGCTGGAGAATTCCAAGTCCCCCAGCCTTCATCTGCTTGTCACAGTTATTCACCTCACACCCTGGTGGTCAGAGTCTCCCCACCCCCTTCCTCTCTTCCTGCCCCCTGCCTTTCTCTGTGCCCTGAATGTCCCCTTCTCTCCCTCACCAGCCTCCACCTGTCCTCACCCCTTTGCCCATCCCCTCTGTGCTAAATTTGGCAAGCTCTCCCATGAAAACCTAAATAACCAGATTCCTGTTAATCTTAGCCTTTAGTCCGTCAAATTGACAGGACTGAGGCCTCTAATATCAATTAGAGCCCCTAATTTCAAAATTTACAAAAATTCCCAAATTGGAGGTTTTCCCAACTATCCTTCAAGACCAGGATTCTCCTTGGATTTCCAGCAGTCAGCTGATCCCGCTCCCTTCTCCTGCACCAGATTGTAAACTCCCCAAGAGCGAGGAGCTTGGCTTGGCTACTCAACTCTGAGATAATGTGCTCAGCACAGCGCCCAGCACCTACTAAAGGCTCAGTAAAGGGCCCCGTTATTATTACTGTTATCATGATTGCATTGTTGTTGTTATTGTCAACTACTCTCCTTGTGCCTTGCTCAATGTCTGGCACACAGGGTCTCAAAGTCTTCCAGGTAAACACATAACAGAATGCAGAGTTGTCGTTCTCACCTCCCCGGTCTCACCTCCTAATGCCTCATTCGCCTGTAACAGCTCCTCCCTTGTTTGCCTTTTTTTTTTTTTTTTTTCTTACTGCCTCTGTGTTCCAAGCCAGAATATTTGAATGATTTTTGTGCCATAACTCACCACCCCTAATGCCCAGATCTTGGAAGCCTGGGAGATTAGTGTCAGGAGATTTGGTGGGTAATGGGTTCTGGGCAGTAGAAAATGGCCCCCTTTACAGAGATACAATTACACAGGTTACATTTCCTTGGCTTCAGACACAGCCACAGACCTCGGGAAACCTGGCAGCAGCACGGAGGTGCATAGGGCCACATTATGTAGAATATTCTCCACTTTCTCTAAACAAGCTGTTGACAAATATATAAGAAACGAGATGGTTTTCTTTTCCTTCTTTTTTTTTTTCCCACTTTAGCCAAACACTGCAGGCCCTCGTGAGTCACAAAAGTTTTCAGATATTACTCAGGAATGTAGGAGGAAAACTCCATATTTTCTCCTGTCAAAGGTTTGGTTTTCTTTTTTATTTACTAGCATGCCACTGGGTAAATTGAACCCTGAAAAACATTAAAAGGAAATAAACATATCTCTCAGCTGCTCATGGACCTAGCGCTCGCCAGGGAGCTGAGTTATCAGCAAGCCTCCCCAGCCAGGGATAAACTTGCAGACTGGAGGTGGGGTGGGGTTCTGGGGGCCTGCAAAACAGGGAACCTTCAGGTCCTCCCTCCAGGCATGTTGGAGCTCCCTTCCCATCCACCAGCCTACAAGACCCATGAAAAACAGCTGCATTCAGTGTCCACAGTAGCTCTGGGCAGACAGAATGATTCCCTTTTATCCCCACCTTTCTAGTCCCTGTGCTTCTCACCAACCCACTATACACACACACACACACACACACACACACACACCAGCAATGACAAACAAACCAGAACCACAGGAGGAATGTCATCTCAGAATCATCTGCATGGTTGAAATCAGAGTGTGGTTTGCCTGAGAGCGTTCTTATGGCCTGTTTACAGTCACTGAGAATCAATACTTACTTTTGGGAAAGAAAAAAAATATATATATATATATACACATACACACACATATATATCTGTGGTGGATGGAAGGATCTCTCTCACTCTGAAAACCATGACAGATGAGTTTTGTTCGGCCCTTTATGCATTTTAAAGGTGCATTTAAACTCATTACATTAGAATCTGGGTCAGTGGTGGCACCCATCCAGCCCTGGCCTGGACGCCTTTCTTTTTCAGCCGGGGGGGCAGCCAACCAGGGTCTTGTTCAGAATTCAATCTCTCCTGAGTGGCGTGACTGCTTCTTTCTCTCTCTGCTCAGTTTCCATGATGAGAAAAACTGGGTCCTCTCCCCAGGTGAGCAACCTGGGCGAGGTGGGTTTATAGGGGTGAAGGCAGAGGCTCCACTGCCCTGTGGTCTTCAGAGGCCACAGCCCCACCACCGTTGTGACTCAAGGCTGATTGGGATCATGGCAAGTAGCCCACACAGGCTCCAGGAATACAAAATATATTCTGACACTCATTCTCCAGCTCAAGAACATGCAGTGGCTCCCATTTACCCACAACAACTAAGTAGGCAGGGACTGCCTGGAGCTTTGGGTTGAAAAGGACCCTAAGGCCCGTGTGTGGCTCAGCAGGGAGAGTGCAGTGATTGACTAGTGATGTCTGCCATGAATGGAGGAAGGAGATTGGAGGCACCCATGCTGAAGAGCTATCTTCCCTGGCTTACAGAATTAAGTTCAAATACCTCTGCTGCTCTTCCAGACCTCTTCACTGTCAGGCTTCTCAGTTCCTCTGTAGGGTCATTGCCTACTCCTCTCCAACAAGACCACTCTAGTCAAGCCAGGCCTCACATCATACTTGGCATGTGCCACCTCAGTCCAGCCTCTGTGCCTCAAGCTGGTACCCCTACCCTCCTGCCATCTCTCCATCCTTTGGGTATGAGTTTAATTCTTACTACTTCTTAAGGTCCAGCTCAAATCCTCTTCTCCCATTAAGCTTTCTTAACTGCTTCGGTCCATACTGGCTCTCAAGGGCATTACCGTATATTGAAATGTTTGAGTGTTAGATGTGTTTCCTGTTTTCAAGAGCTCATCTCCCCAACCCGATTGGAACCACCCTTACCCCAACCACCATTGCCTCCAGATAAGAATCACATCTTAATTTCTTCTGCATTCCTCACAGCACTTCCTGCGATGCTTGCCAGGACTCAGCCTGGCCACAAGCACTTGCTGATTACGAGGCCTTCCACAATTTTAACTAGGTGCTTTGAGATCTCTGGGGTCCTAGAAACCAAACCTATGGGGCCAATGATGGAGTCAAATGGGCCTGCCTTGGACGGGTTATCCCCAAGATCCAAGTTCCATCCCTGACTCACTGTGTAATCTGTGGCTTGGGCATAGTTAACTAAATTTCTGGGCCTTGATGTGCCCATCTGCAAAATGGGCAGCCACTTTCTGCCCACCGGGCAAGGGGCAGAGTTTCACCCTCCATCCTGCCACCAACTAGCCGGTGACACAGGGTCAGGGACCCGGTCTCCTTGAGCCCCAGTGTCCTCCCCTGGAAAATAATATTCTCAATGGGGAATAGGTGTCCAGGAAGAGTTTGTTCCTTTCTATTTGGTCCCTGAAGCACAGTAGAAGAAAGAGGTGAAGAAGGGGGAGATGGGGGAGACACAAGCCCCAGCATCTTCTCTCTGGTGCCACTCCCCTTCCTCCAGAGCTCTTTTACTTTCTCCCCTGTCTCCCCAGACTAGGAAAGGGTTTGGGAGACAGACATGCTTTACAGAGCCCACAGGATAGGGGTTAGGGGGAGCCCTTAGGCCCCCACTGGCTGAGGCGGGCAGATAACTCTGAGGCCTGAAAGTCAGTCATAGGACAAGCCAAGGGAGGTGAGGGAAGGCTCAAGGCCCAGCAGACTCCCCAAGGAGTAGAAAGGGGCTGAGAAGACAGCCCCTGCCTGGACCATCAAGGAGAGAACCAGAGTAAAGATCACCCAAGCCAGCGGGGCCCTAGGCCTGTTAGTCACAGGCCCTTCCCAGTCAGATGCCCACAGAGCCGCCTGACTCCTCACAGGGACCACAGCCCCCTTCTCTCCCTCCCTGCACACACACCACAGCTGCTCTGCCCTGCCCTCCCCCATGTGACCACCACAAATGGTGATTACAAAAGTTACGGGAAGATATCTGTGGCACATTCAGGGCAGAAAGCAGGACACGGCACAACATGTGCAGTAAGAGCACCATAGTGTAAGAAAAGCTGAGAGGCTATAGCCAGTAGAGGCTGAGGGGACAGGCTCTGAAGCCAGAACACCTGGGTTTAAATCCCAGCTCTCTCTCTTCTAACCTGTATGACCTAGACAAGTCATGGGACCTTTCCATGCCTCAGTTTCCTCATCTGTAAAATAGAGATGAGTAATATGGGTACCCCTTCGAGTGAGTTCATCTTCAGAAAGCATTTAGCACAGTGCTTCATACCACTACAGAAGCCACTGGGATGTCAGCTCAAAAGGGTGCAGACTTTTGCGTCTTTTATTCACTGCTTTAGCCTGGCGCCTAGAATAACACCCAGCACATAGGAGGCATCAACAAACATGTGTGAATGAATGAATGGGGGTGGGGGAACAACACACAGATCAATCAGAGGCTGCCACACACCCCCTCTGCTGGGGGAGGCAAACACACACTGTGACTGTCTACATGAGTCTGTCTTTCCATAAACACTGAGCACTCGCTGAGCACACAGGGATGAAGGAGGCCCTGTGGCAGAGACTGCTAGTTATCTTCCTTCCATTCTCCCCTTCCTTCCTAGTCCTGGAACTTTTGGCTGGTCACACAGCCAAACAGAATAAAGACTACATTTCCTAGCCTCTGTTGCAGCTAGACAGTCATGTGATTAAATTCTGACCAATAGTGTAAAGGGAGGTGTCAAATGATAGCTGCCTCCTTGATAGCTGACACACACTCTTCCCCCAGTTGACTGGAAAGTGGATGTAATGGCTGGAATTGGAGCAGCCATGTTAGACTGCAAGGGGACCGTGGTCATGAAAGTCGCCTATCATAGAGCAACAGGATAGTAGAAGCCTGGGTCCCAGAGGACCATATGGAGCAGAGCCACCTTATGAGCCCCGGACTCCAGACTTTCAAGAGAGAAAGAAATAAAACTTCTACATTGCATAAACCAATATCTGGGGGTTTACTATGACCTGCAGACCATCTCAGTCCTAACTGATACCGACCCCCTCACTGGAAGCTCAGTCAGCTGGGGGAGGCACAGAAGGAAACAGACCAACTCTGCTGAGTGTGGCGGTAATGGATATACACAGGGTACTGTAGGAAGAAGTTCAGAAGAGGGAGGACCAGGCCTCAACTGGGAGGGGGATGTGGGGATCCAAGAAGGCTTCCTGGAGGGAGTGACGCCTACATCGAGTTCCAAAGAATGAGTAGGGGGCTTCCCTGGTGGCGCAGTGGTTGAGAGTCCGCCTGCCGATGCAGGGGACACGGGTTCGTGCCCTGGTCCAGGAGGATCCCACATGCCGTGGAGCGGCTGGGCCCGTGAGCCATGGCCGCTGAGCCTGCGCGTCCGGAGCCTGTGCTCCGCAATGGGAGAGGCCACAACAGTGAGAGGCCCACGTACCGCAAAAAAAAAAAGAAAAAAAAACAAAGAATGAGTTGGAATTTTCAAGATGGTGAGATGTAGGGGGAGAGGGGTGAATGTGCTATAACTGAGACATAGCCCATTCTCAGCATATATGCTGAGAGCTTGGGGAACTCTGGAGAGAGAGATACATTTTGTCCTGAGAAACCAAGAAAGGTTTTCCAGAGTGAGCGGAGCCAGACCCTGGTGAGAAGGACCTGGACAGGCCAAGGCTGGGAGGAAGGGCATTCCTGGCTGTGAGACAGGGCAAAGAGGCCGTGACTGAAGGACAGGGATGGTCGGGTGTAGGTTGAGCACAGTGTGCACAGGAATGGGGCAGGAATAGTGGAAGATGAGTTGTGAGTGTTTTAAACCCTGTATGGGGTACGACTTGGAAACTCTGTACAGATGCCTAGTGTGTAACATGTATAAACTTGCTTAACCTCACAACAGCCCTATGAGACAAGTACTCTTATAATCTCCTTTTGCAAATGCAGAAACCAGGCAAAGGTAGATTAAACTTCTTGCTCCAGGCTTCACGGCAGGGAATGGTGGGGCTGGGATTGGAGTCTGGGCAGTGGAGTTCTCAGCCTGGTGCTCCCCTGAGACCCTATGCACTCTCACAGGGCCGTGGTTTCACAGAAGCTACTCTCAGCCCTTTCCCTCTACCCACCCTGACCCCCACTTCCCTCCCCATGTGGTATCATCTGCGGGCAATATTAGTGCCTGGCTGGCTTATAGCAGTACCAGGTGATTTTGATCTTGGTCCTGAGGGAAAGCGAAGAGAAGGGGCTCCAGGGAAGCCCAGGTAAGTCCAAAGCAGCCAAAGAGAAAGGCACATCTGAAAAGCAGACCCCAGATTCATTCAGACAGGGTCCTCCTTTCATTTTAGGGGTAACATTTCCATCAGGAAACATCATGTGTCTAATCCTGTGTATATGATAGGAAGATAACAAACATCCATATATTAGTGTGTTTCTTATGTTGTCTTATTTATACCTCCCATCAATTCCATGAGGTTGACATGCTCACCCTCATTTTACAGATGAGACAAAGCACAGAGATGGTAAGTAACTTGCCTGGGTTTGCCCAGCTCATAAATGACGGAGCCGAGACTTGCGCCAGGCCTGTGTGCCCCCCAAGCCCACACTCAGAGTCGCCTGGCTCTTACAAGTTCTCTGTCAGAGATCTTGTCAGAATTCTGTTCAGACACTGCTGCCTCTTCCCTCACCACCCTCCCCGCCCCCTCCCATCCTGCTACCACAATCTGTAGTCAACATAGGTCTTGAAAAGGCGACAAAGCCACAGACCTCCTCAGAGTTTTGTTAAAATGTAGTATTCTTATGCAAGAGCTGAGAGAATTGTTGCTAGAAACACCACTTGCTTTACTCAGTCCTGGCACGTTCAGAAAGCCCGTTCTAAGACGTGAATCTGAGTGACTTCGGGCACCAAAGACCTTGGACTGGTTCTCCTCCATCCCCCGCCTCTGGGAAGGACGCCTCTTAAATACTGCTGAGCAGGAGAAGGGCCACTCCCCGAGATGGAGATGTGCGCTTCCCTCCCTTTGGCCACGAGTCTATAATAACCTCTCCACAGGCAGAGGCCCAAAGCCGGAGTGCCATGCTGCACAACTCCAGGGGGCGCCATTCCCACAGAGCGCAGCGTGCCTCGGTCCCTGGGGCTGCTGCGTCAGCCCACCTACTCACGGACTGGCCTCGGCCTTCCAATGCCCCATTGTCCATCCCCTCAATCCTTCCGGGACTTTGTGCTGGTCCGAGACCCGCCCACTCCAAGCTGTGCGGCATCTTTTTTTTTTTTTTTAACACCTTTATTGGAGTATAATTGCTTTACAATGGTGTGTTAGTTTCTGCTTTATAACAAAGTGAATCATCTATACATATACATACATCCCCATATCCCCTCCCTCTTGCATCTCCCTCCCTCCCACCCTCCCTATCCCACCCCCGTGTGGCATCTTAAGCCCAAACTTGATTCTGACTGATGGCTGGATGCTGGGCAGCCCACATGTCTGGAGTTCTTCCCGGGAGAAGCCCCAAGTACAGCCCAGTAAATCAATAAACAAATTAATAAGCAAATACTGCTGTCTACTGAGCAGGACTGGGACTCCGGGCGAAAAGATTTCAAATCAACGACAGATGGCCACAGGGCATGCCGGGAACCAGGGCACCATTTTTCGGTGGAATTTTCAAAGCCCCCGTTGCTCCCAGGACTAGAAACAAGGTTGGGGGCAGAGGCCAGCAGGGAGCAGCAGGGGGACAGAGCCTGTTGTCAAAAAAAATGCCTTTCCATCCTCAGCTTCATCTTTCCTCCTCACTTGCTCCAGTTCACTGTTTCCTGCCGAGAGCAGGGCTCGGTGCACAGCTGGCAGGAGCTTTGATCTGGGTACCAGGAATGATGTTGTGGGTGACAAAGGAGCCACGAATCACACGAGGTACCAATTAAGGGCGTTGGCCCTTTATCGTTGACTCGCAAGTACACGGCAGCGGCAGCAGCAGCACGGCTGCTTCTGCTCTCTTCTCTGCTGGTCTGTCAAGTGGAGGGAGGCCAGGTGGGTGCAGGTGCCTGTGGGAGGGAACTGACCCCTGTGGATGCCACCCCCATCACCCCATTCACGAGAGAGTGGGCAAGTAGAGTGCCCAGGGCCTCAGATCGGGGTAGCCAGCACCGGGTTCTCTAGGCAGGGAGGTCCTAGAAGAAATCTCCATGCCAGCCCCCTCCCCCCGGGTATGCAGAGGCCCAGAGGCCAGGGTCAGATGTGAACAGAAATGTCTGGACGGCTGAAAATAGACTCAACCGGACCCCAGGAGAACCTCCAGCCAGGAGGCCTGTGGCGCCCTTTTCTGAGTCTCCTGAATGACCTCGTCATCTCTTTTGTGCTCACAAATGCCACCCAATCGCAGCCCGCTACAGCTGAATAATAAGGCAGAGAGAGTGTCTGCCTGGGGCCCTGGCCTCTGGGCTGCCTGCCAGGGCTGTCAGGCTGCCCAGACTTCAATACCAACAGAGTTAAGGGACAAGAAAACAGCTCCGGTAAAGACTTGGAAGCTGGGGAGGGAAGTGACCTGTCTTGTGAGGCGACAGAGTTCAGGTGCCCAGGGCTTTCTGACACGAGGCTGTCGTGAGGCCCATGCAGGCGGGCTCCCCTGCCGGCTGGGCACAAATGGTGCCTGTAGTCAGCAGAGCCAGCCTCATGGCGCTGCCCTGTCTGGCTGCCCATGGCTCGTGCTGCTAAGGAGCCTGGGCCCACCATTTCCTTTGCGGTCATTGGGGAGGGGTCTTCCCGAGCTGCCGCAGCTCTTGGCAAACACTCTTCAGAAAGGGGGGAAGATGCCCCCCTAAACGCTCTGGGACCCTTGGAGAATTCTGATCATGAAATGCACGTGCCGAAAAACCTCTGATGACCCATTGATGGCCCAAAACAACGTCAGAAGTCACAAACAGCACTATGTTCCGTTCCTTTGCTGATTCCAGCAATCCCTGGGTGCCTGCTCTGTCTGTCCCAAGCACCTTTGGGGAAGGTGTCCAGGTGGCGACAGTAAGCAAGACATATGTGGTTCCTACCCTCTCTGAGCTGGCAGTGAGGAGGGGGGCCTGACTCTGAGATTCAAAAAGTGGGCTCGGGTGTGTGTGGGAGGGGAGATACTCCCTAGAGGGAAGGTGGGACCTCAACTGAGCCTGGAAGGCCAGCTGGGCTGGGGGCAGGAGTGCATTGCAGAGGGTGGGGAGGGGGCTGGCTGAAGGCAGAGGTCAGGAGGAGCCAGTCAGCCAGGGAGGGAGAAAAGGAGGCCAGCCTGCTGGAGGGAGAGGGTGTAGTGCAGACATGCACCTCTCCCTCTTCCAGGTTGGGTGAAAGCGCAGAGGCCCAGCCTCAGGCCCTGACTGCGGCCTCCCAGGCCACTTGCCCTCAGGTGCTGCTAGTTTGTCACCCCCTCCCTCCCATACCAATCACCACGTGAGAGGCAATTGGAGAAAGTGAGAGAGAAAAAGAGATCAGCTTCGAGGGGACAGGCTGAGTCTGCTTCCTTCTTGGTCCCAGGGAAGCCAAGAGAAGCCACACAGCTTTGGATCAGAGCACAGACCCTGGAGCTGAATCCTGACTGTGCCTCTTACTAGCCGTGTGGCCTTGGGTGAGTCACTTCCCCTCTTTGTGCCTGGAAAAAAGAGGTAAAAATAGTACCAGTGTTCAGAGGGTTGTTGTGGGGATTAAATGAGTTAGTGCATATTAAGTGCCTGGAGCAGCTCCCAGCTCGTGGCAAGAGCCCTGTAAGTGTGACTCATTCATTACCCTGAGAGAGCAAGGTGTCAGCCTCCTCCAGAGGGAGGTGCCCTGGGCTGGGCCACTTCAGCTGGTGCAGGGACCGGGAGACATGAGTGAGAGGAGGAGAAAGGGAGAGAAGTAGCCCAGGAACCACAGGCTGCTCCCACCTCCTGAGCGAACAGTGGAGAAAAGTGGGAACCCATGGGGCCCAGAGGTACATGTGCATGTGTGTGTGCATGAGAGATTTACACACAGGCAAATGCACTCATCTCAAGTGTCCAGCTTGATTGGTTTTTACACACTTCCATCACATCAGAATGTTCCTTCAGGGACATTGGTCCTCAACACAGTGTTCATCAAAGCAGGGACCCCACACCTCCAAGGGGACAGGAAATAATCTATTGGGGCACAACTTCTATCTCTTCTGTCTTGTCCTTTTCAATTTCCCTCCTTGTGTGTACTTTATAATGTACATAATATAGTAGCACAGTTGTGCATGTTTAGAAGTTATTAATAGATAAACATACATTTGCGGGGGATGTGACTTACTCTTTCCTGCTTGTCCCTTCAGCCCTCCTCAGCCCAGCCCTCAGGCTCCCTGCCCTGCGGAGTCAGGTGGGATTTGGCCAATGGGAGGGCTAATGGGAAGAGGAAAGTGCAGTTGGGGAATTTATTCCGATGGCTCCTTCCCTGCAGGTCCACTTCAGGTGGCCGTGTCCCTTACTGGAAAGCTCCTCACAGTTTGGCTGTCTCCCTCCAAATGTGGGTGTACCACTCCCTCCCCTCCCCTGTGGACCGAGGGGTGGTCACAGCTCTGCTTACTGCACTACCCCTTATGGTGCCTCCACACCCACACCTTTATAAAGAATCTTTTGTAAATAAACTTGCTTGAATTACCCTAACATAAACAGGGCATCTGTTTCTTCTTCTTCTTTTTTTTTTTAATTTATTTATTTACTTTTGGCTGCATTGGGTCTTCGTTGCTGCCCGGGGGCTTTCTCTAGTTGCGGCGAGCGGAGGCTACTCTTCGTTGCGGTGCGCGGGCTTCTCATTGAGGCGGCTTCTCTTGTTGAGGAGCGTGGGCTCTAGGGACGCGGGCTCAGTAGTTGTGTCTCGCGGGCTCTAGAGCGCAGGCTCAGTAGTTGTGGCACACGGGCTTAGTTGCTCCGCGGCATGTGGGATCTTCCTGGACCAGGGCTCGAACCCGTGTCCCCTGCATTGGCAGGTGGATTCTTAACCACTGCACCACCAGGGAAGCCCAGGACATCTGTTTCTTGCTGAGACCCTGACTGATGTACGGGCACATCCTCAAATATGTTTTACCCACAGGGATGTGTGATCAAAATATTTGGAGATTACCGTTTACTGCACAGTATGGTGCCCATTTGTGGATCAGGACCCATCAGGGCAGTCTTCCTCTTCCTGGGGGAGAAGCAAAGGCAGCAGTTTTCAGAGTTTGCTCTCTCCTCCAAGTTTGGAAGCAGCAGGCATTTAGATAGTCTGCTTTACAGGGTGGAGTTGACTGGACTCCCACTTGTGGCTTACCAGGGGTTCTTCCCCCTGGGAGACTGATGGCCAGGAGGTGGTGACAGTGCCCTCCTGCCCAATGAGGCTGTCTCTCTGGATCCCGTTTCCTGTTGGGGATTCAGCTGACTCTCAACTGGCTGGTACTTGATTAGTTCGGGGTCTTAGGGGCAATGAGATGACAGCCTCACCCTGGATGACATGAGGAGAGTTTAGTAAAGAGCTTGTTTGGAAAGATGCAGGCAGGGTTTAGGGAAACTGGCAAGGGTGCTGCAGCACCCAGGGCTGGCAAGAGTGGGGAGCCCCTGAGAGAGCAGCAGTGTGGGGAGGGCCGCCTGATGGTGGGTAATCACGGGTAGAGGGACATGGCCAACCAGTGGTGACCTTGCAGGGAGGAAGCTGGAGTAATAAATTCTCTGTCCTCACTCCCCTCCCTTCCTTAAGCCCAACTGGAAGCCAGAAGGCAAGGGAGCCCTTGGATGCGTCCAGAGAGGCAGTCGTCCAGGCCTGGGAGCAAGGCACTGAAAACTCACATCCCAGGGAGCACGAGGAATGTCAGAGGAAGACATCTGCGCTTCCCCCTGGGCAGAGCAGGGTAGGCAGCTAAGCAGTGATCCGACTAACCCCAGGCGGGAGCCACCACAGGGAATCCAGGCAGGAGGCAGGAGGAGGGGTGCTCGCTCTCTCTGATTCCTTACAACCTCAAAGAGAGGAGGCGAGGGAGACGGGAGGCCATATATAAAAACACTGGTGCCTCCAGCAAGCCGCTTAGGAAGAGCTCCAAGCCTTGTTCACTGCAAAACACACCGATCAGGCTTTCCCTTCCTCCTGAGAAGGGGAGACCTGAATGAGAGGTGGAGCGATGGGGGAAGGGGTTCTCTCTCCCTCCTCCCTGGGAAAACTCAGAACTCTCAGACCCGGCTCTGCATCTGTCTAACTGAGTAGCTCTGAGCAGGATCCTGCGTTTCTCTGGGCCGCAGTGTCCTCCTCTGGAAAGTGGCAATAATAACACCCACTTCCTGGGGTTCTTGGAGAAGTGAATGTGACACACGTGTGAAAGCACATGTTCCTCCCCAGAAGAAACAGAGGATGGTGGGCAAGTGCCATTTGATGGAAGACCCGAAAGGAATACTCATCTCTAAATGTGTGTTGTTGAAATAACAGGACCTTTCCCTCGCCCCCTAAGGGTTTTCTGACCGTCTTCATGGGCACCCCACCTTGTGGGCTCCAGGAGCACAGGAGGGGATGGAGGCTGGACGTTGGGTTGGAGATCAAACAAACATAGACATGAAACAACGTGAGAACTCTGGAAGGGACAGGCAGGGTTTCGGGGTAGTATATATATAGGAATTCCAAGAAGGGGGAAATAGGGCCAGGGGAGCCAGCAAGGAAAATGTCAGAATTCCAGGTGAGAGGAGTCACCAAGTAAAAGCAGGAGTCTGGAACAGGCAGGGCAGGGAGCTCTCTGTGTGCTGGGCAAGCTGGTGGGAAGGGCCAGATCTGGGTCCTGGAGTCCCTGCTCTCAAACACCACACCATGTGACTTGATAACCACAGATGTGGAGACCCTATCCCAGAGAATCCCCTCCAAACCTTTGCCCCTCCTGTTCCCTTTCTGCTGCCCTTTCTGAGCAAAACCCCATCCCTGAATCCATCTAGTCATCTGCTTTCACCCTCCAGGCTGCTGACGTCAGCAAGAGAAAATGATATCTTCTTGTCAGTCTTGGAGTCCCTACAAATAAATTATTCATTCACTCATTCAACAAATATTTATTGGGCTTCCCTGGTGGCGCAGTGGTTAAGAATCTGCCTGCCAATGCAGGGGACACGGGTTCAAGCCCTGATCCGTGAAGATCCCACACGCCGCAGAGCAATGAAGCCCATGCGCCACAACTACTGAGCCTGCGCTCTAGAGCCTGTGAGCCACAGCTACTGAGACCACGAGCCACAACTACTGAAGCCCACGTACCTAGAGTCCGTGCACCGCAACAAGAGAAACCACTGCAATGAGGAGCCCGCACACCACAACGAAGAGTAGCCCTTGGGCCTCCCTGGTGGCGCAGTGGTTGAGAGTCCGCCTGCCGATGCAGGGGATACGGGTTCGTGCCCCGATCCGGGAGGATCCCATATGCCGCGGAGCGGCTGGGCCCGTGAGCCATGGCCGCTGAGCCTGTGCGTCCGGAGCCTGTGCTCCGCAACGGGAGAGGCCACAACAGTGAGAGGCCCGCGTACCGCAAAAAAAAAAAAAAGAGTAGCCCTTGCTCGCCGCAACTAGAGAAAGCCCTCGCACAGCAACAAAGACACAACACAGTCAAAAATAAATAAATAAATATATTTATTTAAAAAAAATATATATTTATTGAACATCTCCTATTTATATCCACTATTCTAGGCCCTGGGGGATACATCAGTGAATTCTGACCTTTCCAGCACTGCCTCCCCCCACCCAATTTCCCAGTTTTACGTTCTAGTGTAGAGAGACAATAAACAAAACAAATAAGCAAAATACATAGTAAGTACTATGGAGGAAAAGGAAAGAGACTTGGGAGGGGGTTCGATTTAAAGAGAACAGCCAGAGAGGATCTCACAGAGAAGGTGAGTTCTGAGTAAAGACCTAGAGGAGGTGAGAGGGAGCCATGTAGTCACCTGGAGGGAGAGCGCTCCAGGCAGTGGGAACAGCAGGTACAAAGACCATGAGGTGGGAGCATGCCTGGCACGTTTGAGCAATAGCCAAAGGCCAGTGTGGCTGGGTCGACTGAGCAAGTGAGAGTAATAAGAGGTGGGGGGGACCCAGTTGTGGAGGTCCTTGTAGGCTATCCTAAGATCCTCTTTCTCAGCTGAACCCTCAACACTGTATTTGGTTTCCCTCTTTCAAGCCACACTGCAATTATTTCAAAATTTCAAATCCCCTATACTGATTAGGGTATAATTGGCCACAAGTAATAGAAAAACCAACTGGCAGTGGCTCAAAACATAAGGACATATATTATGTACTGGACAAGTATCTGAAGGTAGCGGGTCCCAAAACTAGTTTAGCAGTTCACAGATGTCATCAAGGACCCAGAGGCTCTTCCTATTTTTTCATTCTGCCATCCTCAATGTGTCTCCTCAATGTGACAAGGTGGCTGCTGCAGTTCCAAGCCTCACACCCCTTCCCAACAGCTTCCCAAGTAGAAATGAAGGAGTCAGGGAGAGAAAAATGTACGTGTAGAATGAGAAGACAGGGAGGCTTTCTTCACACATATGTCTCTTATCATGGAAGAAAACAATTTCCTAGAAGTCCCAGCATATTATTCCTTATGTCTCATTTTCAGAATGAGGTCACATGTCTATTCCTAAGCCAATTACTAGAAGAGAGAAATAGACGGTCATCATTGATTTGTACCAATCATGATTAATCTGGGGGCTGGACACATTGACTCCTGGAGAAAACTGGGCTCTCCTAGCAAAGGAGGAGGAATGCTGGGGGTAGGTGATGGACAGTATCTGCCATGCCCATCCCAATTCCCACTGCTCCCCTCCTGGAGCACAAAGAAAACAAAAAACTTCAGGGTCCTTCAACCACCTGCCTGCCCTCCCACTCCATCTATCATCCCTCCAGCTACATCCTGGATCCCCGCTCCATTGAACTCACCACTGCTCTTCCAAAATCTGCCACTCTGCCTGGATTTCCTGTCCCAGCAAATGGCAACACCATCCATTTGTCTGAGGCAGAAAGGTGGGTGGCTTCCTAGACCCTCTCCCTCACTTACTCTCCACATTCCCTCTTTAATCACCTCCTTCATAGCTCTCCAAGCTCCTTCCCATCCCTACTGTGACTGCTCTGGCTCAGGCCCTGGACCACTGCCACAGCCTCTTAACCTTGTCCCTGCCTCCAGTTTCACCCACTTCCAGACCAGGGCTGGGAGTAAACTGAGGCAAGCGAGACACCTGGGGGGCAAGATGTGTGGCAGTCCTGCTCCCCACCATCCTCCATACTGCAACCAGCTGATGCTTCTAAAACACAAATCTGATTACAATGCCACGGATGCTCAGAACTGCCCAGGAACTCCTCTCTGCCTCAGTAAGGAATCAAACTCCTTAGAATGGTCCAAAGACCAGCCCCCCATCTCATCTTCCCAGCCTCCTCTCCCCATGCACTTCATGCTTCAGTCATTCTAGTCTTCCTCATGCCTCCATCATTGCATCCTGGGTCCTGGGCCTAGAACACCCTTCAGCCATCTTCTGTGCTCCCCTAACTCTTTTTTTTTCTTTTATGAAATATGAAAGACTTACATAAAAGTTATAAGTAATAATAAAATTGATACCCTTATATGACCAACATCACTCAGCTTAAGAGATAAAACATTACCAACACAGTAGAAACCCCCTGAGCGCCTGTCCCCAGTCACATCCATCTCCCCAGTTATTGAGATAATCTCTAGCCTTCTAGTGGCATGAGGGATCTTACTTTCCAGACCAGGGATCAAACCCTCACCCCCTGCAGTGGAAGCGCAGAGTCTTAACCACTGGACTGCCAGGGAAGTGCCAGCCTGCTTTTGACATTTACTGTTTATACAGCATATGTTTGAGTAGTTAAAGCAATGTATAGTATTGTTTTGAATACTTTGCATGTTTTGAAACTTTAGGGAAATGGTATTATATGGTTTATGTTCCTCTGCAAATTGTTTTTTCAAACAACGTTATGTTTGTGAGATTCATCCGTGTTGATGTGCGTAACTCTAGATCAGAGGTCGGCAAACTTTTCTGGAAGAGACAGGTAATAAGTATTTTAAACTTTGCAGGCTCAACAATCTGTTGCAACTACTCAACTCTGCCACTATAATGTGAAAACAGCCATAGACAACATGTAAATGAGTGAGTATGACTGTGTTCCAATACAAGTGTAATTGCAAAAACTGTAATTACAAAAAAAAAAAAAAAAATCCAGCAGCAAGCTGGATTGAGCGTAGTTTGCTTATCCCTGCTTTAGACCATCATTGCTGTATAATTTTTCATTGTATGACTACACTACAATTTATTGACCCATTTTTCTATTGATGGATATAGTTGATTGAATTATTGTTCCCAACTCTTTACTCCACGACTATATAGAACTGTACATTTACATCCTTTGCCATGTGGAGGGGATGGAAAACATATCCCTGCTCCATTAACTTTGAGTTTGACCCAGCGGAATTTAACCAAGAGAATACTAGAGAATGTGATGCATATAGAGGTTATAAATGGTTTAGTTTGGCCTCCTGCCATTTGCCATGAGAAGAGCATGCTCCCAGAAAACTGTTATCCCTTCAGCCTGAGTCTCCAAATGAGAGTTACATGGAGCAGATGCAAACCTAAGCAGAATCACCCCAGCTGAAATCCTGTGAGCAAGAAGTATATGTTTGCTGTTGTAAATAACTGAGATATTTTTAGGATTATTTGTTACACAGTATTATTGCTGCAGTAGTTGACTAATATGATGGACATTTAAGTTTAAGAAACAATTCTTTGCTATTGCAACAATGTACATGATTGTAGTATGTCAGCTGGTGCACCAGTGCATCTTTAACTTTTCTAGTTAATGCTGATTTGTTTTCCAAAGTTTTGTACGAATTTACACTCCACCAGCAATGTATCAGAGTTTCCATGGCTCCACATCCTTGTCAACACTTGGGTTTGTCAGATGTCTGCAGATCTGATGGGTGCGAAATTGCATTGCCTAACTCTTACTCATCTTTCCTTTTCTCTGAGACTCCTTCCTTAACTCCCCAGTCTGAGCTAGACCCACATTCTCAATGCATTCATAGATCCTTATGCTTGCCTCTCTCACAGTGCTGGGAACATGGTATTGTATTTATCTTTTAGTCTGTCACCGCACAGAAAGCCCCTGTCCCCCAGCCCCAGTATAGAGCTCAGAACATAGTAGGCACTTAATAAATGATTGTTGAATGAAGGTTTGATGAGAAACTTTAATCAGGCTGGTCAGCTCTTGCCCTAGGGGAGTGTACTAGCCGAGACAACTACCTCATCACAGGTACAACACACACATCAATGTGTGTAAAAGGTCAGAGACTGATTGCTTTTCATGTGTATATCTGATTTGGGCTTTGAATGCTACTTGTTTTTATGCTAAAAATGTGATCAGACCAAGGTGGATCTCAGGGGACTAGCAGTAGCTAGAGAAGTGAGTGAAAGCTAAACCTTAAGGGTCTGGGAATGTTTTGTAAGCAAATGCAATCTAAAAAAGCAGGCTGCTTGCATAGTAAATAGCTAGCATTAGTTGTACACGATTCCAAGCACTTCATACATATATGGAGCCTTACCACAACCCCATGGGGGTAAATATCAGAGGAGGAAACTGAGAAAATCGACTTGCCCAAGGGTGGAGGACCTGGATTGATCTGAACTCAGGCAGTCTGGCTTCAGGGCCTGAACTTTTAATCACCATCCTCTCCTGCTGTTCTGGAAACCATCACACACACACCAAAAGCAATTGCTCTAAAGATCAAGGGGCCTGGCATCTCCCAGAGCCCCCTTCTCTGAACGCTGAGAACCCCTTTGGGTGGCAAGGTTTCGTTTGGCAAATCCAAAGGCCAGAGTTCTGAGAGATCCTAGGGAAGGCATATCTGCTACCAGTTGGCATGATGGAAAGAACACAGGTCTGGGAGACAGGAAGCTTAGGTTTTAATCAAAGTTTGAACACAAGGGCTTCCCTGGTGGCGCAGTGGTTGAGAGTCCGCCTGCCGATTCAGGGGACACGGGTTCGTGCCCTGGTCTGGGAGGATCCCACATGGTGCGGAGCGGCTGGGCCCGTGGGCCATGGCCGCTGAGCCTGCGCGTCCGGAGCCTGTGCCCCGCAACGGGAGAGGCCACAACAGTGAGAGGCCTGCGTACTGCAAGCAAAAAAAAAAAAAAAAAAGTTTGAACACAGTCTTACTTTAGTTTATTTATTTTTTTGTTGCAAGAAGAAAAAAAAAAACATTCAAAACTCCCAAAATGAAGAGGAAAGATATAAGGGATGGGTGGTACTGGTAGAACACCCAAGGGGAGATAGATAGACTATTGATAGGACCATGCATTCCTTCTGTTCCTTTCTATCTGGGCTGAAATCAGCATCTCATACCAGGGTCAAATTCCTGGGAGATGAAATCTGGTTGGCTTAGCTTCAGTCAGGTGTTTTTTTTTCCCCGGTCCAATCAGCTATGACAAGGAAGTTGAGATCACGTAAACCTCAGAAAAGGGGGTGCTGCTGTGAGCTAGGCAGATACATCTAGGTGTCTAACAAAGTTACTAACTCACTGTAGGCCTTAGGGAAACCATCTTCCTTCCTAGGACTTGGTTTTTCTCAGTTGTAAAATGAGAGATTTGATCTGTGTCTTGTTCACCATAACATCTACTATGCATGACACAGAGTAGAAGCTTCACAAATGTTTGCTGAATGAATGGATGGACTCGAGCAATCTCTATATTACTTTCTGATTCTGGTAGTCTGTCTTCTAGAATTCTTCTATGTGAGATGTGTGGGTGCTGGGAGCTGACATGGAGGATGAAGAGTTAGAGGAATATAGATAGACACTTGCTGGAGGTGACCAGGGAAGCCAGCTTAAGCAGTCTTTTCTGTGGGCATCTTTCCAGTACCAATCCTCTGTCCTCAGCAAGCAGCCTCCTGGACAGAATTTGGCTTCACTAATGGACTCTGTGCCTGGAGGGATAGTGCCCTTTATAAGCTGTTAAACTGGCTTCCTGACAATAGCCAGCACAGCACCACTTGGTAACATGGTCCAAAGGAGAGAACACTGGATTTGACTCCAATATCAAGAATCCAGACTTTTCCACCTATTATGTGGCCTGCATGGGTCACTTAACCCCTCTGAACATCAGAGTCTTCATTGGCCAAACGAATACGAGAATATTTGTTCTGCTTCACATTCATAGAAGTTCTTGAGGGATAGTACATGTAAAATTATCCAAAATACTTGAGCTACATTTATGGTGTGCTAATGAGGTACGAGGCACAGCATTATGTGCTGAAATGGATTATTTTAATATAATTTTCACAAGAATTTTATGAGGTGCCTACTGTTTTATCCCCATTTTACAGATGAGGGATCTGAGACTCAGAGGTTAAGTAACTTGCCTAGGGTCACACAGTTGATGAGCAGCAGAGCCAGGTGCCACATTCTGAACCACTAAGCTCTACTGCCTTTGTTTATGTTCCAGTGACAGATGCATGACAATGGGCTGGTAATTATTATTATTACTTCCCAGGGCCTAAGCTCCCTTGCATAAGCTAAACACTGAGATTCAAACATTGAGTGTCCAGTTGTGTAGACACAGGAGACCAAAATTTGGATTCCAGAAAAGCAGAACTTCAGGGTTCCCTCAGAAACAAAAACAAACTCAGTCTCCAAACTATATGAATTCAGAAATCTCTAGGCTGTAAGTGAGAGAAACCCAGCTCAAACTAGCTTACTCAAAAAAGGGGATGTATTGGCCTCCATCCTGGGAGGGGCAAGGGTAAGGAGCCTGGAACCTCAGCTCCAAGCATCCACAAGTCACTCTCTCTCACCACCTCTCACAGCTGCTGCTTTATTCATGCTGCTGGCCTCCCCTTATACTCCTCAGGAGCCTCTTTTCATAGAAGGGAGCACAGCTATCAGCAGTTCCAGGATCACATCTCAACAGCTCTGCAACCAGAGCTGAGATGAGGTTTCATTTCCCAGCTAGAGATTAAAAATCTCAGTGAAGAACTCGTATTGGCCCAGCTTGGGTCATGTGTTCTCCTGTCTGAACGAATCACTATGGCCAGGAGCATGTGGTTCTATGACTGGCTACCCTACTTGAGTTATATGCCACCCGTGTGACAGGTGGGAGTGGGTTTGTTATCAAAAGGCAGGAGGCGGTAGAAATGGCAACACAGATATGGACTCTGGAGGAATCTCTGAAGCCAATGGTCACCCCAGTTTGTGTCCTCTCCAGTGGTGACCTCCAAACTTTCCTCCTTCTCATTCCGCATCTCTAGAAAAAGGTCACCTAATGGGCTATTTCATATTCCTGTTTCCTTCCTCAGAGGGGTTCAGGTGATCTTCTATACAGATGGAAGAGTGGGTTTGTCCTCTTATGCAAACCATTTTATTCATGGATGTACCTCAGCTTCCTTGTCTGCAAAATGAGGGTGACTGAGCCTGCTTAACTTTCCTTACAGTGCTATGTGAAGACCCACAGAGCTAATGGATGTGAAAATTTGCCTTAGAAAGAACAAAGTGCCATATTTACAAACACAGGATGTATTTATTGATTTATTTATGCTCCTTTGTGTTCTAAAAAAGGATTTGAGGTAGTTTATCAAAATGCACACAATACAGTGAGATAAAAATAGATAAAGTGATAGAGCAAAGTGAAAACAAGGGTAGAAAAAGAAAATAAAGCCAGGGAGAATGCTAGTACCTGGAAACCTCTGCTCAAAATCCTTGAACAGGTTCAGATCTGAGCTTCATCATGAACAAAAAAAGTGCGAAGCATGATCAGTTACAAAAGGTAGAGTAGCCATGAGGTAAAAACCTGTTAGCATGCCAGGAAGAGCCACATAGCTTTTCTTGGTGCTAATATCTGATAGAAATTTCTTCTGGGGCTTCCCTGGTGGTGCAGTAGTTGAGAGTCCGCCTGCCAATGCAGGGGATGTGGGTTTGTGCCCCGGTCCGGGAAGATCCCACATGCAGCGGAGTGGCTAGGCCCGTGAGCCATGGCCGCTGAGCCTGTGCGTCTGGAGCCTGTGCTCCACAACGGGAGAGGCCACAGCACTGAGTCGCCCGCGCACCACAAAAAAAAAAAAAAGAAGAAATTTCTTCTTATCAAGGAAATATTATGGGATGGAGCGATCTGCATATTCAACAATACTTAGATTTCTGTCCTCTTATTTTCACGATGTTCCCTGACATCTACTTCAGGGTGTCATGTGGATTCATCATCTATTTATGATTTGATTTAATTTAGCTTAAATTACTGGATACCAGCTAAGCAGAAAGCAAAAACATTATTTTCATCTATTTTGCTTTTTTTTCTATTTATGGGAAAATGAGGTTGGGTGCAGGAGTGGTACATGAGTTCCCCAGTGAAGTATGGGACAAAAAGTTCGAGCATCTTGGCTTAGCTGAAACATATAAAAACCACTAAGACATAAAACTGATCTAAGCAGGCCATAAAGACACGGCTGCCTTTGCCTCAGAACCTGGGCTATAATCTGCTGTCCTGGAACAAAATTCAAACATAAATCAGCCTCCACTGTATTTTTAACCACCTACAAAATTCTTCATTTCCTGCCTGAAATGCTTCTGACAGTGAATGATTCCATTCTCCCCCACTCCTGCTCTGAGAAGGTGCCCTCGGGGCAGTGGTAGGGGTCCAGGTCTGGGACCCATGGGTCAGGCAAGCCCAAGATGAGACAAGGGATGGAAAAATTGACCTAAGTGTCTCCATGACAAATAAGCCAGGGCTGTGGCTAGCCTATACAGTTTTTTGTGCAGAGTTTAAAAAGGCGCCTCCTGTAGGCACAAGAAGCCCTTGGGTTCCCCTCTGGAGTGTGCTCTCCCAATCTTCACCTGACCCAATCTTGTCTATCCTCCAGGACCCATAGCCTCCAAAGCCACCCCCAATACTCACAGCATTCTTTTTTTCCCCTGAGCTCCTAATGCATCAACAGTAGGTACCAGACAGCTGGCTTTTAATTATATGTTGTCTGGCATTCACTATTTCATGTTGTCAATCTGTCTCTCTAACTAGACTGAAGATATCTTGAGGGTAATGATTGGTTCTTATTTTATATGTCTACCTTACAGCCAATGAGGGTGCCTTACATCTGGGCACTTTACAAATAACAAGGCCATTAAAAATAGAATTCTAGGGCTTCCCTGGTGGCGCAGTGGTTGAGAGTCTGCCTGCCGATGCAGGGGACACGGGTTCGTGCCCCGGTCCGGGAGGATCCCACGTGCCGCGGAGCGGCCGGGCCCGTGAGCCATGGCCGCTAAGCCTGTGCGTCCAGGGCCTGTGCTCCGCAATGGGAGAGGCCACAATGGTGAGAGGCCCGCGTACCGCAAAAAAAAAAAAAAAAAAAAAAAAAGAATCCTAGGGTATCTAAGCTGTCTAGTTTTTCCACTGTGCCCATTTCACAGACAAGGAAATTGAGAGCCAAAGAGGAGGGTTGACCTGACCAAGGTTATACAGTGAGAACCTGGCCTAGCCAGGAATTAACCCATTTCTCCTGTCTGCCAGTGCAGTGCTCGATTTTCCTTAAAAACTTAGCTCTAAAACTCCCAGATAGACAGTTCAGGACCAAAGACAGACAGACAGACAGCTGGCTCACAGTAACCCATCTGCGTGTGGGCAGAATTTACAGCACGAAGCCAGGCCAAGCTGCGTTAGGCTCAGCAAACAGCCCCCATGGGAATCAAAGCTGGTCTTTTTTTTTTTTTTTTTTTTTTGCGGTACGCAGGCCTCTCACTGTTGTGGCCTCTCCCATTGCGGAGCACAGGCTCCGGACGCGCAGGCTCAGTGGCCATGGCTCATGGGCCTAGCCACTCCGCGGCATGTGGGACCTTCCCAGACCAGGGCATGAACCCGTGTCCCTGCATCGGCAGGCGGACTCTCAACCACTGCGCCACCAGGGAAGCCCCAAAGCTGGTCTTTTATGTATCCGGGGATGAAAGGAATGCTGTGGGTTACCTGGGGCTCTTTCAGCCTCCCCAATGCCATGGGGATAACCACCATCTGCAGTGTCTGGGCACATGAAACCCAAAATCGATGGTCTCAGTAGGAAGGATGAGTAGAGAGGTGAAGAGGGGATCTCCTCTCTGCGGAGAGACACTTGTGTATGTTAGTGGCTGCCTTTTGCAGTAAACTACGCATCCTTGATAGCAGGAAACAACCCAAGTATTTGCCCCAAACTCCTAATGACAGATCGTTTACAGTAATGTCAAAGCTGATAGAAACTGATATCAAAACAATAACAAAATATATGAATGGCAACAACTGCTAAGCAAAACCCTGTAATGAAAAGCTGGCAGCAGGTGCATCACTTCTGCTGAGTCTCTCCTGGTCACTCACAAGCCACAGTACCAACCACTTAGTAATTCTCACAATGACCCTATAAGTCTGACACAATGAGCTTGTTTTAGTCATGGAAACTAAGGCTCAGCAAATTTAAGTATCTTGCCCCAAATCACACCAATGCTAAGCGGCAGAGCTGGGACTGCAATCCCGGTTGGCCTCACTCCAACCCACATAGGCTCTCATTCCAGCCCCACTTCAAGTATTTTGTCCCATTAGCAGAACCGTGGGACAAGGTTTGGCTTGGAGAATCCAAGGCTCTTTGGGGAGAAGGATGACAGCTCACGCATCATTTCACAGGGAATGGGGAAGAGAGACATGGGACTGACATGAGACGTACCCAGATCTATGTGGCTTTTTCTTGGTGCCAAACAAATGCGGAAGGAACCACTTTTAAAAGAACATAGTGTTTTTCCTCCTCTTCTCACCTTCCCTGGGCTTGTGCCTCTGACAATTGGGAAGCACAGACTCTGGTTTTTCTGGATCAGAACCAATGATATGAAGAGTGTTCTGACAATAAATGCTGTTGATTGACAGTTGATGGACAATGTTCTTGATTAATTTTTTCTTGGGCTGGGTGTTAAGCTAAGAACTGCACTAAACAACTTTTTTTTTGTTGTTGTTGTTGTACGCGGGCCCCTCACTGCTGTGGCCTCTCCCGTTGCGGAGCACAGGCTCCGGATGCGCAGGCTCAGCGGCCATGGTTCACGGGCCCAGCCGCTCTGCGACCGGGGCACGAACCCGTGTCCCCTGCATCGGCAGGCGGACTCCCAACCACTGCACCACCAGGAAAGCCCTGCACTAAACAACTTCTGAGCAGCCTGCTTCCTGTTCAGACATAATTTACTACTTTCCCTCTGTGGCCTCAGTCAGGCGGCCAGGCGAGATGGTATCTCAGTTCCCCTCCGCTCCGTCATTCAATGACTCTATCAAGAAGAGAAAACAGATCTGAAAACATTTTTTTTTCACCCAAACACTGCATCAGGGTTATTATTCACACACAGAAACACAGACTCCAACAGAGAGATAACTGGTCAGAAAATAAGGAGCTTCGATTCCCATAGTCTCATAGTCTTTGACCCCATAATTCCACTTGTGCGAATTTATCTTAAAGAAATAATTCAGATGGTTATCTGGCTGAAATAGGGGTAGGGAGCTGATGTGTAGTATTGCGTGAATGCGTGAGGATGGAAGAAGGTAAGGGGTTAACCAAAAGGTAAAAAATAAAGATAGAAACTGTACTGAAAAAAATCTCAAAATGAAGAATATATTATTTGTATGCTAATATTTATGTGTGTGATATATAATAGGCAAAGAGATTACATCTGTGGACTAACAGTGTATCCATAATAAATGACAGTATAAAAGGCAAAACAATAATAATAATAGTTCAGAAGGACAGAGCTATGTACACAAAGATGTTTGCTTTAGTATTATTTGGAGGTAACGTCCAATAAAATAATGTCCAGTACAAGAATGGGATGTATTCACATCCATTGGCATATACGGCCTTCGCAAATGATGATTTCAAAACATGGGAAAATGTTTATTCCAAATTGCAGTTCAATATCCATTAATGAGTCATGAAATAAAATTAATAGGTGTCCTGCCACCAAGTTCTTTTTTTAATGAAATAGACTAGATTAGAAAATATTTGAATGCATCAAAGATGGTAAAGGTGTTTATCAGGAAAATTTGGTTTCAGTTCTATGGGTAACTGGGTCATGATACAAAATTTTATTTTTTAATCATTGGATCACAGTCAAACCATTTCAAAGGACATAGGTCTACAGCATACCGTACAGTAGGATTACAACAGTATAAAATACAATGTCTGAGACCAAGCCTGGGTCGGAATATACAGAAACAAATATAGGAACTGTATTAAGAACAGTAGGGTAAAGGATGCTGCTTTTCACTTAAAAGTTTTCTGTGACGTTTGTAGGCTGTTTCTGTTACAATAAAACAAGAAAAATAAGTAAGCACAGACAAAAAGGAGGAATAACAACAGAAGGTCATGATCAGCTCCCAAAGGGCCAAGAGGCTCAAGATGGGGCTTCATGGAGGATCACTGCTTCAGGATGGGCCTTGAAGGTCGGAAAGAACTTGACAGAATTGAAGGGATGGGAGCTGGCCTCAAACTGGGTAGGGTGGTCACAAAAAGGAAGAAGGGTACAGAAGACGACGGGGTGAAGAAACAGCCTCTCTGTGCTGTAAAGTGCCTTTGAATTCGTAAGGAAAGGGCCAGCTCCACCCCTGGGTGGGCCGTCGTTCCTCCCGGGCCAATCTAGTTATCCTCTTCCCACCACCCGCTAGGTTGAAGCCTCAAAGAGCGGTTGCCCCTCATAAACATGGCCGCTCCAAACTGGCCACGCCCCTCAATTAGATGGACCCCGCCAGTAGTCCCACCTCCCGCCACGTCGGCGGCCAATGAGGGAGAAGCACAGGGGTTTGCGCATGCGTGGCGCCGCCGGTGGGCGAGTCCAATAGTGACTCCGGGAACCCGGCGAGTAACATGACTAAAAAGAAGCGGGAGAATCTGGGCGTCGCACTAGAGGTGAGGGGGAGAAAGCGGGGTGGGCCACGTCGTGAACTGCCTTCTCCCCGCGGCGGGGTAGTGGGTCGGCCCGGCTGCAGGTTGGAGGAGGGAGTGAGGGGAGGAAGTGAGGGCGACGTGGGTTTGGGACACGGCCCGCTGGGGGAACCGAAGGTTGGAGAGCCCGAGGGGCCACGAGAGCTGGGAACAGAAGGCCACGGGACCTCCAGAGAGGAAGAGACAGGCAGGTAAGGGGAGCACCAAAGAGGGCGTGACACCGAAATCTTGAGGCCCTGAGGGGAGACGTTTAAGTGAAGGGGACCCAAAAGGGTTGGGTACTCGCAGGGGAGGGGATCCCAAAGGGTTAGAGACCTGTAGATGAGGGCACCCCCAGAAGTGAGGGACCCCATACTGTTTAATGTATTACTGGTGGCTTAACTGTCCCTTGAGATGGGGAATTTTTCCTCCGGGGTACTAAAGCATGAAGCTTGAAAATTACTTTGGGAACCTGTGGGAATTTGTAGAGAATTCTGGAATGGTGATGTTCGCAAAGAGCTTACAAATAATTGACTGCATATGGAAGGAAAGAAAATTGATGCATATCGAGCAGCTGCTATTCGTTACTTTATTTGCGCTCACTACAAGCCTGTGAGATTTTTACAGATGGGGAACCTGAGGTTTCAAGTAGAGCCCAACCGTTGAAACGGTTGAGGCACCGAGAATCAAGCACAGGTGATTTGCCTTCTGGTGCATCTTGTTTCTCCTGTGTTACTGTTCCCTTAGATCACCCTCCCTGGGGTTGCAAGAAAGATACCGGGTGATTGTCTTATTGAGCTTACTACCAGTTGAGTGGTTCTCAATCTTAAGAACGCATTAAGAATCATCTGTCTTAAAAATGGAGAGTTGAATCTCCCCCACCCCGAGTAATTCAGTAGGACTTGGGTGAGTATTTTTAACAAAGAATCTGTATTTTTAACAAGCTACACCAGTGTTTATGCAGGAGGTTTTAGTACCACCCCTTGAGAAATATTGGCCAACTTGGTAGGGAAAAAAACGATGGAAATGTGAATCTCCTTGTAAGAGAGACTATAGATGCTAAAATGAGATGGCACTCTGAAATGGGACTAGCCTAGACTTTATAGCCTGTATTAGAACATGATAAGCTGCTATAACAGAGAAACTCCAAAATTCAGTGGCTTCAAGAACAAGAAAGTTGTTTGTTTTTTTTCTAACAGGCTAGAGCAGGGATCGGCAGATGTTGTCTATAAAGGGTCAGATAGTAAATATTTTAGGCCTTGTGGGCCATATGGTCTCTGTTGCAACTACAGTTGATCCTCATTGTTCACAGATTCCATATTTGTGCATTTGTCTACTTACTAAAATGTACTTGTAACCCCCAAATCAGTCCTCGAAATGCTTTTGTAGTAATTAACAGGCTGACTCAAAGCGTCAAGATTTGATTCACCTGAGACCCATGTGTCTCGTTAAGGTGGAACAAGGCAATGCTGTGTCTTATTTTTCAGCTCTTCTGTGTGCTGTAAACAAGTGTCCTTTTTCCGGTCTATTTACTGCCAAGTTTCTTGCATTTTTGTGCTTTTCTTGGTGATTTTGCTGTTTAAAATGGCCCTCGAGTGTAGTGCTGAAGTGCTATTTAGTCTTCCAAAGTCTAAGAAGGCTGTGACATGCCTTATGGAGAAAATATGTGTGTTAGATAAGCTTTCTCAGGCATGAGTTATAGTCCTGTTGGATGTGAGTTCAGTGTTAATTAATCAACAATATGTATTAAATAAGGTCTCTTTAAACAGAAGCACACACAAAACAAGGCTTTGTATTGATCAGCTGATAAAAAATGTTGTGACCAGAGGCTCACCAGAACCTAACCTGGTTCAGTATTTGCTAATTCATTGTTGGCAACCTTATAGAACATAACTACCACAAATAATGAGACTCAGCTGTACTCAGATAGGATGTCTTAGCACAAAAGCAGCCATAGGCAGTATATAAATTAATGAGAGTGTTCCAATAAAACTTTATTTACAAAAACAAGTCATGGACCGTATTTGGCCCACAGACCATTGTTTGTCAACCCCTGGTCTAGAGTACCAGGACAGTGTTGGTTCTGCCATATTCCTTCTGTCTTGTGGCTCTGCTGGGGGCCAGGGCCTGTTGTCACCTCATGAATGAAACTAGGTTGCACTCCATTGAGGTATCCACTGGTGGGAAAGAGAGAGTGGAGAAAGCACACCCACTGTCTTAAGAATTCTGGGCCCAGAGTGCCCACTTTCCATTGGCAAAGATGCAGCTAAGATGCAAAGCCTGCAAGGGGTAGGTGGGACATGCATTCATCAGCTAGGAGGCCATGTGCCCAACTACAGCTCCATTGCTGTGGAAGAAGAGTGTATTTTAGTGGACAGCCCAATTCTCCTCAGCAGACTCCATCTTACCTCACAGTGTAGTTTTGAGGATTAAACAAGGCAATATTTGTAAAGTGCCTAGCACGTGCAGCACAGGGTGGATAATCAACAAACAGTGCTTTCTTATCAGTAGCCTTCGTAGTTCTTTCGTGTCCTTCCATCGTGGCTAAGTCAGCCCCCTTGTTTGGACTTTAGTTTCCTCATCTGTAACATGAAGGACTTGAATTTCACCAGGGGTTACAGACACAAGACTCGCTGACTGTGGTCCACATATAGATCATAGATGATCATAGATGTCTTTTGTTTGGCTGACACGGGTTTTAAAAGTGTTTTGAATTTGGTGGGGTACATGCTCTCCTAGTGCCGTATACCAGTCACCTTCACCCCTTTATTTTCTTAACCTATCAATACCAATATAGATATTTACATTGGCCATCTTGATGTCTAGGTTACCTTTTGCTTGGATATTCTAAGATTTGAGCTCTGCCACTGTGCACCTGAGAAAAAACTTGGCATCTAGCCATCTCCTCACATTGTTCCTCCTTTGCCCCCTGCGGATCTGAGTATTGAATGTGTGCTGGTGCTCAGTAGCAGTAGATATGGTCCTGTTATTAAAAGTCGTGTGCTCAAAGCCAATGAAGTGGTGATTTAATCAAAAATGTTAATCTGACAAGTGCAATAAAACTCCCACAAGTGAGTGATCTCAGCACCTGCAAACAGCCTCCACTTGTAATGAAGCAATTACTGAGCACTCCCCCTGAGGGTTGGCTGGGGCCAGCTGTACTGGGCAGTCACCTCCCAGGACACCAAGGCACCTCCCAGCCTTCCCAACTTGTGGCTCCTTTCAAGACCTTTTTATCCAACTCATTTGCCACCTTGTGAGATCTCAGATTTGGGAAAAACTGGCTATGAGTTTTATTCTGAATAACGAGAGAATTATAATTCAGGTGAGAAATCACCAGCTCTGGTACTGATTTTCAAGTTGTGTGGGAGGAGGGAAAGGTTGTATTTCAGTCTAAACTGATAGGAGGATTCTGGCTGAGGGAAAGGACGCATTTCAGTCTAAACTGATAGGATTTTGGCTGATGTAAAGCCTGTTTTTTATTTATTTATTTATTTTGCTGTACGCGAGCCTCTCACTGTTGTGGCCTCTCCCGTTGCGGAGCACAGGCTCCAGACGCACAGGCTCAGCGGCCATGGCTCACGGGCCCAGCCGCTCCGCAGCATGTGGGATCTTCCCGGACCGGGGCACGAACCCGTGTCCCCTGCATCGGCAGGCGGACTCTCAACCACTGCGCCACCAGGAAAGCCCTGTTTTTTAATTTCTGATAGTAATGAGCTGTTATTTGGTCATTGTACTTTTTTTCCTCAGCTGGACCATTCTTAGTGTCTTAAATGTTTCAACAGCCAGTTGGTCTTTCGTTAACAGATGTGCAGTGTCTTAGCTGACATCTTTAAGGGGATAACTTGGTTGGATCTGGTCCCTAGTACAAAAATCTGTCAGTTTGGAAAGGTTTTAGCTACAGGTTACAGAAAACTGACCTCAGTGACCTAATCAAACAAGAATATACTTTTTTTCCCATCACAAGAAATTTGGAGGGAGGTGGCTACTGGCATTGGTTCAAAGGCTCAGCTATGTCAGAGCTGGTGTTTCTGCATTCTCTTAGCCGTTTCCTCTTAGTCACAAGATAGCTGCCACAGCTCCAGTCGTCATATTCAACTTTAAGTCAGGGAAAAAAGAAAAAGGAACTATAACAATCATTGTCCCTTTTATCAGCAAAGCATAAGCTCTCTCAGTCGTCTCCCAGCCGACTTCTGGAACATCTCATTGGCCAGAACTGGGTCATGACCACCTCTGGCTGCAGTGAGGCTGGGAAAGCATCTGTTGAGCTTTTCTTACTTCTGTGGTGGAGGCAGGCAAAGGAGGAGGGGTAGGGAATCAGTGTTGTGTTGGCCAAGTAATAGTATCTGCTAGAGGGAATAAAAGTTAATGGGAGTCTTTTTTTTTTTTTTTTTTTTTTTTTTTTTTTTGCGGTACGCGGGCCTCTCACTGTTGTGGCCTCTCCCGTTGCGGAGCACAGGCTCCGGACGCACAGGCTCAGCGGGCATGGCCCATGGGCCCAGTTGCTCCGCGGCATGTGGGATTTTCCTGAACCGGGGCACGAACCCGCGTCCCCTGCATCGGCAGGCGGACCCTCAACCACTGTGCCACCAGGGAAGCCCTAATGGGAGTCATTTAAAATTCACTGGAATTCTTATCAGAAAAAGGGGCCAGGATCAGTGACGATGAAGGGTAGGTGGTAGGTTGAGTGGAGAAAATGGCCAAAGCAGGATGAGCACCAGGAGGAGAGGAGTGTGGACACTTGTGATTGTGTAGTGTCAGCCACCACTGTGAGCTAGCTCCCTGGGGGCAGGGAGGAGCACTAAGTGGGGATGAAGACAGTCTCGGTCCTGGAACAGGCTGTGACAAGGCTGACAGGAACCTACCAGTGTTCTGAGACAAGGGATAGAAGCAGCCTAGTGGACTCTCAATAAATATTTACTGAATTGATTTTGAGAGGCTAGAGGAGGCACTTGAACCCTCACCCCTGACTTCTGGGCCCAGTTGAGTGGTTCATTGGTGAGAGATCAGGAGGCCACAGTGGAGCAGGCGGCTGGACACTGTCTTGCTGGCGGCTGCCCAGTCAGGGCTGGGAGAAAGGCTTGAGGCCTGCAGACACAGTTCAAGGGCGGCTGACCATTAAATGAGCCTCGCCTGCTGCCAGGCTCAAGCGACAGGTTGCCATTGGGCAGGTGATTTCTCTCAGCAGCCTGCGTCTGGCTCCACTCCATCTGATGGGGGTCAGGAGACTAAAACCTCATTACCTAACACGGCTGGATGTCAGCATGTGTGGAGTGGCTGTTTGCCAGCATCTTAATTAATGAATTCATAAGGCACGGGGTGGATGCCAATTCTGGAAAAGTGCTTTGAGCCTTTCAGTGATGAAGAAGCTTTTGCTACTTTATCAAAAAATATATATTGGGGGAAAGAAGAGAAAAGAAACCCCAGACAACAGCTGAAGGCTGTTGGCCCAGGGACAGCTGAAGGCTTCAGGTGAGGACTGACGTGGCTCTGCTTGCAGAGCCTCTCAGAGACCAGAAGCCCTCGGAGCTTGCGCGGGCTTCAGGAGGACCTCCACGTTCTTGACCTAGGGCGGGAGGTGACTCTCCAGAGAAATGACAAGTCCCTTGGCTCTCTGCTTTTCCTGAAACTTGTTCATTGATTAAAAACCGGGGAGGTTTATTGTCTTCATCTGCCCAGCCTGGGAGAGAAACTTCTGATGATTTGGGAGCCATGGTGGAGGTTTTTGTTTTCTGCCCTCACAGAGCCTCCTCCACAGAAGAACATCCCTTAAGCGGTATCAGGGTAATTGGTCCTTTGGGGTTTGAGGATAGTCACCTGGAAAATCAAGGCCCATGACCCCCATGTCACTTGGCTGTGTGGCCTCAAGGCCCCAGATGGGAAGCCCCTGATCTCCTGCCAGAGACCATCTGGGCAGGTGGTCCGGCTTCTCTACCCATTGTAATAAACATTTTGGGGCTTCCCTGACATGTGAAAATGAGTGGATTTCCAGAAATCCAGTTCCCAGACTGCTGGGGCTGGAGCTGAAACAGCTGACACCACTCTCCAGGCTGTGAGTTATTAGCAAGTGAGAAGAAAGACTTTGGGGAAAGGAGGGTTTATCAGGCCCAACTAGCCCACCTTTTCCCTTCTCAAACCCGGGTCTGTTTTGTGTGTGTTTTGGAGGGTGCTTTGGCAGCGTAGGCGGTTTGGGGGAGGGTGCCTGGGATGTCTGTGAAGCCCAGAGTTAGAGAGTAATTGCCTTCAGTGTGAGGACAGACGCTGGGCTTGGAGACGCTCACTGTCTCCAAGCAAACAGATTTCAATCAGGTTCTCCCCTCACAGTATCTGTTATGTGGACAGAAAGCAAGCAAAGCCCTTATACAAGATTATTCAGAGTAGAGAATCTGTTAAAGCCAGATCAACAAGTTTAGATGGGTTTCGACTGGGATGTGGAATGATTTTGTTCCACAGAACCCTTCTTTGTCATGAATGTTTTCATGAGGGATTTTGGAGGAAGAGCTTGAAGAGGTGGAAGGAGCATAAGCTCTGAAGCAGAAAAACCCAGATTCAGACCCCAATTCTGCCACTTCCCAGTGACACGACCTAGGGCCGGTTGCTTAAATTCTCCGTGTGGGAGTTTGCTCCCCTGTAAAAGGGAGACTGTAAAAAGTCCCTTCCTTGCAGAGTTGATGCAGACATTGGGGAGCATACGGGAAGCTGCCCACAAACCGCATGGCCCAGGGTGTAAGGAGCGGAGTTGACGCCCAGGAGCTAAGAGTGGCTCCGGGCTGGTGCCTCTGAGCTCCTCCCATGTGTGCTGGTAGCTCACAGCACCGACTCCCAACCGCCCGCTCCCCCGGGTACTGGCTGCGTGACCCTGGACAAGTTACTTCATCCCCGCAGCCCAAGTTTCCTCATCCACAGGGTGTGGATACTGATGCTACTCCTCTCCCGCCAGGGTTATTGTGAGTGTCCCGTGAGGGAGTCGTGTGAGGTGCTTAGAGCAGTGCCTGGCACATATGCCTGCTACCGTAGTGTTGGCTGCTACTGGTATTATTGTGGACTTTGGGCTTCCAGAGGCTGTTCTGACTTGTGCTGTGCCATCCAGACATGTGAAAGTCCATGATTTGAGTTGAGCTCAGGTACCTTGACACCGTGCTCTTTGTTAGGTCTTGGTGCCCAGCAAGGACCCGGCCAGGCAGGTGCAGGATATGCCCCATGACCGCTGCTTGACTCCTGAGGTTAACTCATTCCCAGCCACTTTTTGTCACTCACAGCCCAGAATCTCCCAAGAGCAAGGCCAGCAAGACAGGAAACAACTTCCTAAACCAGAAAGCACAGTGGCTAGCTTGGCAGTGCCAAGCCCCAAGGGTGCCTCTGCCCTTTCCCAGAAGAAAGTCTGGCCCTAGACAGTGGCTCCTTAGGGAGTGGGCAGGGAGCCACCTCCCAGGCTGTCAAGATGCTTGTGGGAGCACCATTCAGCCACCTTCAGTAGTGCTTGTTGGCAGAAAAAAGCTGCTGGGAGGCCTTGGCAGCAGCCAGACCTGGAGCTGGCCCCCCGCGGACCTGGCCTGACCTGGGCACTGGGCACTTATCTGTGTGCGAGATGGCACTCACCTTCCCTGCCCCCAAAGAGGCCTCATTCTGGGCTTCCGTACTGGGAGGCTCCACATTCCTGAAAAGATGCCACCCATGGATTCCAGGAGAATTTTACAGTTTCTCTTAACACAGTGGTTTTATGGCATATAGGACTCCAGGGAGACTTCCCTAAAGCTCTGAGAATAGGGTGTTGTTCCCCAAGTCAGGTGGCAGAGGCGATTTTGCTTAGCTGTCTCAGGGCTACTGAACTGCCAGCCGAGTGCTCAGAGCTGCTTCTGAGGGAGGGGTCCTGGAGGAAGGCCGCAGGAAGAGACCCTGGCTCTGATGACTGCCAGCAGGAGCAGTGGCCCCACTTGGCTGGGGTCGGGGCCTCTGCTGACCTTGACTGTCAGTCTGACTTCAGAACTTCGAGTTCTTCTGCAGGAAACATCCCCACCTCTGTGGAGAATCCTTGGTCTTATACTTCTCCTCACTGAGCCTGCTCCTTTGCCCACTCTTGAAGCCACCCACCAGGCTCCGATCCCCCAGTCCGTGCCTGGTTAAGAAAGGCAGCGGTTCCCATCCTGACTGTGGAGGAATCCCTCGTGGGCCTTTCCTGCTAAAGTACAAACTTCCTGGATCCTGTCTCCAGGGCCTCCCCTGGGGCCCTCAACTCCCTCCTACGTGAGGGTTGCTCCTTCCCACTCCCTGCCCCATAAATCTTTTCTCCCTTTCTTCTCCTCCCTTCTTCCCTGCCGAGGCTCAGACCAGCAGTCTCCATGAGCAGGTTTTAGCTACTTCTGGTCTTGGGGTCAAGAGTAGACTTTCCCACCAGGACACCCTGCATATTCACCACCTATTTCCCAGTCCCCTGAACTGCTTGCACACAGGTTTACACAACACCTACCAGGTCCTCAGCTCTATGTGGCGTGCCACACAGTTGGCTAACTGTTATGGAGCTCACACCACTGCCTTACTGATTCCTTGGGTCCCTTTGCAGCCGTTTCACCTACTGACTGTCATCTCAGTGACTTAGACATACTGTTCTTTTTTCCTGTATAAAAATGGACACTTGGTCTTCTGAGTATAAACGTAATGCATGGACACTCCTGTGTCCATGTTATTGTACATCAGGGGCATCCACTCTCTGCCCTGGCTCTGTGCCTGAATGAGTGCCAGTCTCAGTCCCTACCTGGGCTATTACTTTACCTGTGACAGTCACAGCCAGCAGTGCTGCCCCCTGCAGCTCCAGGGAAGTCCCAGAACTGAACCAGTTGGGTCAGCCGTGCCCTTCCTGCCAGTTGACCTACTATCCAGCCTGTTGGGCAGGAGTCCTGGGAGCCTCCCTGGCCTCCAGAGTGTAACCTCCTCTTCCCATTGGAGTTGGTCGGATCTCTTTGATGGGGCTTCTTCCTGCCTTAGTCCTGGGGCTTTGCATTCCTGCTCCCAGCTTAGCTGGGCACCAGGCGCTGTAGAGCCATGGCGTCAGTGAACCTGCACTCCAGCTGCTAGGCTCCACCTGCTATTCCACGTCTCCTCAGATGCCCACCAGGGCCCAGACCACACCTGAGTCTGTTCTGCCCTTAGACGCTGCCCTAGACCTCTCATCCTCAGCTTCCAGCAGGCCGAGCCTCTACAACTTGGCACCAGCTCCAGATCCCACCCCAGCTTCAACCCCCGGCAGGATCATGAGGTTCCCAGCATGCCGTGTCCCGAGCCAGCTGGAGAGGCTGGCCTGTAGAGGCATTGCTATTGTGATGGTCCACCTGCAGGCACCACCCCTGCTGAACCCCTCCATAGAATCAGGATGGCCATATCTGAGCCAGAGGGGCTCCCCTCCCTGCTGCTGCCAGCCAGTGACCAATGGAGAGTACTCTCCACCACGCACCCCGGCTTCTACCTCCTCTTACTCTTGCCACATATTAACTCAATTTTCTTTCTTTTCCCTACAGATCTAATGAAAACCATTCTCTGATAATAATGCTAGCAAACACTTGTTTTGCCATCACTCTGTGCGTTAGGCACTAAGGATCGTACACGTATTGCCTCATGTCATCCTCACAATTCTTTGAAATAGGAAAATTATCTTTGTTTTACACATGAGTAAACTGAGGCACCGAATTAAGGAAGTCACCTAGACGCATGGCAAGTGAACGGCCAGCTGAGGCATCTGATTACAGCCCACACTCCTTATTACCACATTTTTCAGGAACTACAATTTCAGGCTTCTGAGCACTTGGGCTCCCAACTGCTTGCCCAGTTCTGACCCTTATGCTTCCAGAATCTTCTTGACATTTGTCTCCTTATTCTGGTCCTAACCCGTGTTTTTTCTCCTGGTCCTGGCTATCTTGTCCTCTGTTGCCTTCAGCCTGGTGGCAGAGAGGAAGCTAATCAAGGACTATAGATTTGTTTTGGGGAATCTGTGAAGTGCATTAGCTATGTGCATGTCATTGAGAGTTGACTGAAAAGCCAACTAGGGGCTTCTTTTAAGACCCACTTCCTGGGTCCTCTCCCCTATTTCTGGGTCTATCTTGCTGGGCTAGCTTTGCTCTGTAGCCACCACTCCCAACCCCAGCCACAACTAAAAGATGCATCCTGACCCTCCCTCCCTGCCTTATCTGCGGCCAGTAGGTCACTAGAATGTTGGCACCCGTTATTATAGCTGCTTGAGAACTGGCTTCTGCATCAACAAATGCTGCAGGGTGTTTAACTGTCAGTGGGGTCACCTTCTGAGGATGGGTCTGTGGCCTACTGAAGAGCCTCCTGACAGTCCCAGACTCCCCCTCACTCAGCCCATATCAAGCAGCTGGGTTATAAAGGAGGAGAACTTGATATTTAGAAGGGAATCAGAGAGAGCTGCAGCAGGACATAAATATTCATAGAGGGAGGTTAGAACTTGAGTCCCTAAAACCTTGATTTGTTAGTCTGTTTAAGCTCATTAAAAAGTGGTAAGTGAAAGTGGGGTATTCATGGAACTGCAGATACATTGGGCTCGTTCAGATAAAGGCCTCTAGCTGCCAGCTCCACAGGCCCTGCCCAGAGCATGACAGCAGACCAGCTTGGCCACTTGTGGTTTGCCAACCTCAATTTAAAGGTTTTGCTGAGCGTGAGTACTTGGCTTCGCTCTGGCCCAGTTATCCCGTTTGGGCCCTTGGTAGCCTTGTAGAGGTGTTTAGGGATGGAAGTCCCCCAACTTCCTCCCCAGAATGACATGCAAACCAGGGGCTGGCCGAAGGTGGGGCAGGGAGAAATCTAACCTACGACTAATACTTGCACTGGGTAATCCACAAAGTACATAATCTATGTGCACATACAGCTGCTTCTCCTAGCTTCTTCCAGCTTCTGTGGGCATGAGGGGAGGATTTTAGACTCCCGGTGCCACATGAAGCCCAGCCCCTGGGCCCCACCCACACCCAACCCTACTCATTCCTCCATGGCTACAAACACAAGGACTGCAGTGGGCCAGGCCTTCTAGGACAGGAGCTACAAAGTCAGGCATCCTGAGAGGCCCAGCAGTCACATACACAAGTGGCGTGGGCCGATCTGGGCTAGACTTGACCACTGGGCTGCAGGTTTACATCATCTGCCCTAGGGTCTCCTAGAGTTTGGCAAGATGAGGTTTGGACACATGTAGCTGGATGACACAACATGCGCTCAGCTTCATGAGAGAAGGCTTGGTTCATCAGCCGGGGGAAGGAGGCAGTACCACTCCAGCCAAGGGCCATAGAGAAGGCTTCACGGAGGAGATAGAGCATCAATCAAGCTTTGTGTGGGACCCAGCATGGAATTTGGTGCTCTGTTTGTGGTTTCTACACCGGGAAGTGGAAACAGCAAGTCTTAGGGTACTGAGGGGCTGGCTGTGTGTGTTGGGGGTACTGCTATGAAGGGCAGGCTTCATGGTGGCCTGAAGCACCTGCTCCTCCCAGCTCCGTCTCCACTAACCTTCACATCAGGCTGTTGCTGTTCCCTGAGCCTGGCTTCCCAGTGCTCATTTCCCTACAGCGCAGGTTTCAGCATGGCCTTTGGCCTCCCAGGCACAGGCCCCATCTCCTGGCTGGGGCTGTTTCCCAGGACAGCCCTCCCTTTGGTGCCCGTTAGCAGAGAAGTGACACAATTAACCAAGCAGTTAACTCAAGGCTCTGCAGTTGCTCCCTCCCACCGGGCCCTGCTTCCAGAGCTGGAGTTGGCAGCAGGCTGGGGCTGCAGGGAAGTGGGAAGACGGTGTGTCCTTTGGGCTGGGCGTTGGGACAAGGGAAAGTAGCTGACCCAGAATGGCTGGGATGGGTACTGGCCAGGGGGAGGGGCAGAAGGCCCAGAGTCTTCAAGTGCGGCTCTGACACTGGCCCCAGAACACTGGCCAGGGATGCTGGGATTCGTAGTTGCAGTCATTGATTACCGTCTGTCCAGGGGCCGCTCCAGAAAGGATTGGAGCAGAGAACTGGCTGAGACCGATAAGGAAAGGAGTGTTCCACTCTGACTCCTCAGAAAAGTCATTCCATTTGGAGGACCCATTCTCCCACTTGTGAAGTAGAGCCTATATCAGTATTCGCTATCCCTCCCAGGGATGTGGTGAGAATGAGTGAAGTCATATGGAAAATCAAGCGTTAGCTGGACCCAAAGCACTATTCAGTCAGCTGCTGTGAGGGACACAGGGCCCTCTGAACTCCCACCCACTGAAATCTAGGCTCCCACCAGCAGGGCAGAGGTTCAAGAAGAACAGGCCTGGGCCTAGGGAGGTGGCCGATTAGACAGACACCTGGAGACAGATGGACACAGATGAACTTTCAAAGCCAAATGCATGATACCAGGACCTTGGATGATCCAGTCCAGTATTTCATAAAACATTTCCCCATAACTCAAATTATTTCCCCAAGAACACATCTCTGAAACTATAATCAAAACAAATGGGAGAACTGGTGCCTTTGGCATGCAGCCTTTCAGGAGCTTAGCTATTTTGCCCCCCAAGTTACAGCTATCTTGATGATGGTCAATGCTTTTGCGCAAGAACCGAGTCAGAAACTAACATGAGCTGTACTGTCAGTAACTTTTATTGAATCTCATGGAAAAATGTGTATTATTACAGCTTAGGTTACTTTAAGATGAAGTGTACCAACAAGAAAACATGCCTCTGCTTTTTGGCCCCTAGATGTCTAATCACGCGTGGAATGCTTTGGAAAGGCAGAGGCTTCCTCCATCGTCTCGTTTCATTCTAGGAGCCGCCTGTGCCTGCCACATTCAGGGCTCTGGTTGCTCCTGCTGTGGGGCCCAACTGGGGCCTGTGCTAGGGAGACAGCTGACTGGGGGGGCTGCTCCTATCTGCCCCAACCCATGCTTGGCCCAGTGAGTCAGGGCAGCTTGGAGACCCTGAGCAACACTCAAAGCTGTTTCTAGCCGGGGTCAGCCTGCACCACGTGGAGGTAGAGGACAGCAAAACATAGCTGCTAGCTTAAAGACTCCTAGAGGCTCCCTCCTCCCGCTCCCAGGATCCCAGCTGTCTTGAAAATTGAAAGGCTCTGCCACCCATCTCTACCTGCTGGGTGTGCTGTGTCTTTCAGATAGATGGGCTGGAGAAGAAGCTGTCACGATGCTGGAGAGACCTGGAGGCTGTGAACTCCAGGCTCTATGGGGCAGAGCTGAGCTCAGAGGCCAGGTAATGCTCCTCCCGACATCCCCCAGTCCTTCCGATCTGTCCTGGGGCCCCAGCCCTCAACTGCCACCCCTCCCATCCCCCTGCCACCAGAGACCTGAGCCCATGTTCCTCTTGTCTCCCTTGCTCTGGTGTGCCAGCTGCCCCTCAGGTGGGAAAAAGAAAAAGGGCCTGAGCCATTTTGACCCCTTCCCCCTCACAGGAGTTCTCTGGAGAAGGAGAAAAGCAGCCTGATGGCCAAAGCCTCCAACTATGGTAAGAAAGCTCCCTGCCATTACCAGCCCCACCCTCACATCCTAGGATCACAAAGTGATGGGGGTCAAGGGCATTCTTTGGGAGACAGCCAGCCCCCAGGGGGTTGCGGGAACCAACTGAAGGCCCAGCATCCTGGAAGAGCAAGTTTGTTCCTTTGTTCCAAGGGAGATGGAGAGTCCTGTGGGTCTGTTCTTCTCCTGTGGGATGAAGGGGTATGGCTGTGGCCAGGTGAAGAGATCCTCACATCCACCCTGACTTGGGAGGGCTGTCCTCCCTGCCCCCTCCTCCCAGACCTCCACTCTCTCCCAGGAAAACCCTGCAATGGAGTGATGGGAATAGGGTCTTTGGGGTCCAGGGTGGAGGATGAACCTCCCACTGGGGTGCTGTGAAGGGCTACTGAGTGGAGCAATGCTGCCACCTTCTGGGTGCTGGGTGCAGAGCCAGGTAGAGCCCAGACAGGGCACGGAGCTAGAGGGTGGCTGCTGGGCACTGCCCCCAGCAGCCCGGGAGGAAATGGGTCTGCAGAGGCCTCTCAGGCTTGTCTGTTCTATTCACCCTGAGGGGCCAGACCTGGCAGAGAATCAGCCCTAGAATAGTCCATATGGCAGGGAGCCTCCTGTAGGAACCAGGTTGAATCAACACTGTTAGCACGGTGCCTGTCACATACGGTGCCTGTCACATACCCCTACCCGGGTCCCGTCTGGCCTGCCCAGAGCTGGTTTGCAGGTATCTCCCTGCTTCCTCACACAGGGAGGGATGGGACATCAGTTCCCTCTCAAACCTAGCAATTTTCACCCAAAATTGTAGCATTTACCACTCAGGTGAGCCCTCACAGAATACCAACCACCCGTGTATCATATGAATGGATACAGGCTGTAGAATAGCAGGGCTTGCTTCCTCTAGAGGCAGCCTGAGTGCCTTGCGGGCACAAACTTCCTCGTCTTAGCATACCTCGTTCCTGCTGAGCTGGGCATCCAGCAGGGCAGGACTAGAAGCACTGGTGGTGTGGGCCCACCCTGTCCCTACTCCAGTGTCAGGCCCAAGGAGGTCCCAGCTGCCCTCAGTCTCTAATTGACCAGATGAGACACCCTGGAAGGAGGAGCACCATGGGGGCACCCAGTGACGGGCCAGAGGGCTCACCTGGTGAGGCCATGCCACCACCTAGCTTGGCTTTTAGGTGTGGCCTTTTTGTGTCTCCCTCACATATTCCATCTTCAACTGCATTTGGAAAGAAACGGTTGAGCACCATTGGGGGTTGGGGCTTTTTTGGGTCAGGATCTGCAGCCAAATCTGGGCATATCGAGGAGGACAGTCATTTTTATGGATAAGGAGGCAGCTGGGAGGGAACACCTCTGTGCTCAGCAGTGTGTGTACCCATTGGTGGGATAGGTGGAGGCAGATGAGAGTAGCAGATGGGCCCAGACCACCTGTCCACCACCCTTTTTCCTTCCAGAGAAGGAGCTGGAGTTGCTTCGGCAGGAGAACCGGAAGAACATGGTGCTGTCTGTGGCCATCTTCCTCCTTCTGACGCTTATCTACGCCTACTGGACCCTGTGAGCCTGAGATTTCCCCAGTCAGCACAGGCTTCCCCTCAGCTCCGTGGTCACGGCCAAGCAGGCCCTTCAAACCTCAAGACGACCAAGGTACAAGGGCCATTTCTCCCTGACCCAGACATCGGAGCAGGGCTTCCTGTTGGCCCGGCCCCTCTTGCCTCCCATTCCTGCTGTGGGGCTTGAGTCTCCAGAAGGGCTTTGTGTTGGCTTAGCCCAAGGGAAAGGCAATAAAGACCACCGTGGCTGCTTCTGTGTGCTGAGTAAATGTCATGATCTGGTGGCAGCTGGGGTGGCATTCAGGATGCAAGGGAGGAGAGGGGCCTGAAGGTAAGCCCCCAGCTTAGGTGGGGAGTAAGGCGTTAGCAAAGTGCTTCCTAAGGCAAACCATGGTGGGCGCCATCTCGAGGACTTGGGCACTGCTGGGGCTGAGAGGCAGACCTTACACCACTTGTCCGCCACCCCCCACCAAACCCTGTCTTGCCCTCCAGTCGGTGCCACTGCCTGTGATTATGGCAGAAAAATGCAGCCTGTGCAGCAAAGGGCAACTTGGGGACTTGAGGTGGTCGTGTGGTGGTCCCACGGGAGTGCGGAGTTAATCCATCTTCAAGAGGCTGCAAGTCTGGCGAGGTGTGGCAGAGCCAGTGGGCAGCCGGAGCCACGGTAATGACCAGACAGACTTACGGTGAGTGGCCAGTAAATCAGGCGGGGTTTGCAGGAGCGGCAAACACAGACCTTCCCCCGCCCACCCCCACCGCCCCCGAGCACAGCCCTCTACTCCCAGCACAGGGGCCAGGAGGGCTGGGAGTGGGAGGCTGGAGTAAGGCTGAGTAGGGCAACCAAAAGGATGAAGGGGCTTGGGAGCCGAGATCACACCAAGTAAGGAAAAGCAAGGGAAGGAGTTGCCCTGGGAGCTAAAGTAAGGCTGTGAAACATTAAGGAAGGAATCTGGGGGCCCAGGTGAAGGAGCTAAGCACATAGGCAGTGGACTCTAAGGGAGAACCTGCACCGATGATGGGACTGGTGGAGAAACGCTATCCTAGAGCAGAGAGGGAGAGGCGCCATCAGCACGCGCACAGCCTCCAGTGCAGACGCAGAACAGGGGAGGTTGGCGGGGTCAGTGAAACCATCTCTCCCTCCCTTTCTTCCCCGTCTAGTGGCACTAATTGGTCTGACGCCTCTGTTTTTTTTTTTGTTTTTTTTTTTTTTTTTTTTTTTTTTTTTTTTTTTTTTTTTTTTGCGGTACGCGGGCCTCTCACTGTTGTGGCCTCTCCCCTTGCGGAGCACAGGCTCCGGACGCACAGGCTCAGCGGCCATGGCTCACGGGCCCAGCCGCTCCGCGGCATGTGGGATCTTCCCGGACCGGGGCACGAACCCGTGTCCCCTGCATCGGCAGGCGGACTCTCAACCACTGCGCCACCAGGGAAGCCCGCCTCTGTTATTTTAGTCACACATACTGATCCTGGATTGTCACACTGCCCTGCTGGGCTGTAGGTTCATTCATTCTCTAATCCCTGCTTCTCACAGGAGCCACATAATTTTGACTCTTCCTTGGGCCGCTCTTTGGCAGCAAACAGCAGCCCTGAGCTTGGACAAGGCTCTGATTAAACCCACCCTCTTTTCTCCCCTCTTGAGTACAGCTTCCTCCCCTTCACCTCCAGCCCAAGCTGTTTCATTCACGCAAGTCCCAGACCATAAAGCACCGAAGGACAAGCCCCAGCACGGAGCCACACAGGCATTAAAAATATGTTTATCTTTAATGATCCAAGATTCTGCAAGACACACTGATACCCAGAATTGGGTGGAAATACAGCATCTCAGCGGTGCTGCTGACAGCCTGGGGGATGCTGGCCTGAGACCCCTGAGGTGGAGTCAATTCCAACCTCATGGGGAGCCTCAGTGCCCTCTATCTCCATGGAAACCAGTCTAGCACTGGGATGAGACCCTAGGGAGCCCACAGGAGCATCTCTGAGAGGTATTTCCCATTAAAAACAACCACAGGTTCCCTCCCCCACCCAAAGCTACTGCCCAGCTTCCCCCTCCACCCGCCAAGATAGAGGAAATGGAGTGACCACAAAAGGACAAACAAAAGCAACTGTGCCTCCTGCTGGGGATGAAAAAATGGAGGGGGGAGGGTAGCAAGGTGGCTGGGACAAACGGGAGTGCCATGATTGCCAGAGGACTGGGTGCGACCCAACCCAACAGGACCTCTGTTACAGTGGGGCCACTACTGTTTGGCGCATAGAAAATGGCAGGTCTTCAAGGCTGCTTCCTCCCCTTCTAGAGCTGCCTGAGGTTTGGATCAAAAGGGGTGAGGCCCAGGAAGGCTCTACAACCCCAGGAAGCAGTCACACCTACCACCAGACAATGCTACCTGCATCCTGACGTGGTGTCAGAGATGTGGGGTCCACATGCCTCCCTTCCCGGCCTGCGGGACGGTCAGAGGTTTGGGCTGGGAAGAACTCCAGGGAAGACCAGGAGAGGGTAGGGGGAGGAGACAAGAAAATCTCCCAACTTGGCATCAAAACAGAGCAAGTTCAAAGAAACAAAACCTTGATTTATATAGCAGCTGCTCCTGGCCAGCTCTCAACAGTGAGCCTCCTGCCTCTCAGGGTCGGCCCAATAAAAAGTTGGGCAACGCAGGGGCATGGCCGCCCTCAGGGCACTGCGTGGAACTCAGAAAAGTGAGTCTACAGGATACAGGAAGGAATGGCAGAGCCGAAGCCCTGCTGCCCTCTAACAGACACATCCTCCACTGGCCCCATGTGCCCTGGGTCCTGACCTCAAACGTGCTGTAGGAGCTGCATCCTTCAGGCTGAGTGCCGGCAGGGGAGACAGTTCCCAGGCAGGGCTCCGGGGAGGGAATTCCAAAAAGTGTCCCAGAAGGCCCCAATTGAGCTCTTCAGAGGACGCCACCAACCTCACGGCCAGGCTCAGGGAACGACAGGGCATTCGGCAGGGGTGGGCATCCTCAGGCGCTGTGCGTCTGGATGAAGGAGAGGACGTCCTCCTTGGACAGCTTGTCTGGGTCCTGGGGCTTCTGGGAGTCATGCACACGGATGCCATCCCCCCACTCCCAGAAGAGCCGGCCGTAGTAGCAGATGCTGGGGAGGAGAAGGGAGGTCAGAGGGCTGTACCCACGTGGAGCAGGACCAAGAGCTCACCACCCACCCTGGCACCCGTGACTTCGCGGATGGGTGTTCTTGGGGGGGGGGGGGAGAGAGAGAGAGAGAGAGAGGGAGAGAGAGAGAGAGAGAGAGAGAGTGTGAGTGAGTGAGTGAGTGAGTGAGTGAGTGTGTGTGTGTGTGTGTGTGTGTGTGTGTGTGTGTGTGCGCGCACTGGGGGCGGGGGGGAGGGCAGGTCTCACTAATGACTCCAATTGAGAGTCTTCCCTCTGGCAGCCAAACGTACCTAGTAGGCCCTGCTCCCTGCCTTCCAGAACCAGCTTTTCTCAACACACAGCTTCTACTGCTGCTAACTGCATCCTACTGGATCCTTTAATTACTGATATTCCTGGTTTATCTGTCTCTGCTGCTCTAATAGAACAGTATTAGTGTGGTGACACACTGGTGTCAGTGGCTAATTACAGGCACATCAGGGCTACTGGCTGCTGTCGAAACCTATGACCAACAATCCGGCAACACACTGGGTCTGAAGGCAAGACTGTGGACCTCAGCATTAGCCCACGCCCCGGCCAGGGTCGGGCCCTTCACACCCAGGACCCCCAACCATCACAGCCATACCCTCGTGGGAAGCCCCTGCATGGGCAGCAGTCATGTGCCCCAAGAGGTCAGGCTGGCATTCTAGCAGGAGTACTTGGGGCTGCAGGGGGCAGGCCTGGAAGAAGGCTACTTACTGAAATGGAGCAATGGCGTCTGAAGGGAGGTCAAAGGTAGAGTTCTTGGTTTTCTTGTTGTAGAAGAACTTCCTCTTGAAGCTTTTGCTGAATCCCATAGTCCATGGCTCTGACAGGAGGAAAGGGGGAAGAAGCCCAGAAAGGACACAAAATACCCATGGGGGACAGGTCAGGCCAATGAAGGGCATGCCTGCCTTCACGCCCGTTCCTCCACTCCCCTCCCCTCCAAACAGCAGCGGAGAACAGCCTGGGAGGACACAGCCTTCATCACCCGCCCAAAGGGGCTCCAGGAAGACGACTAAGATAATTCTCAACAACCCTCCCCAGTCCTGCCAACCTGCTACCAGGGCAACATCTCTCAGGCCCTGGCAGAGGGAGTAGGAGTCTGTTAGCCAGAGGGCACTAAGGAAAAAGGATTCTACAGGTGATACGAACGGCCCAGCTTGACTTTCTGGGTCTGCTGTTGCCCACCGCGAAGGCCCTTCTCCTGCCATGAGGACACCACGTGTGCATATACAAGTGGGGCTCCCCTCTCTGCAGCCCCAGCCCAACCCCCAGGATCCACCGAAGAACAGAAGAGGCTCAGGGAACACAGTCCCCCTCAACATACACCTCAAAGAAATGCCCACCTCAGTAGGGAGCCCTTAGCTCCGGCTCAAGTAGGGTCTGGGCCAGGTGCCCTGGCTGAGGGAGTGGGGCTAGGAAACAGTGGCTCATCACCCACCATTCACTGTCCTGACGATGTAGAGGCCAGTGGGCACAAAGTGCCGGTCGTCCCGCCCTGTATAGCTGAGCTTTGGTGTGCCACTGGAGCCCTTGATGATCTTCATTTCTAACCTTGATTTTCCAGAGTAGGCATGCAAACAGGAAGCGTGAGTGTGTGTGTGTGAGAGAGAGAGAGAGAAAGCCCTAACGTTAGTCTCTGGCTAATGTCAAAATCAGCCAACCAACCACAGTACTTTACCTCAGTTCAACATGAGAAACTGAGTCAGAGACTTGAGTTGCTCCAGGCCACACAGCAAGTGAGTGAGTGCGGTGGGTTTAGAACTCAGGCTCTGAACTCCCAACTAAGCAATGGAGGCAGGGAAGTGACACATGCCCCTGCTATGTTGCTGCTGTCTGTGGGGTGTCAGGGTGACACCGGTAAGGATAAGATGTGAGACTACGAGTGCCACTGGGTCTTCAGTTCACCACCCATGGCATCAGTGTGGCTACTAAAGAGTTAATTCGGGAGCACTGAGACCCAGCCCAGCTCCAGTGGCCACAGGGGCACACCCAGGATGAGACCCTCAGATCTGAGCACCCTGCACACCGCTAAGATTATGAGGAAGCAGTTATGCCCCCTCTACCCCTCCAGGCTCAGTCTCTCTGTCAGCACCAGGAACTGGGATTTATAGTGTTTCAAGCAGCTTGCTGCTCTGCCCCTAGCAGGGACAATCGCAACTGTTACAGCGTCAACAAGCCCGCTGCTATTTCTGCCTGACGCACACACCCCTCGTAACTGTTACAGCATCAGCGAGCCCGTATTTCTGCCTGACGCACACCCGCCCTGCTCCCCTCCTGACGGTGCTGAATCAGCTCTCAGCTGGGGGGCCCTTGGCTGCAGCTGAGCCACGCAGGCAAAGGAGGTGGGGGGGTGGGTAGAGGCAGCCACCAGGGCAACTCACCGCTGTACCCCTAACCCACCTCTACAGAAAAAGAGAACGAATCCTGGACACTGCCATGCCCCCCACCCCAACTCCTCTCAAATCCTGAGCTACCCTGGCTGAGTCACTCACCTGACAAAAATCTTCTCCATCTCCTCCAGCCTGTATACCTCCTTCACCCTGTGGACAGACGGACAGAGAGGTGACAAAGGATTCCTGGTGGGACACTTGTCTGGGCAGCAGCTGGTAGGCAGGAGGCTGTGCCTATCCTCACCTTCTGCCTCAGGCCCTGCACCACCCAACCCACCAAGAATGAGGACCCTTAGCCTGTCACTGCCGTCCTCCACAGACAAGCCCTAGGTTTCAGAGCTGCCAAGCATCCCCTGGAGCCTGCCCCAGGGCACCTGGGGAGCACAGCTATGGTTCAGGAAGTCAGGTGGGGGAAAGAGGAAGGTCTGGCAGATGAAGATGTCCCTGTCAGCATTCCCACCCTGGGTTACGGTCACCATCTCTAGAGGCCAGAACACCAAGGGCCAGGCTCTTGCCCAGGTCTGTCTACATGGATTTTAGGCCTTCCTGTAACAGAGTTGCTTCCAAATCGTCCTAATAGGCCTATTACCATTAGGGGTGAGGAGACCCCCCCTACCCAGGATGCAGGGCTCCTGTTTGATGCCCAGCCCTCCACCTCTGGGGGCCCCTGAACACGCCTTTGGAACTGCTACTGAGTAAGGTGCCCAGAAGCCAAGCAACCAAACTGTCACAAGCAACAGAGACAGGACCCCTGGAAGCTGCTTCTCAGGACCCGGCAGACAGGACATTTTAAAGCACAAGAAATTACTTTTAGATTTTCAGAAGACTTCTAAAAGTGCATTCCCACTACTGGATTTAATCCTATGTAAATCTGTATTAAAAAGAATAATGAAAATGATTTTGATAAAATGTAAATAGATACCTCAGTCTGTAGTCACATGAAGCCCCAAAGATAATAACCTCAGACCTCAGCCCAGACTGGAAAAGTCTGTTCCATCTGTCTGCTCCCTGACTGTTACCCTCTCAAGGCCTAGAACTTTTACATTACCTAACGTGGCAACAAACCATGGCCTTCTTTCCATGCACCAAGGATCCCATTACCTCAAACCAACCTTTTCTTTTTCATGTTCAAAAACTCCCATTCCCTCAGCACCCTTTTCTTACCTGAAAAAAATGAAAAGGCCGGGATTGATATGCTAATGATACTCAAGCATGAATGTGTGGCTCACAAGGTGTGTTAGTGCTCTCAGAAGCACGTGCGTCTTAAATGAGGATGCCTTAACCCTGAGGAACGAACCTCTCCTGTGGAGGTTGGCCCACTGTGACAGGCAGGATGGGGGATACTCTGGGGCAAAGGAGTCACCTACCCAGCACCCCCAAGCAAATCACTCAATGGCAGTCTGATCTCTAATGCCAGCCTGGCCTGGTCTCCCCCACTGAGCCCTCCCACCCCTCACAGGACAGAGGGGCAGGCACTAGCCAGAAAGAAGCAATGAGAGAGGAGGATCTGGGGGGAGAGATGATCTGCTCACCTGATGGGATTCATGTCAGGCCGACTGGGCTTGGAAACAGCTTTCACAAATTTCTCAGCAAGCTGAATTCTACAATCCAAACAGAGTCTCTCAGAGGCAAGTAAGGGTATCTTTACCAGCACCCGCACCCCCAGGGCATTGTCATGGCACCAGTGAGAGAACACTCCTGAATCTGCAGCAAAACTGCTCCAAGAGGCAGCACTCATGTCTCCCAGGAAGCCCACCCTTGCCCTTCTCGTGATGTCGTCATGAACGCCCTCTCCCCCGCTCTGGACTCTGACCTCTACTTTCAATACATCTTGGTTGGTTTTCCTGAAGTGTAACTTCGGCTGTGTTCAGTCACCTCCACCAGAACTTCAAGCATCATCTTTATTCTGTGCATTGGCTCCTTCACCCCAAACCACAGATACCACAGTGCGCCCACTCAGATGAACCAACTTAGGAGTGACTTCAGCACCATGGCGGTGTAAGATGTCTCTCCTTTTTGTACCCCCCTTTTAAACGACTGATTAGGCACCTATCCACGAACAAAAGTACCTCTGTGGGAGTTTTGGGATCAGATAAACTGACTTAAGTGGGACCACCAAGAACAGAACACATTCTTCAGAGGAGAAGACCCTCCCTCTTCCCCATAAGGTCACCCTCTTGCTCAACCTTAAAACAAACATCACCTCTGATCTGAACAGCTGAGGCAAAATGGAGTATGCTAGTATGTATGAAATCAAGGCCCAAGTCCTGGTAACCGGAAGTGCCAACACCAATTTCTCACCCTGCCCTTGGAACCAGCTAGTGGGTAGAAGAGGGAAACTCTAAGGATGCGCTTAAGCAGAGAAAGCCTGGGTGAGGCCCAAGCCACAGAGGCTGCCGCCACAGAGCTGCCCTGGCCCACCCCGGCCCACCTTCCCTCCCCCAGGGCCCAGGTCAGACCGTTGGTTAAAGTGCTGCTCCCGCACGTCGCTGCCATTCAGCACAAGGACATCGAGGATGTGGATGGCACTAATCTTCCGCTGGGCCTTCCCCTAGAAGGACAAGTACACTGCCCACCCTGCCAGGAATTGGCCTGGGGCTCACTCCGCCCACTGTGGCACACTGGCCTCCATTCTACGTATAGCCGGGGGAAGGGAAGGGCTCTAAACACAGGATATTTCTCTCACCTCCCTCCCAGTTGATTCTCAGCACCAGGCTGGCCCATGCTTCTGAGCAGACAGAGGCCTGAGGTGATGGGTGATGAGCCCCCTTGAATCTCAAACCCAGTGAGGCTGCCGCCATGGTGCTCCAGCAGGACCTGGCTTCCCACTCTGGCCAACTGTTCCCACTGACTGTTCTGAAAGTTATCTGTATGGCTGTAATACCCAGAGCTCATGGGAAATAACAAGTTGCTTCTTTCCCAAGGAATCCTTGGTCAATAACAATCAGCAGCTAAAAAATATGCAGCAGGTTCACCAGGGACTTTGCTACACAGAGATGATCAAGATCTCCTAAAGGAGACTGTGGTCCTTCCTACCTGAATATGCCATGGCTTAGAGCAACTACTCAAGGAGGAGGAGTGCTACAAAGCACTCGCCAGGCCCTGGGCCCTGTCAGGCACCACATACACATAACCCAGTTAACTCGGGGCATGGGGGCGAAGGGACAGGCCCAGCTGTTCCCCAGATGGCAGAGCCATACACGTGAGCAGAACCACCTCTAACCTCCCCTTTCAGCTCATGGACAATCTCCACAGAGAGCAGAGTGTCCCGGGGTAGCTCTGTCTTCAGGTCCAGCTTGACCCAGCGGTCTGACTGGCGGCCATCCCATGTGTAGATCTGAGACTTCTATGGGCAGAGAGAAAGGGCCAGGTCAGGCAGACAAAGACATTGAGTGGTGAGAAGCTCAGCTCTCAAAAGGGCTTTTAGTTGGTGGCTACAAGCTGATGGGGCTGGGAAATGCCAGAAGAAAAGGTCTCAGAGAGATTAGTCAGTTATACTTCGTACACTATAATGACAGTGTTGTCCTCCAATGCCTCAGTGGAAGAGGAGAGCTCTGACTCTGTCCCACTGGGAGGGAACAGGCTCAGGGCACCACTCAAGAGGCCTGAGTTCATGATCAGAGGCCCTCAAGAAAGATCCAGCTTGGTGTATGTCTGAAGTGGGTTTGGTGAAGGGTCCGGAGAGCAGAGCAGAGAGAAAGTAAAAAAAGATAAAGTGTGAGAGGACACAGAGAAACTAAGTGAGGAAGAAGAGATAAAACTATAAAGACAACCCAGAGTGGAAAGAAAGAGCAATGAGGACTTAACCCAATTAAGATATAGAACTGCCAAGGTTTTCCCTCACCTCATTTTAGACTCCAAAGACAGGGGATGACATGGGATGGTGGTGGTGTTGCAAAGAAATAGCTGCATGGGCTCAAGCCAGCTTAGCCTACTGACCATCCTGCTAGCCTAGGAAGCTCCACATCACAAGAAAGGAGGCAGTGTTCCTCCCTTTAGCGATACATGGAGGTAAATAAGCAAATACATGGATAAATGAAAGATAGAAAGAATGAATGAATGATGTTTGGCTAACTCAGAGGAAGGAAGGAAGTGAAGTTTCAAGAAATACCTTCCCTGCGGTCAAAGCTCCAGCTCCTTGGTGCCAAGAGAACATGCACCAAGTGTGGCAGGCAGCTGTCCAGATTCCCATAGACAGACAGCAAGCTTCCACCACCCAAGCTGGGTAGGAAGCCAGCTGCAGACTTACCCCCAGGCCGATGAGGAACTTCTGCTCACTGCCAGACACCATGCAGCGGTAGTCGAGCACTGGGCGGATCTTCTCCAGGGTTTTGGAAGTAAGCAGCGTGGGCTTATAGCTGAAGATGTCGATCTCGGTGCCCTGCAGCCCCGGGTCAGAGAAAACACGGCTGGGTTGGGGGAAGGGACAGGCGCTCAGTACGGGTGCCTGGGGGGTGGGGGGTGGGGGGTGGGTCAGGGAGTTAGGGCAGGCTTGGGGAGGGGAGGGACAGGAAGCACTTGCTGTCTGAAACATGCCCCCTGCTCTACCTCCACATGCACTAACTGGGATCTAATTCTGTCTGCTTGGAGTGTTCCTTTAGGACCTATTAGGAGAGCCTGGGAAAGGAAAGAACACCAAGTCCCCAGAGTATGGATCGATTTACCAGAGCTATAAGGAAATGTCACCAGAATATAAAAGCCTCCCCTTCAATAAAACTGAAGGCAAAGACTTGCAAGCAGTTGGTTTGAAAGCAGTTAAGTAATCTCTCTACCCATTCAGAAAAATTTACACGTGCTATTTTTTTTTTGAGGTCATCTTGAACCTCATTCTCCAGTCCCTAACCCTACAAAACCAGCACAGTGGCCCATGATCTGGGCCAGATTTAAATAAAGCCCAGGGAAAAGCTGGAAGTCAGGTGGTAGGAAAACACAGGGCAGAAGAATTCTGAGGACCACTCACCAGAAACAGAACAGGGAGCCTAAGTTTAGGCCAGATCCACTGTGAGCTCTCCTGGCAGCCCCTCCTGGCCCTCTGACCAGCTCCCCAGCCTAAGATCATCCCATACTTCATGTCTCCCCTGCAGGCACACTCACAGGACCCTAAACTTGCCAGGGAGTGAGAGCCAGCACCACCCTTTGGGCGGCAGGAATGCTGAACAGAACACATCTAGGGCCAAGGATCTTCAGGCAGCCTGATGGGCTCCCAGGGAACTCAACACCCTACACCAAAAGTTCCCATCTGTGGTGGCCTCAGCCCAGCCCCTGGGAACCCATGTGGTACCTGCACAAGCCCTCTGGAGGCCAGGCATCTGGGGGTCTCAGTGATACTACATCTAATTAGGCCTCTCTAACTTTTTATTTTCACCAGATACCAAGCTTACCTGGATTAGCTCGAAGAACTTAGATTTTGGGTCTGTGGAAGAAGGAGCAACTCTAGCCTGGTCTGGGATCTAAAACAAGACAGCAAAGAGCTTTGGTTTTCAAACACACTTTTGACCAAGGCTGTGTGTGAGTCTACGCAGGCAAGGGCATAGGCTCAGGCTGGGCAAGAGGAAATGGCATACAACAAAGGAAGCTGGGGGTGGGGAGTGGAGTTGGCTAATTCAGTCACTGCTTCCTTTCAGGCCCTGTGGTAGCACACCCCAAAGGCCACTTACCTTTCTCTGGGGCTCTCTGTGGTCAGTGTTGCTACCCAGGGCCACCAGCAGGAAAATGAGGCTTGTTTACCCACCACCCTTGTCCATGCTAACCAGCCTGCAGGGCTAAACGAGCAGTGAAAGGGCCAAGGAGGTTACTCCCAACAATGCTGAGACATCCAATTCTGGAGTGCTGTGAGGGTAGGCAGACCTCTTCACTGGGGCGGGGGCGGGGAACCCTAAGGTGACCGGGTCGGGAGTCAGTCCCATTCTTCTTTAAAGTTTCCCTGCCCTGGAGCAAAAACGGGCTGGGGAGACACTCACCCCCCAAAGCCGGAGGCACTCTTTCCGGATCTCTGCCTGCCGAGGCTCACTCAGTGTCCTGGGAAAATGAAGCCGGTAAATGACTAATACCTCAAAGACATACAAGGAGTGTGCCTCCTGCGCACCCATCAGAACCTCAGAGAGAGGACGTCTGTGTGTACATGCACATACGAGGCCAAGTTGCCATTACCCAGGGTGCTTATAAGACTCCCATGCCTCTGCCTCTTGGAGACGGGAGCTCAGATGTACACAAAATGAGATGACCTCCTTGTCCCACCACAAAGGGAAGGGAGGAGACCACCCTCCTGACCACCCTGGATGTCAGGGTCCCCACACACCCTTCTTCCAATTACCCATCAGCACATGCTGGCTCCTCTGACAAAGGCCACATTGAGTCCATCCCGGTGGATGTCACCACGTCCCAGAAAGCTGAATTAACTTATGCTCACCCCCTACCAGAGGTTATCCTTGACCAGTCCTACATCTCCTCTTTTGATCACTCTTTACTCTGTGTCCCCTGAGCATTAGATGTTCTACGCGTGCTATGCCACTCTACATCCTCTGATGCACTGTTAACAACTTTCCTGTATCCTTTTCCTGGGTTACTCTTGTCTGTCCAAAGACAACATAATCTTTGAGGGCAAGGTTCATGCCATATGCTTCTTTGGCATCCTTCACAGACTACAGCAAAGTATGAGATTAAAAAAGTAGGTATTTTTAAACGTTTGTGTAAATGAAATAAACAGAGAGCTCAGGAGGAGGAACAAAACTTAAAGATCTTCCCTTGAAATAGGTGAATTCTGGAAAGGGGCAACACTCACGTGTCTTGAACAAAGGCATGGATTTTGGCCAGAGCTTTGATCTGCAGACTACAATGGCTAGAAGAAAAAAAATGATTTTTATCTCAGAAGGATTACCAAAAAAGACAGCCAATAGACATCAGGACAGAGAAGTTTAGCCAGAGCAATGGCCATCTATGTTTGAGGGAGGGGCTAGAGAGTCAAAAGAGAAACCCCTCGACCATACCCTTAAGGTACCTGATGAAGGCTTAGGGTAAAGCAGAAGAACTGAGTCAAACCTTCCAGACACTCAGATCCCAAGTCCAGCTAAAAGGAAGGTTCTGATAGCATCCTTAAAAATTTGAAAGCAGTAGTGAATTGATTCTTTTTTTTTTTTTTTTTTAAAGAATCTTAGTTTTGCAGGATCTTAGTTCCCCAACCAGGGATCGAAAAACTGTGCCCCCTGCAGTGGAAGCGTGGAATCCTAACCACTGGACCACCAGGGAATTCTCTGAACTGATTCTAAATAAAGCAACAACAGAGTGCAGACCCAGTTCAACTACACACTAAACTGACTTACCTGCACTAACAGCTGCCCTTTCTACTTTAGGCTCCATGACTCTTTTAGACACAACGTCTGGCTTCTAATTTTAAAAGTGAGACGTGATAAAGCAAGAAAATGTGACCCACTGACAAGATGGAAAACAGTCCAATAGAACAAAACCCAGAGGTGATCCAAGTTTTGGAATTATCAGACAGGACCTTTAAAATAATTGTGAAAAACATGTTAAAGGATCTAGTGGAAAAGGTATAACATGAATAAAAGATGGAGAATATTGGCAGAGATATAAAAACTGTATTTTGGGGACCTCCCTAATGGTGCAGTGGTTAAGACTCCATGCTCCCAATGCAGGGGGCCTGGGTTCGATCCCTAGCCAAGGAACTAGATCCCACATGCATGCGCAACTAAGAGTTTGCATGCCACAACTCAGGAGCCCGCATGCCGCAACTAGGGAGCCCATGTGCCGCAACTAAGGAGCCCACCTGCCGCAACCAAAGGAGCCCACATGCTGCAACTAAGGAGGCCATGAGCCGCAACTAAGACCCGGCACAACCAAATAAATTAATTAATTAAAATAAATAAATAAATAATAAAAACTGAATTTTTAAAAAGCAAAAACTCTAGAAATGAAAAATATGATATTAGCAATAATTGTTTTTTTACTTATTTAATTTACTGACGTATAGTTGATTTACAATATTATGTTAGTTGCAGGTATACAACACAGTGATTCAAAATTTTAATATATTACACTCTATTTAAAGTTATAAAATATTGGCTATATATCCTTGTAGCTTATATATTTTACACGTAGTAGTTTGTACCTGTTAATCCCCTACCCCTATCTTGCCCCTCCCCTCCTCCCTCTCCCCACTGGCAACCACTAGTTTGTTCTCTAAATCTGTGAGTCTGTTTCTGTTTTATTATTCATTCATTTATTTTTTAGATTCCACATATAAGTGATAACATACAGTATTTGTCTTTCTCTGTCTGACTGATTTCACTAAGGTCCATCACTCTAGGTCCATCCATATTATTGCAAATGGCAGAATTTCATTCTTTTTATGACTGAGTAATAAATATTCCATTGTGTGTGTGTATCTATATATCTATATATCTATATCTATATATCTATATCTATATATATATCTCACATCTTCTTTATCCATTCAGCTGTTGATGGACACTTAGGTTGCTTCCATATCTTGGCTGTTATAAATAATGCTGCTATGAACAGTGGGATGCAGTCTTTTCAAATTAGTGTTTGTTTTCTCTGTATAAATATCCAGGAGTGGTATTGCTGGATCACATGTTGGATCAGTTTTTTGAGGAACCTCCACACTGTTTTCCACAGTAGCTGCACCAATTTACATTCTCACCAACAGTGTAGTAGGGTTTCCTTTTCTCCACATCCTCACCAACATTTGTTGTTTGATGATGACCATTCTGACAAGTGCAAGGTGATCTCATTTGATTTGCATTTCTCTGATTATTAGTGATACTGAGCACCTTTTCATATGCCTGTTGGCCATCTGTATGTCTTCCTTGGGAAAATGTCTATTCAGGTCTTCTGCCCATTTTTTTAATTGGATGGTTTGTTTTTATTGATATTTGAATTATATGAACTGTTTCCATATTTTGGATATTAACCTTTTATCAGTCATATTGTTTGCAAATATTTTCTCCCATTCAGTAGGTGGTCTTTTCATTTTGTTGGTTTCCTTTGCTGTGCAAAAGCTTTTAAGTTTAATTAGGTGGAATTTCTTTATTTTTGTTTCCTTTGCCTTAGGACCTGATCCCCCCCCAAATTTCTATACTTTATGTCAAAGAGTGTTCTGCCCTTGTTTTCTTCTAGTTTTATGGTTTCTGGTCTTACATGAGTCTTTAATCCATTTTGAGTTTATTTTTGTACATGGTGTGAGAAGATGTTCTAATTTCGTTCTCTTACATGTAGCTGACCAGTTTTCCCAGCACCACTTATTGAAGAGACTGTCTTTTCTCCATTGTATATTCTTGCTTTGTCATAGATTAACTGACAAAATATAAAATGCCTCAAATTCTAAATTCAATGAAAATATCCTTCGAAAGAGAAATAAATGTATTTTCAAAAGACAAAAGCTGAAGGAATTACTCTCCAACAGACTTGCACTAAAAAAGTAATTCTAAAATAAATTCTTTAGGCTTAAGGGAAATATCCCATTTATGTATATACCACATTTTCTTTATCCATTCATCTGTCAATGGACATTTAGGTTGTTTCCAAATCTTGGTTATTGTGAATAATGCTGCAGTGAACATTGGTGGGGGGGAGGGGGGGCTCATATCTTTTTGTGATCCTAATTTCAGTTCTTTTGGATAAATACTCAGAAGTAGAATTGCTGGATCTTATGGTAGTTCTGTTTTTTTCTTTATTGCACCGACTAGTTCCTCCAGTATAATATTGAATTGAAGGGTGAAAACAGACATCTTTACCTTATTCTTGATTTTAAGTATAAAGTATTTAACCACTAAGTATGATGTTAGCTGTAGGTAGGTTTTTTGTAGATGTCCTTTACCAGATTGTTTTCTTCTATTCCTAGTTTGCTGAGAGTTTTTAATCATGAATGGATGTTTAATTTTGTCAAATAGTCTTTTTGTATCTATAAAAATTATTATTTTTCTTCTTTATTCCTTTAATACAATGAAGTACAATGAATGATTTTCAAAAGGTATACAGATGTTGCATTTTTAGATAAACTCCAGTTGGTCACGAGTATCACTTATATATATTGCTAAATTTGATTTACTAACATTTTATTAAGGATTTTTATGTCTACGTTCATGAGGGGTATTAATTTATAAATCTGTAGTCTTTTGAAGTTTTTGTCTTGTTTAAATATCTATATATTTAAATGCTATAAATTTCCCTTTATTAATCCCTTTTTAATTCCTTTAAATATATATATATATAAAGGAATATATATATTTATCTAGTCATCTGTCAATGGACATTAAAAGGCATATAAATTGGAAAGGAAAGCATACAATTATTTATTTGCAGAAGACATGGTTATATATGTAAAAAATCTTAATGAATCTACCAAACTACTAGAACTAAAAAGTAAATTAAGCATTCACACAAAATATGTAGTCAATATACAAAAATCAATTGTATTTCCATATACTAGCAATGAACAATTAGAAAAGGAAATTTTTAAAACACAATTTACAATAGCATCCAAACCCATAAAATTCTTAGAAATAAATTTAACCAAAGATGTATAACACCTCTATACTGAAAACTATAAAACTGCTGAGAAACATTAAAGAACCTAAATAAATGGTTACTTTTTGGTTCATGTATGGGGAGATTCAATATTGTTAAGCTGTCAATTCTCCCCCAAATTGACCTATAAATTTAATGTAATCTCCATCAAAAATCCAGCAGGCCTACTGTAGAAATTGAAAAGATGATTCTAAAATTTATATGGAAATGCAAAACAAAACAAAAAGAACACCTGGACTAGCTAATACAATCTTGAAAAAGAAGAACAAAGATTGAGAACATATACTATCTGATCTCAAGATGACTTTTTTCAAGGTACGGTCATCAAGAAACATAACAAAGGACAGACAAACAGATTAATGGAAACAAAAGAGTGCCCTGGGGCTTCCCTGGTGGCGCAGTGGTTGAGAGTCCGCCTGCCGATGCAGGGGACACGGGTTCATGCCCCGGTCCGGGAAGATCCCACATGCCGCGGAGCGACTGGGCCTGTGAGCCATGGCCGCTGAGCCTGTGCGTCCGGAGCCTGTGCTCCGCAACGGGAGAGGCCACAACAGTGAGACGCCCGCGTACCACAAAAACAAACAAACAAATAAACAAACAAACAAAAAAAACAGAGTCCCCTGGATAAAATCACACATATACAGTCAAATAATTTTCAACAAGGGTGCCAAAGCAATTAAATGGGAAAAGGAATAGTATTTTCAACAAATGGTGCTAGAACTGGATATCTATATGGAAAAAAAGAACTTCGACCACTACATCATACCATATACAAAAATTAATTTCAGATGGATTACGGACCTAAACATATAAGCTAAAATTATAAAACTTCTAGATGAAAGCAGGAGAATACTTTCATGACTTCAGTATAAGTGAAAAATTTTTAGAGAAAACAAAAATCACCAACAAAAAGAAAAAACTGATAAACTGGATTTCAGCAGCAAAATTTAAAACTTCTAGGCAGGGCTTCCCTGGTGGCGCAGTGGTTGAGAGTCCGCCTGCCGATGCAGGGGACACGGGTTCGTGCCCCAGTCTGGGAAGATCCTGCATGCCACGGAGCGGCTGGGCCCGTGAGCCATGGCCGCTGAGCCTGCGCATCTGGAGCCTGTGCTCCGCAACGGGAGAGGCCACAACAGTGAGAGGCCCGCGTACGGCAAAAAAAAAAAAAAAAAAACTTCTAGGCAATTCAATTGAAAAGGAAGAAGTAAAATTATCTCAGTTCGCAGATGACAGACCTTTTATGCAAAAAACCCTGAAGATTCCACAATAAACTGTTATAATAATCAAAATTCAGCCAACTTGCAGGATACAAAATCAACAGACAAAAATCAGTCACATCTCTATACACTAACAATGAACAATCTCAAAATGAAATTAACAACTCTAGCTACAATAGCATCAAAAATAAAATAATGAGGAATAAATTAAATCAAGGAAGTGAAATACGTACACTGAAAGCTACATAACGCTGCTGAACGAAATGAAAAGAGACATAAATAAATAAATGGAAGGGCATGCTGTGTTCATGGATTGGAAGACTATTGTTAACATGACAATAATACCCGAAGCAATCTACAGATTCAGTACAATCCCTACCAAAATCCCAATGGCAGTTTCTGCAGAAATAGAAAAATCCATCCTAGAAATCATATGGAAACTAAGAGGATCCCAAATAGCCAAAACAATACTGCAAATGAAGAACAAAGCTGGGGACCTCATATATCCTGAATTCAAAAAAACTTACTACAACACTGCAGTAAAACAGTGTGGTACTGGTATCAAGACCAATGGAACAGAATAGAGAGCTCAGAAATAAACCCTCATATATATGATCAAATGATTTTCAACAAGAGTGCCAAGGCATTCCATGGGGAATGGATAGTCTTTTCAACAAATGGTGCTGGGAAAACTGGATATCCACATGCAAAAGAATAAAGTTAGACTCTTACTTTACACCATCTATAAAAATCAATTCAAAATGGATCAAAGGCCTAAACATAAGAGCTAGAACTATGAAACTCTCAGAAGAAAACAGGGAAAAGCTTCATGACACTGGATTTAGGAATGGACTTGAAGCATAGGCAATAAAAGAAAAAAACAGATAAAATGGACTTCATCAAAATTTAAAACTTCTGTGCATCAAAGGACACAATCAATATAGTAAAAAATCAACCCACAGAATGCGAAAAAATATTTTCAAATCATATATCTGATTAACGGATTAATACCCAGAATGTATAAAGAACTCCTATAACTCAACAACAAAAATCAAACAAACCAATTTAAAAATGGGCAGGGCTTCCCTGGTGGCGCAGTGGTTAAGAATCCGCCTGCCAGGGCTTCCCTGGTGGCGCAGTGGTTGAGAGTCCGCCTGCCAATGCAGGGGACACGGGTTCGTGCCCCGGTCCTGGAAGATCCCACATGCTGCGGAGCGGCTGGGCCCATGAGCTATGGCCACTGAGCCTGCGCGTCCAGAGCCTGTGCTCCACAATGGGAGAGGCCACAACAGTGAGAGGCCCGCGTACCACACACACACAAAAAAAGAATCCGCCTGCCAATGCAGGGGACACGGGTTCGATCCCTGGCCTGGGAAGATCCCACATGCTGCAGAGCAACTAAGCCTGTGTACCACAACTACTGAGACCACGTGCCATAACTACTGAAGCCCACACACCTAGAGCCTGTGCTCCACAACAAGAGAAGCCACTACAATGAGAAGCCCATGCACCACAACAAAGAGTAGTCCCCGCTCACTGCAGCTAGAGAAAGCCCACACACAGCAACAAAGACCCAACACAGCCAAAAATAAATAAATACAATAAATTTATTAAAAAAAGAAAAAAAAATGGGCAAAGGGAGGTGTGGCCACGATGGCAGAGTAGGAAGACCCTGAGTTCACCTCTTCACATGGGACACCAAAATTACAATTATTTAGAGAGCAACTGGCTATGAGAACAACCTGAAGACTACCAGAAGAGATTTGCTAGATATAAAGAAGAAACCACAATGAGATGGGTAGGAGGGGTAGAGATGTGGTATAGTCAAAACCCACACCCTTGGGTAGGTAACTCACAAATGGAAGGATAATCACAACTGCCCAGGTTCTCCCCAAGGACTGAGGCATCTGAGCCCTGGATTGGATTCCCCAGCCCAGGGGCTTTGCACCAGGAAGATGAGCCCCATAATGTCTGGCTTTGAAGGCCAGTGGGGCTTACTTACAAGAGAGCTGGAGGGCTGTAGGAGACAGAGACTCCACTCTTAAAGGGCACATGCAAATTCTCACATACTCCCAAGTCCCAGCACTCAGGCAGTAATTGTAAAGGAGGCTGCATGAGACCCACTTGGTGATCTTGGAGAGTCTCCCAGAGAGACAGGAGGCCACTGGGACTCCTCCTGGGGACACAGATGCTAGCAACAGCCATTTTGGGGGAGCTTATTCTACCATGAGGACAGTGGTGTGTGCAAGTGCCATTTTGGTGTCCTCCCTCTACCTATTAGTGCTGGGGGCTTGCCCACCCACCAATGGGCTAGCACCAGTCCTGAGACCCCCCCCCAGCCCCTTTTGACAGCTGCCCTAGGACTCAGCCCCATCCACAAGCAGCCAGCACCAGCCCCTGGTCCCCCAGGGCCCCACAGCCACCACTCCAGGATCAGGCCCCACCCACCAGAGGGTCAGCACCAGCCCCAGGACCCTCCTGGGACAGGCAGTCAGCCACAATGGGACCCAGCCCCGCCCACTAGCAAGCTGGTAACTACCACACAAGGTAGGGCCTGGCGGCCAACTGGGTCAGGGGCCAGCCCCACCTAACAGCACACCCACAATAGTCAACCCTGCCACAACCGAAGGGCCCATGCAGCCCATAGCCCTAGAGCCCATACCTCTGGTAACCAGAGAGGAGTGTGTTGCTGGGCCCCATACGACATCTCCTATATAAGTCCACTTCTCCTAGGCTGGGAAATGTAACCAACCTACCTAATACATAGAAATAAACAGAGAATCAGGCAAAGTGAGGAATATATCCCAAATGAAGACATAAGACAAAACCCCAGAAGAATTAAGCGAGGTGGAGATAAGCAATCTACTCAATCAAGGGTTCAAGGTAATAATCATAAGGAAGCTTAATGAACTCGGTGAATGGATGAACACAGTAAGAAGTTTAACAAAGAGTTAAAAAATATAAAGAAGAATCAAACAGAGCTGAAGAATTTAATAACTTAAATAAAAAACACACTAGAGGGCTTCCCTGGTGGCGCAGTGGTTGAGAATCTGCCCGCCAATGCAGGGTACACGGGTTCGAGCCCTGGTCTGGGAAGATCCCACATGCCGCGGAGCAACTAGGCCCGTGAGCCACAACTACTGAGCCTGCGCGTCTGGAGCTTGTGCTCCACAACAAGAGAGGCCGCGACATTGAGAGGCCCACGCACCGTGATGAAGAGTGGCCTCCGCTCGCCGCAACTAGAGAAAGCCCACGCACAGAAACGAAGACCCAACACAGCCATAAATAAATAAATAAATAAATAAATAAATAAAAATTTTTTAAAAATGACCTCCTTAATGGGTTTAAATAAACTGTTTAAAAAATAAAAACACACTAGAAGGAATCAGCAGTGGATTTGATGATACAGAGAAATAGATAAGTGAACTGGAAGACAGAATAGTATAAATCGCCTAAGCTGAAAAGAAAAAAGAAAAAAGAATTTTAAAAAATGAGGACAGGGCTTCCCTGGTGGCGCAGTGGTTGAGAGTCCGCCTGCCGATGCAGGGGACACGGGTTCGTGCCCTGGTCCGGGAAGATCCCACATGCCGCGGAGCGGCTGGGCCCGTGAGCCATGGCCGCTGAGCCTGCGCGTCCGGAGCCTGTGCTCCGCAATGGGAGAGGCCACAACACTGAGAGGCCCGCGTACCACAAAAAAAAAAAAAAAAAAAAAATGAGGACAGGGCTTCCCTGGTGGCGCAGTGGTTGGGAGTCCGCCTGCGGATGCAGGGGACGCGGGTTCGTGCCCCGGTCTGGGAGGATCCCATATGCCATGGAGTGGCTGGGCCCGTGAGCCATGGCCGCTGGGCCTGCACGTCTGGAGCCTGTGCTCTGCAATGGGAGAGGCCACAGCAGTGAGAGGCCCGCGTACCACAAAAAATAAAAAAAATAAAATAAAAATGAGGACAGTTTAAGAGAACTTTGGGACAACATCAATCATACTAACATCTGCATTATGGAGGTCCCAGAAGCAAAAAAGAGAGAAATGGGGGCAGAGAACTTATTTGAGGAGAAAATAGCTCAAAACTTCCCTAACCTAGGAAAGAAAACAGACATCCAGGAAACACAGAAGTCCAGGCAACACAGAGAGTCCCAAACAAGATGAACCCAAAGAGGTCAACACCAAGACACACTATAATTAAATGGCAAAAATTAAAAGATAAAGACAGAATCTTAAAAGCTGCAAGAGAAGGGCAACTAGTTACATACATGGGAATTCCCATAAGACTGTCAGCTGACTTTTCAACAGAAAATTTGCAGACCAGAAGGGAGTGGCATAATATATTCAAAGTGATGAAAGGGGAAAAAAATCTACAACCAAGAATACTCTACCTTCCAAGAACATCATTCAGACTTGAAGGAGAGATAAAGATTTTCATAAACAAGCAAAAGCTGAGAGAGTTCAACAACACTAAACCAGCTTTACAATAAATGTTTAAAGGGACTTCTCAAAGCAGAAAAGGCCACAACCATAAATACAAAAATTAAAAAAGGAAAAATCCCATTGATAAAGGCAGATATACAGTAAAGTTCACAAATCAGCCACTTATAAAGCTATTAGGAAGGGTTAAAGACAAAAATAGTAAAATAATTTATATCCAAAATAAGTAGTTAAGGGACACACAAACAGAAGTACATAAAATATGATGTCAAAAATGTTAAACGTGGGAGGGGGAAGAGGGAAGTACAAATGCAAGGTGTTTAGAATGATTCAAACTTAAGAGATCATCAACTTAATAATCACATATATATATATATAGATTGTTATGTATTAACCTGACAGTAACCACAAACCAAAACCTTTTATAAATACACATACAAATGAGAAAGGAATCCAAACATAACACTAAAGACATTCATCAAATCATAAGGTAAGAGAGCAAAAGAAAAAGAAAGGAGCCAAAAAGAATGCAAAAACAACCAGAAAACAGTGAACAAAATGGCAGTAAGTACATACCTATCAATAATTACTTTAAATGCAAATGAACTAAATGCTCCAATCAAAAGACATGCAGTGGCTGAATGGATTAAAAAACAAGACCCACATATATGCTTCCTGTAAGACTCACTTCAGATCTAAAGACACACAGAGACTGAACGTGAGGGGATGGAAAAGATACTCCATGCAAATGGAAACTAAAAGAAAGCTGGGGTAGCTATACCCGTATCAGATGAAATAGACTCTAAAACAAAACTGTAACAAGAGACAGAGAAGAACATTATACTATGATAAAGGGATCAGTCCAACAAGAAGATATAACAATTATAAATATATAGGCATACAACATAGGAGCACCTAAATACATACAGCAAATATTAACAAACATAAAGGGAGATATTGACAGTAACACAATAACAGTAGGGGACTTTAGCACCCTACTTACATCAATGGACAGATCATCCAGAAAGAAAATCAATAAGGAAACACTGGCCTTATATAACACATTAGACCAGATTGACTCAATAGATATATACATAGAACATTCCATCCAAAAGCAGTAGAATACACATTATTTTCAAGTACACGTGAAACATTCTCAGGATGGATCACATGCTAGGCCACAAACCAAGTCTCCATAAATTTATAAAGACTGAAATCATACCAAGCATTGTTTCCAACCACAAGGTATGAAACTGGAAATCAAGTACAAGAAAAAAACTGCAAAAAACAAACATGTGGAGGCTAAACAGTATGCTACTAAACAACTAATGGGTCACTGAAGAAATCAAAGAGGAAATAAAAAAATACCTAAAGTCAAATGAAAATGGAAACACAATGATCCAAAAACCTATGGGACAGTTCTAAGGGGGAAATTTATAGCAATACAAGCCTACCTCAGGAAATAAGAAAAATATCAAATAATCTAACTGTACACCTCCTTTATGAACTAGAGAAAGAAAAAGAAACAAAACCCAAAGTTAGTAGAAGGAAAGAAATAAAGATCAGAGCAGAAAGAAATGAAATAGAGGCTGAAGAAAACAATAGAAAAGATCAATGAAACTAAAAGCTGGTTCTTTGAAAAGATAAACAAAATTGATAAACTTTTAGCAAAATTCATCAAGAAAAAAAGAGAGAGGGCCGAGATAAATAAAATCAGAATGAAAGAGAAGTCACAATCGACACCACAGAAATACAAAGGAAATTTTAAAATTACTACAATTATATTGACAACCTAGGAAAAATGGATAAATTCCTAGAAATATACAATCTCTTAAGACTGAATTAAGAAGAAATAGAATCCGTTGAATGAATGGATAAAGAAAATGTGGTATATATATATATATACACACACACACACATATATATATAATGGAATATTACTCAGCCATTAAAAAGAATGAAATAATGCCATTTGCAGCAACACGGATGGACCTAGAGATTATCATATTAAGTGAAGTAAGTCAGAAAGAGAAAGACAAATGCCATATGATATTACTTATATGTGGAATCTAAAATACGACACAAATGAACATATCTATGAAACACAAACTGACTCACAGACATAGAGAACAGACTTGTGGTTGCCAGGGGGGAGTGCGGAGGGAGAGAGAAGGATTGGGAGTTTGCGATTAGCAGGTGCAAACTATTATATATAGGATGGATAAACAACAAGGTTCTACTGTATAGCACACGGAAATATATTCAATATCCTATGATAAACCATAATGGAAAAGAATATAAACGAGTATATATATGTGTAACTGAGTCACTTTACTGTATAGCAGAAATTAAACATAACACTGTAAATCAACTATACTGCAATAAAATTTTTTTAAAAAGAAGAAATAGAAAATATGAACAGAGTGATTACCAATGATAAAACTGAATCAGTAAAAACAAACAAACAAAAAACCTCCCAACAAACAAAAGTCCAGGACCAGACAGCTTCACAGGTGAATTCTAACAAACATGTAAAGAAGAGTTAATACCTCTTTCTCGAACTACTCTAAAAAACTGAAGAGAAAGGAATGCTTCTGAACTCATTCTACTAGGCTAGCATCACCCTGCTACCAAAACCAAAGACACCACAAAAAAAGAAAATTACAGGCTAAATATCAATTATAAACACAGATGTAAAAATTCTCAACAAAATATTAGCAAACTGAACTCAACAATGCTTTAAAAAGATTAAGACTGGGGCTTCCCTGGTGGCGCAGTGGTTGAGAATCTGCCTGCTAATGCAGGGGACAGGGGTTCGAGTCCTGGTCTGGGAGGATCCCACATGCCGCGGAGCAACTGGGCCCGTGAGCCACAACTACTGAGCCTGCGTGTCTGGAGCCTGTGCTCCGCAACAAGAGAGGCCACGATAGTGAGAGGCCCGCACACTGCGATGAAGAGTGGCCTCCGCTTGCCACAACTAGAGAAAGCCCTCACACAGAAACGAAGACCCAACACAGCAAAAATAAATAAATTAATTAATAAACTCCTACCTCCAACATCTTAAAAAAAAAAAAAAAGATTAAGACCATGATCAAATGGAATTTATCCCAGGGGTGCAAGGATGGTTCAATATCTGCAAATCAATCAACATAATACACCACATCAACAAACTGAATAAAAATCGTATGATTATCTCCATAGATACAGAAAAAGTTTTTGACAAAACTCAACATCCATTTATGATGAAAAAAACTCTCAACAAAGTTGGTAGAGAGAACATATCTCAACATAATAAAGGCCATAGATGACAAACCTACAGCCGACATCATACCCAACAGTGAAAAGCTGTAAATCTTTCCTCTAAGATCAGGAACAAGACAAGAGTGCTCACTCTCGCCACTTTTACTCAACATCATCGTATTGGAAGTCCTAGCCACAGCAATCACACAAGAAAAAGAAATAAAAGGTATCCAAACTGGACAGGAAGAAGTAAAATTGTTACTGTTTGCAGATGACATGATACTATATACAGAAAATCCTACAGATGCCACCAAAATGTTATTAGAATAAATGAACTCAGTAAAGTTGTAGGATACAAAATTAATATACTGAAATCTGTTGCATTTCTATACACTAACAACAAACTATCAGAAAGAGAAATTAAGAAAACAATACCATTTACAACTGCATCAAAAAGATGAAATACCTACAAATAAATCTAACCAAGGTGGTAAAAAGACGTGTACTCAGAAAACTATAAGACATTGATTCATTCAAGAAACTGAAGATAACAAAACCAAATGAAAAGATATACTTTCCATTTGGATGGAAGAATATTGGATTGGAAGAATGGATTCCAGTGGGTTGGAAGAATATTGTTAAAATGACCATACTACCCAAGGCAATCTACAGAGTCAGTGCAATCCTTATCAAAATACCATGGCATTTTTCACAGAACTAGAACAAATAATTCTAAAATTTGTGTGAAACCGTAAAAGACCACAAATATCCAAAACAACCTTCAGAAGAAGAACAAAGCTGGAGGTGTCACACTCCCTAATTTCAAACTAGGGAAATAGGGTCAATTAATCTATGACAATGGAGGCAAGAATATACAATGGGGAAAAAACAGCCTCTTCAATAAACAGTGTTGGGAAAACTGGATAGCTACATGCCAAAGAATCAAACTGGCCTACTTTCTCACTCCATACACAAAAATAAACTCAAAATAGATTGAAGACTTAAATATAAGTAAGACTTGAAACCATAAAACTTCCAGAAGAAAACACAGGCAGTATGCTCTTTGACATCAGTCTTAGCAATTTTTTTTTTGATATGTCTCCTTAGGCAAGGGAAACAAAAATAAACAAATGGCACTACATCAAAAGCTAAAAGGCTTTTGCACAGCAATGGGAGGGAGATATTTGCAAACAATATATCTGATAAGGGGTTATAATCCAAAATATATAAAGAACTCATACAACTCAACATCAAAAAAAAATAAACACCTAGATGAATGGATAAAGAAGATGTGGTGTATATATATACATAATGGAATATACTCAACTATAAAAAAAGAAAAATGCCATTTGCAGCAACGTGGATGGACCTAGAGATTATCATACTAAGTAAGTCAAAGACAAATTCATACTATATCACTTATATGTGGAATCTAAAAAAATTATGCATATGTACTTGTTTACAAAACAGACTAACAGAAATACTCACAGACACTGAAAACAAATTTACGGTTACCCAAGAGGGAAGAGGAGGGGAGTGATAAATTAGGAGTTTGGGATTATCAAATATAAACTATATAAAATAAATAAACAACAAGGTCCTACTGTATAACACAGGGAACTATATTCAATATCTTATAATAAACTATAATGGAAAAGAATCTGAAAAATACACATGTTATATATATATATAAAAAACTGAATCACTTTGCTGTACACTAGAAACTAACACAACATTGTAAATCAACTATACTTCAATTTAAAAATAAAACACCTGATTAAAAAATGGGCAGAGGATCTGAATAGACCTTTTTCTGTGGAAGACATACAGATGGACAACAAACACATGAAAAGATCATCACTAATCATCAAGAAAATGCAAATCAAAACCACAATGAGATATCACCTCCCCATCAGAATAGCTGTTATCAAAAAGACAACAAATAACAAGTGTTGGCGAGGATATGGAGAAAAAGGAACATTCGTGCACTACTGGTAGGAATGTAAATTGGTACAGCCACTATGGAAAGCAGTATGGAGGCTCCTCAAAAAATTAAAAATAGAACTACCATATGATCTAGCAATTCCACTCCTGGCTATTTTTCTGAAGAAAACATAAATGCTAATTCAAAAAGATATATGCACCCCTATGTTCACTGCAGCATTATTTACAATAGCCAATATACAGAAGCAACCTAAGTGTCCATCAACAGATGAATAAAGAAGATGTGGTATATATACACAAAGGAATATTACTCAGCCATAAAAAAGAATGAAATCTTGCCATTTGCAACAACATGGATGGACCTAGAGAGTATTATGCTAAGTAAAATAAGTCAGAGAAAGATAAATACTGTATGACTTCACTTATGTGGAATCTAAAAAACAAAACAAATGAACAAACAGAACAGAACAGAAATAGACTCATAGATACAGAGAACAAACTGGTGGTTGCCAGAGGGGAGGGGAGTGGGGGGCAATGAGTGAAGTCAGAGAGGGAGATTAAGAGGTACAAACTTCCAGTTATAAAATAAATAAGTCATAATATGCAATGTACAGCATAGAGAATATAGTCAATAACTTTTTATGGTGACAGATGGTAACTAGACTGCGGTGAACATTTTGTAATGTATAAAAATATCAAATCACTATGTTGTACACCTAAAACTAATATGATATTGTAAGTCAATTATACTTCAATAAAAAATAAAATTTTAAAAATAAAAATGGGCAAAAGACTTGAATAGACATTTCTCCAAAGAAGATATACAAACAGCCAATTTGCATATGAAAACATACTCAACATCATTACTCACTACGGAAATGCAAACCAAAACTACAATGACCAGTTCAGACCCATTAGGATGGCTAAAGTGTTGGAGAAGATGTGAAGAAATTGGAACCCTGGTGCATTGCTGGTGAGAATGTAAAATGGTGCAGCAATCCCACTTCCAGAGGTATACCCAGACAAACTGAAAGCAGGGACACAAACAGTTACTTTGCACACCAATATTCATGGCAGTATTACTCTCAATAGCTAAAATGTGGGGAAAACCCAAATGTCCATCAACAGCTGAATGGATAAACAAAATGTGGTATGTACATATAATGAATTATTAATTAGCCTTTAAAAAGGAATGAAATCCTGACACATGCTACAACATGATCAATCTTGAAAACATTATGCTAAGTGAAACAGCCAGACACAAAACGACAATTAGTGTATGAATGCACTTATATGAGGTACCTGCAATAAGCAAATTCATAGAGATAGAAAATAACGGAGGATACCAATGGCTGGGGATAAGGGGAATGGGAGTTACTGTTTCATAGGTAGAGAGTTTATGCTTTGGATGGTTAAAAAGTTCTGGAAATGAATCGTGGTGATGGTTGCACAACAATGTGAATATACTTACTGCCACTGAATTATACATTTTAAAAAGGGTTAAAATGATAAATTTTATGTTATGTACATATATTTTTAAATTTATTTATTTATTTATTTATTTATTTATTTATTTTTGGCTGTGTTGAGTCTTCATTGCTGTGCGCGGGCTTTCTCTAGTTGCGGTGAGTGGCGGCTACTCTTCATTGCAGTGTGCGGGCTTCTCATTGTTGTGGCTTCTCTTGTTGCAGAGCATGGGCTCTAGGCATGCAGGCTTCAGTAGCTGTGGCATGTGGGCTCAGTAGTTGTGGCTTGCGAGCTCTAGAGCTCAGGCTCAGTAGTTGTGGTGCATGGGCTTAGTTGTTCCACGGCATGTGGGATCTTCCTGGGCCAGGGCTCGAACCTGTGTCCCCTGCATTGGCAGACGGATTCTTAACCACTGTGACACCAGGGAAGCCCCCTGTTATGTATATTTTACAATTTAAAAAAGGACTCAGGGCTTCCCTGGTGGCGCAGTAGTTGAGAGTCCGCCTGCCAATGCAGGGGACACGGGTTCGTGCCCCAGTCCGAGCGGCTAGGCCCATGAGCCATGGCCGCTGGGCTTGCGCGTCCGGGGCCTGTGCTCCGCAACAGGAGAGGTCACAACAGTGAGAGGCCCGTGTACCACAAAAAAAAAAAAAAAAAAAAGACTCAAAAAAATTTTTAACTTCTGCTTATCAAAAGACACCATTAAAATGAATAGGCAAACCACAGATTGGGGAAAGGTATTCACAACACACCAGACTTGCATTCAGAATATATAAATAATTCCTACAACTTAATAAAAATGCAAATCAATTTACAGGTTGCTTAAGCACTCTGTGCAGTTGGGAGCATTGAGAAGTCCAGTTTTGCCATGCGTCCACACACACCCATATCAGATGGCAGCGTGGCTCAACAAAAAGAAGTCCAATTATTCAACACACTTTTGGAAGATTTAGCCACAGCAATCAGAGAAGAAAAAGAAATAAAAGGAATCCAAATTGGAAAAGAAGAAGTAAAGCTGTCACTGTTTGCAGATGACATGATACTATACATAGAGAATCCCAAAGATGCTACCAGAAAACTAATAGAGCTAATCAATGAATTTGGTAAAGTAGCAGGATACAAAATTAATGCACAGAAATCTCTGGCATTCCTATACACTAATGATGAAAAATCTGAAAGAGAAATTAAGGGAACACTCCCATTTACCACTGCAACAAAAAGAATAAAGTACCTAGGAATAAACTTACCTAAGGAGACAAAAGACCTGTATGCAGAAAACTATAAGACACTGATGAAAGAAATTAAAGATTATACAAACAGGTACAGAGATATACCATGTTCTTGGATTGGAAGAATCAACATTGTGAAAATGACTATACTACCCAAAGCAATCTACAGATTCAATGCAATCCTTATCAAACTACTAATGGCATTTTCACAGAACTAGAACAAAAAATTTCACAATTTGTATGGAAACACAAAAGATCCCGAATAGCCAAAGCAATCTTGAGAAAGAAAAACGGAGCTGGAGGAATCAGGCTCCCGGACTTCAGACTGTACTACAAAGCTACAGTAATCAAGACAGTATGGGACTTCCCTGGTGGCGCAGTGGTTAAGAATCCACCTCCCAGTGCAGGGGACACGGGTTTGAGCCCTGGTCCGGGAAGATCCCACATGCCGTGGAGCAACTAAGCCTGTGCGCCACAACTACTGAGCCTGTGCTCTAGAGCCCACAGCCACAACTACTGAGCCCACATGCTGCAACTACTGAAGCCCGCGTGCCTAGAGCCTGTGCTCCACAACAAGAGAAGCCACCACAATGAGAAGCCCGCGCATGGCAATGAAGAGTAGCCCCCGCTAACTGAAACCAGAGAAAGCCTGCACACAGCAATGAAGACCCAACACAGCCATAAAGAAATTAAAAAAAAAAAAAAAAAAAAAGACAGTATGGTACTGGCACAAAAACAGAAATACAGATCAATGGAACAGGCTAGAAAGCCCAGAGGTAAACCCACGCACATATGGTCACCTTATTTATTATTATTTTTTTTTTGCGGTATGCGGGCCTCTCACTGTGTGGCCTCTCCCACTGCGGAGCACAGGCTCCGGACGCGCAGGCTCAGCGGCCATGGCTCACGGGCCTAGCCACTCCGCGGCATGTGGGATCTTCCCAGACCGGGGTACAAACCCGTGTCCCCTGCATCAGGAGGCGGACTCTCAACCACTGCACCACCAGGGAAGCCCGATGGTCACCTTATTTTTGATAAGGGAGGCAAGAATATACAGTGGAGAAAAGACAGCCTCTTCAATAAGTGGTGCTGGGAAAACTGGACAGCTACATGTAAAAGAATGAAATTAGAACACTCCCTAACACCATACACAAAAATAAACTCAAAATGGATTAAAGACCTAAATGTAAGGCCAGACACTATCAAACTCTTAGAGGAAAACATAGGCAGAACACTCTATGACATAAATCACAGCAAGGTCCTTTTTGACCCACCCCCTAGAGAAATGGAAATAAGAACAAAAATAAACAAATGGGACCTAATGAAACCTAAAAGCTTCTGCACAGCAAAGGAAACCATAAACAAGATGAAAAGACAACCCTCAGAACGGGAGCAAATATTTGCAAATGAAGCAACTGACAAAGGATTAATCTCAAAAATTTACAAGCAGTTCATGCAGCTCAATATCAAAAAAACAAACAACCCAATCCAAAAATGGGCAGAAGACCTAAACAGACATTTCTCTAAAGAAAATATACAGATTGCCAACAAACACATGAAAGGATGCTCAACAGCACTAATCACTAGAGAAATGCAAATCAAAACTACAATGAGGTATCACCTCACACCAGTCAGAATGTCCATAATCAAAAAATCTACAAACAATAAATGCTGGAGAGGGTGTGGAGAAAGGGAACCCTCCTGTGCTGTTGGTGGGAATGTAAATTGATACAGCCACTATGGAGAACAGTATGGAGGGTCCTTTAAAAACTAAAAATAGAACTATCATATGACCCAGCAATCCCCCTACTGGGCATATACCCTGAGAAAACCATAATTCAAAAAGAATCATGTACCACAATGTTCACTGCAGCTCTATTTACGATAGCCAGGACATGGAAGGAACTTCTCTGGGAGACTTGGGATTGTACTCTTAGAATGACCTTTACAACACCTGTTTGGCCCCCCTAAGAAAGCACTTCTATTGATTCATTGTCACTATACAACTCTCCAACCTATCTAGAAAACTGTTCAATAAGGCTTGCCCACTTAGCAAACTGAGCCAACTGTCACAACTTTAAATTATCACCACTAATGGGGAAGGGGGAAAACAATTAATGAAGGTTAAAAAAAACCCAAAAACCAGCATTCACATGGTCTATTTGGGGAACTCATGGACTGGCAAAAGCTTTGGTAACAGAAATTTCCGAAGCATGTTATATATTTGCTTTCCAGCCATCTCTTGCTTCCAACAAGGGGACTTCACAGGGCAACAAACTATGATGGCCTTTTACAAATGGAAGCAATTAAAGGGAAATTACTCCTTCCTCTGAGGACACAGAACAAGTCTGCTCTCTGTCAGGTTTCACTATCATACTCAGGCTCCCATGGGCAGGGGTATGCCAGCCAGGCTCCCACTGGCCACCCTTGTGACAGGGCATGGGAGCAGGATGAAAGTTCTCAAGGTACCCAAAGTCCCAGGGAGCCCTGGAATGAGCAGACCAATCCCAGTTACCAATTTTTCAAAATTAACAAAGTGATACCAACAGCCGGTCATTCAGTCCTTCATTCTCTGGTCTTTCTTGATAGCCCATGGTGCCAGCAAAAAAAAAAAGAAACAAAGAAAAAAACACATTGGTTTGCTTACCTTTCATTGGACCGTATCACGTAGTCAGTAAATTCATGGTCTCCCTTGATCACCTCCAAGGGGACCACAAGGTTCACGTCGGAATCGGTGTTCCGCAGCTGGTTGAGTTTAATATTGACTGAGAAGAGGTAATCCCGCACGTCATCGATGCCCACCTTCAGGCCCTTGCACACCACATACCTGGCAGGAGATATCCTGTCACTCCACTGAGCAAGGGCTTCTCTCACTTTTCCCTTCCCCAATCCCCTTGCTGAGTCGTGAAGCTCTTGTCTATGCACAAAGAACAGCACAGTCTGTGTGTTGCAAAGTTCACCTCAAATCCTTTCTTTTTATGTTGGGCTGTATTTCTACTCTCTATGGCTGTGGTTCCCAACTGCCCTGTGACAGGTTGGCTGCATCACCGTCACCTGGGAAGTCTGTTAAGTTAAAGACAACCAGACTCTCCAGGGACAGGGCCCAGAAATCTGTGTTTTTAACAAGCCACTTAGAAATTCAGATTGGCCACATCTTCTCTCACATCGTGTATGGACACTGTGTCCCACCTGGGATGCCAACAGTGACTGTGGTTAGTGGCCCACTTAGTCCCTCCAGGTGACCGTTCTATTGGTCTCCTTCTCCCTCCTGGGCCAAGCCAAGGGTTGCCCACGTAAGTGTGGTGAATAGGGTTTGTGGAAAAGGAGGCAGAGGCTGACGGGTACATTGAAGAACCATTAAAATCCAAATCCTGACTCCTCTTGGCTCCAATCACTTTTTTTAAGTCAAGGTTTTTAATGTAGCTTGAGTGGTCATGCCAGAGATGCACCAGGATTTGCTGTTCTGACATTTAGCCAACTAGTCTGATTAAAATGGAGAGGAAAGCCTCACCTCTCTGAGTTGGCAGGACGGCTGGTGATCGGCTTAAAGAGACATACTCGTTCAAAGCAGCAGTACAGCAGGTAGATGAGCCCCACACTGAAAGGTGTGAAGAGGTCAAAGGTTTTACAGATGAAGTGGCCTCCTAGATGAGAGAGAAAACACCAGTAGCAGTCAGCAGCTTCTATTCCACAAGGTGGGTAAGGCAGTCTCAGGGAGTATGATGAAGTCAGGGACCCAGCAGCTGGGTCCATTAAAGTCACGGGCAATATAAGGGAAAGACTCAGTTTTAGAGGGGACTTTGGGGATTCTATGGCACTTTTCCCCCTAAATTCCTCATTCAGCCACCTGTCACCTAATATAAGCAGATTGTTTTTTAACTTCCAAGCCAACCCCTATACATGCTCTTGTCCAACAGGGCCTCTAAGAGGTGGGTCTGGGTGGGGAGACAGCAGAGGCAGTGTCACCTGTCCTGACAACGGACAGCGCCATGAGGAACTGACAGAGCAGCAGCTGTTTGCTGAGGATCTCCTGCAGGTTCTCCTGTCCCTCCACTGAGAAACCCTGAAATGAGAGCACAAGGATCAGGGTAGAAAAGAGAAGTGATGAGGACTGAAAAGAGTACCCCTACCTCATCTTCTGTGAGATTTCTTGAAGTGTTTTCATTGATCTCCACCATCTGACTGATAAAGATACAGCTTGGTGTTTAGATTCTTTGGCGTGGTCACATGGCTCACTGTGGTGAAGACAGCACTTGGGACCCAGGCCTGACGACTGAGCCAGTGCTGTTTTCCTGCTCTATCACTCCCGGGGATGGAACCAAGTCTGCTCCTCCAAGGAGATGGTCCAGAAAATTTTAAAACTCACATGGGAATCCAAGGGAAGAGTACAGCAGAACAGAGGCAAAATACGCTAGTCACAGGCCAACTACAAGATAGGAAACTGAATGCCCTGGTGAATCCAGTGAGACCCAGGGAGTACATGTGGCCTGAAACTCTGCAATGGGCTCGCTCAGTCGTGGGCTGACCACCAAAGAGGCCCCAATCTGGTGACAGGAGAAAAGTTAGCATAACTCTGACAGTCACAGTAATCTCTTTCTCTGCGGACCAAGGATTTATTCACAAAACCCCCTTTCCTGTCCCAAGACCATGGAGCCTCTCCCTCCAGCTGGCAGTCTCTCTGGCCAGGGTGTTTGTTCAAAGAATGTACACTGCTATCCTTGGAGTGGTCTCCCTCTCTGTGAGATCCCAGCAGGGAGCAGACAGCCATGCTCACACAGAAGTGAAGGAGGCCAGAGGGGCTGTGATAGGAAGAGAGGGGAGTTGTTGTTTAATGGGTACAGAGTTTCAATTTTGCAAAATGAAAAAGTTTTGGAGATCTGTCTCACAATAGTGTGAATATATTTAACACTACTGAACTGTAAACTTAAAAACGGTTGCAATGGTAAATTTTACATTATGTGTTTTTCATCACAATAATTAAGAAAAGTAAAGAGGCTGGCCTCCATTAAGCTGGGCCCAGCCTGGACAGGTCTCCAGAATCAAAAATGTTTAGCAACGTCTTCCAGATTTACAGATGCTTCTTACAATGCATGTCTGTTTATGGGGGAAATAGACAAACAAATAAATCAGCCACACAGGTCACCAGTCTAAGCTGCCTAAGCCAGAAGGACAATCCTTGAGTTTGCCACTCTAGCTGACAAACTGCAAGGCTGCCTGCCTCCCAAGCACTATCAGATCCCTCAAGCACAGGTGAAGCAGCCCCTCCCTCCCCTCCACCCAAGCCTGTCTATCTGTTGTCCCCTGCTGTGCACAAAGCTTTGGTGAGGGAGGTACATGTTCAGATTCTGTGCTGATATCCTAAACATTTCTTCACCTCTCCACAGGGCTACTGCTTGAAAGGCTACCCAAGGGGCTCCAAAGGCTCTTCTCAACTCTGGCCATGTCACCCCGGAGCAACTGCAACGTTCTCTGACCCTCCTCTACACTAATTTGTGGCTCATTCCAGAAAAGACTACCTGCAGCATCAGATTACTAGGTGAGAAAGCTGCAGGGTACTTGCCTCTATACATCAAATACCTGCCTAAGAAACAGGCGACTTGAATATTCACTTTAGCTCAGCGATTGACCGAGCCTCCTGTGGAGTCCTGGAGGACTCCTTTGAGCTGCTGCCTTCAGTTATGCGGTCACCTATTAGCCCATCCAGAGGCTTAGGAGCGGCCATGTGTAGACAGCCTCTACCAGGAGCAGCACCCAGGTGACAAATGACGGGAATGTTCTTCCCGGTCAGCTCTGCCTAGCTCATCTTAGTCATGGCCTCCCTCTCACCATGTCTCATAGCCAACCAAGGTCCTTTGAAGAAGTGAGCTGAGAAGGTCCACTTGCTCCAAGCAAAGATGCCCACAACATCACAGCCTTGACAAAGTTACCACTGAAAAGATGCACAAAAAGAATAAAAACATACAACACACATCCCTACTATCTGCCCTTCCAGGGCAGCTAAAGGACCAACCAAAACAAACAAAACCAATTCTCAAGCCTCTAACATGATAAATCCCTAAAGCATCACCCTATGAACAGCAGGTTACCTACCCCATCAGCCATCAGAAAGTGGACACCCTTGCGATCTGTGTTATCCAGGACAAAATTCCGAAAAGCAGTGATGTTCTCCGGGCGGGTGATGTCTCCATCTCCATCGATCCCACCCTCACCTGACAAGACACAAGATTCACATTTAGCTCATCTGCCCTGTGCATCCCTGGAGCTGGGACACAAGCTCTCTGGGGCTGTGAACACAGGTACCAGGTGGACCTCGAGGCCCAGGAGAAAAGCCCCTGTGAGGAGCAACTCACTGAAGGACCCATCATACAAGGCTGCCTTGCAGTGATGGACAGGAGGCAAAAACAGTGCCCTGCTATAATAAAGCAGAGTTCAGAAGGAGCTGACCAGCCAAGAGTCATCAACTGAAAGAGAAGGTCTTCATATTCAAGATCAAAGTTGTGTTTAAAGCACCTACATTTAGGGACCAATATCAATTTCTTAATAAGAACTGTTAACAAAGGACTTAGGATTTGCTGCCAAATCACAAAAAGCGAGCCAGAGTGGAGGGAACTGCTGGAGGGCTGCTGAGCTGGCTAGAGATGGGTGTGGGTTTGTATGTGTTAATAAACCTGCCAGTTCTCAGCCGGAGATCAGGCAGTTTCATTATCTCCTGTCACCACAAGAGAAGAAAGGAGGAAGTAATATGGCTCTGATGAGAGTTTGCCTAGTGGAGTATTTAACCTGTACCCACAGGCCTGGGGTAAAAAGGGACAGTCGAGAGGGAACCGAGACCTTCATGACATTGGCTGGGAACCCCAGACTCAGAGACCTGGGAAAGAAAACATGGCAAGTGGATAATAACTACTTCTGACCTTAAGTCTTCAAAGAGAACTGCCTCTCATAGCCCCTGGTACCCTCCTCCACGTCCCTACCGTAGTAAGGTTCGAAGAGCTCACTGGAGGCCGAGTAGAAGTCTTCCAGCTTAAAATCGTTAGGACCCTTCAGAGTCATTCCAAAGCCCTTTGCGTGCCACTTCTTCCTCCACAGCACATACTCCGAGAAGCCACCTGGGCCTGCACAGACGTCAGCAAAGTATAGAAGCTCAGCTTCCCGGTCCTTCACCAGTGGTTTCTGCAAAGGCAAGTGGAAGTCAGGGGAGGAAGGGAAAAAAGATGGCTAAATGGGGAGCAGGAAAGAGAAGGCAGGGGGAGTAAAATAAGCCTTTCAGCAAGCACAATGCAGAGTTCTTGTGGCCAGAGCCACAAGCGCCCAGAAATGTGTCCTCTGTGATCATTGCCCTCCAAAGTTTTTGCCCATCCCCACCTCAAAACACCCCTGATGCCTTTCAACCCACCAGGCCTACCTCAGACTCCTAATAAAAACATCTTAATGGGCATCTAAGTGTGCATTTTTTATTTCTCAGCATCTTTTCCTCACCATATCCTGCCTTACAAGAGTCCCACTGAGCAGAATAGATGTTCTAACCCCACATTACAGATAGGGAAAAAGAAACCCCAAGACACAAAGCGACTTGTTCACAGACAGTCCGCAGCAAAGCTAAATCAGAACCCCATCAGCCTGACCATTAGATGCCGGTCTTCCTGTCCAACCAGAGTCTGAGGGGCCCTCACATCACCCCCTCCCAGCCACAGGGACTATCTTTCCAGATCATAGCCTCTGCTTCCCTTCTCCCCTTCCTCTGAGGCTCTCCCTTTTTTTTCCAATTAACTTTTTATCATGGAATAATTTTAGATTTACAGATAAGCTGCAAGAATAAAGTTCGCATATACCCTTCACCCAGTTTTATTAACATCTTACATTGTCATTTGTCAAAACTAAGAAATTGACACAGGTGCATTACTATTAACTAAAGTCCAGACTTGATTCAGATCTCACTAGAGCCCTTGTTCTGTTCCATGACCCCATCCAAGATACCATAGTGCATTGAGTCTCCTCCTTTTTAACACCCACTCCCTCTCCTGCCTTTGCTCCTCTGCTAGCCAGGGCCTGGGTGGTGCATAGCTGGGAGCTGACAAGGTAGAGAGAACAGGAGACAATGCTGTACAGCTTCCGGGCAGCCATCAGAGCACCCACTCACCTAAGGAATAACTAAATTACAATAATCACTTGTATTTTTATTGGATTATAGTTTTGGCCACTTGAGCGGCTTTAACTCTTAATCTAAAATATTGGGAGTTCCCTGGTGGCCTAGTGGTTAGGATTCCCGGTTTTCACTGCTGTGGCCCAGGTTCGACCTTTGGTTGGGGAACTTAATCCCGCAAGCCATGCAGCACGGCCAAATAAATAAATAAAATAAAATGTACACTGCATGCAGACCTAGATTGTGTGTTTACACTTCTCTTCTACACACCTGGGCCCTAGATGATGAATTCTACTTGTCCCAACCCTCCACAGCAGAGAGGATAAACCATCTGCACTGGTGACAAGAGGTTGAGTTCTAGAGGGGGTGACTGCAGGGGACCCTCATGAACATCCAGCAGAAAGGGGCTAAGGGAGCTCAGCCTTCTCTCTATATAGGTTTGGCATGGCTGGGTGCTTGTCCAGAGCTCTGTTAACTGCTAGATAAAGATCAGAAAGCTTCAGGGGAAACAGTTATAAGAAAGAAATGGAAATACTGATGCTCACGATCCAGTCACTTTCTAGGTGACAAGGGCCTTGCCTCTGATGATGGTTATCTACCTTTATCAAAACAGTGAAAAAGTCTCAGGAGAAAGTGACTTTAGCTAAAAATAAACTTCATCATCCTGTGACAAGCCCATTCAGCATGCTGGGATATATCAGTTCTTCCTCCCCTACCCCTGCCACTCCACCCTAGCATACTTTTGTTCCTGAGCCATCAGTTTTCATACTTTTGGATTATATTCATTTGCACACACAAAGAAAGACCTAATGGCATTTGCCGAGAATATTATGCAGCACTTCCCAGGCTGCAAAGTGGTAGTGAGGCAGGGGTCACAATTTTAAGGCCTGCACATGCTAGAAAGAGTGAAAACATTGTTCCTCACCACTGCCCATGTCCTAGCCACAGGCTCCAGCCTCTCTGGGTGAGCAGATGGCCCAAAGGAAGACTGGGAGAAGGAAGGGGAATGAATCAATGAAAGCATCTCACCTCCAAGAAGAGGGCATAAATATGATCTGTTCTGTGATGTCAAGATGTGTCATACCCTCACAGGCCACAGCCAGAAGGTCCTTTCATAGAAAGGACATCTGGGATTCTCATCTCTGCCATTTACTGGCTGTGCAGTCAAAGGCAAGTCCATAACTTATGTCTTTAAGCTCGAGCTTCCTCAACTGTAAACTGGGACTAATGCAGGTTATTTTTTAAGGCTATTAGAGGATTAAATGAAGTACCATATGTCAAAGACCTTTAGAAACTGTACAATACTAAACAAATGTAAGATAACATTATATTCAACTAGATCAACTTCCTTAGAGTCAAAACTCTGGTCCCTTCCATCCTTTCATCTTTGCAATGCCTAGCACTGTGCTCCACATGCAGCGGGCACTTTGTAAGTGCTGTCTAATTTCTTCTAAGACAGCACTGAAACTTAAAGATCTACATTCAGGTTTTGTCTCCTGTTACGCTTCACAGCCGATGTTTTCTTACCTCAACAATAACCCCAAGCACACAAGTCCCTCACATAACGTTTTGGTTTATAATATGCTTCCATATACCCAAAGAATCTAAATTCCCTTCTCTCCCTTGTCCCTTCCAATTCTTGTTTATGATTTCTTTATTTCCCTACCCCAGCCTCTTTTCTTTTTCCACAACCTGCAGAAGCAGAAGCACACTGAAAAACCTCAGAGACCCTCCCTCTGGCTTCCCACCTCCAACCTCCTCACACTTTCCCAAGCTTCAAGTTCTCCACACTCTTATTCTGTAATTCGCCTGACCCAAGAGCCACTGAGACCCTGGCAAACCTGGGCATGTGCCTGGGGCTTCCACCACTCCCAGCTCTGCTGGGAGAGCTCTAGAGTGTGTCGCCTGAAAAACACACCAAGCCTGCCGGGCTTGGCTGTCACTGTGGTCCTTGGGGGAAAACAGAGGTGAAAAGAGAGAAGAAAACACTAGGAGCTGAAGAGAAATCACTTTTTATAGTGTAGTGCAAAAGAACATCTCTGAAAGGGCAATTCTCCATGGCCACTATCAATCAATTCAAGTCAAGAAGCTGCCTGAAGCATCACAAACACGGCTGCCTTTTCCTATGTAACTAATATCTCCACCCACGACCGGAATGGGACAACCCTGATGCCTACTTCATTTTCCTGACAGCGAAAGACAATAACCAGATACCAGCTGCTGGAGGCGTTTAACATTCAAAAGCCCAAAGTGATGCTGTGACTTCCCAGCGGCTTGACAGAGTTCCTCTGCCACGCAGGGGTTTAAAAGAAATCATTTGGAGCTCAAAAAATTAAATCAACATTATATCAACCTAATTTTCTCAAGATGCTAATTCCAAGAGCCCTTTTGTGCAGCTTGCTGGTACTGTAAAATGAGGAGGGAGACCTGGGAGAGAAAAATAACTAAAGACTGGAGGGGACCACCTACCAGTTTCGCCAGCACTGAAGAAGCAGTCAGGTGGGTGAAGCCGAAACATTAAAGAACTTGGCAAACAAGTTTCTTTAAGCAGTGGATAATCGGGGCCTAGTAGAAGGAGGGTGAGTGAAGCAGAAACAGGTTCGGGAACAGCTGGCTCCTGGCCCCTTCACTGTCAGAGAGAACTAACTTTCTAGGACTGGGTAAAAATGCTTTGAAACCCTGAAGGGAATGTTAGAATGAAATTTCCTTTTTTCTTTCTCTATCATTATGGAGGGTCTGTGTTCAGAAAAATGACATGTAGCAAAGTAGAAAATCATTTTGCTCTATCACTTCTTGAGAAGGGCCAAAGACTGGTAATTATGATCCCACACAAAGCTTGTTCAGAGAGGCAGAAAGGGAAAGGGGCCACGTTTGAAATCACAGATTTTAGAGCTGGAACAAATCTTAAGAGTCTTTTGGTCCTACCCCGGCCCTCTGGCAGGTTAGTAGGGCTAATTTCAGAGATGAGGCAGCTGAGATCCAAAGAAGGTGTGAACCTAAGCGACACCACCTGCGACTAAGTGCTGCACTCCATGCCCGCCCTCAACCCTCACTGAACACAGCCTAGATCTTCAGACACAATACTGATTTTAAATAGACCAGTGAAAGAACCCAGATGCCCACATTTCATTCAACACTCAAACATTTCCCTGAGTACTGCCCTCTCATACCAGAAACAGCAACCAAATCAGATGTCACAAGTTTCAATTTGGAACACTCACTGTAAAGACTGTATACAGTCATCCCGCAGTATCTGCAGAGGATTGGTTTCAGGACCCCTGCAGCCACCAAAATCTGCAGATGCTCAAGTCCTTTATATAAAATGGCAGTGTACAGTCGGCCCTCTGTATCGGTGGATGCAGAACCTACAGACACAGAGGGCTGACTGTACTCAGACTCTACCTCATCCATGGTAGGAAGAAAGCAGGGGAAAGCTCCCTGGTGGCAAATGGCCTCCACATATCAATGAGCACAGAAAGGCTTTACAAACCCCCAACCCTGTACCCTTATCAGCTCTCAAGTCTACCAGAATTTCCAGAACACAAGCACCATGGGGAAAGGGGTCACATCTATCTCCTTCAAAATTGTATTCCTGGTACTGTGCCTGGCACAAAGTAGGGGTTTTGATAAATACAGGTTTAATGAATGGAGGAGGGAGGCCTGTGTTCTAGCTCATGGCCTCATCTCCCTGCTCCCTAGGCCTATAGATGCACAGCTGCTGATTTTGTCAGGAATGCCCCTTCTCCACCCCTGTAAGCCCTGCTGCCTCCACTCAGAGTGAGCAGCAGGGTTTGCAGAGTTGGGGGGTGGGACTCAGGGCCTGAAGCCCTAGAGACAACTGCTTACTGGGGCACTCCTGGGACCACAGGAAGCACTGTGGAACCCTACCTGAAGAGCTCAAAGCAAAATATATCTCTTTCACAAAATACATCTCTACCACCTAGCAGGAATACTCTCCTAGCACTGCACAAATGGCAATTTCTGAACCACTGAAGCTCAAGCTCATTTGGTACTATGAATTCAGAAGCAAAACCTTGTTCTCACCCCATAAGAGTCCCTTGGATTTGTAAACATGCGGTCGAACACAAAATCCATGTTAGCCATCTTCATTGCTGCCCTGCAACAAAGCAAGACAGAAAAGTGTGCCTCAGTACCAGACATATGAAGAGCTAAGGCTCAAATGAAAAGGTAGAGCAGTGTACATCGGGGTGGGGGGGAAGGAAATGTCAGCAAACCTGTTTAGGAAGAAGACTCCTCGGATCATCTCATAGGGATTGGCCCGGGTCCGAGCTCGCCGCATCTCCTCCCCATCCAGGACATCAAACACATTCTGCCCAGAGAGAATCAGAACCTGAAGGTGAGCATCACCCTTTGGGATGAAACAGGTGTCTTAACGAGCTTGAGGGGCCTGATTCACAGCCCTCTGAAGAGCTAGGCTCCTGCCGTATCTCAGTTCTGAAATGACCAGATGTGTGACCCTAGGCAAGTCACTCAATCACTGACCCTCAACTACCTCACCTGTAAAATGGTACAAAATAAAAGGGAAGTAAGCATGTGCCTGGCACATGGTAAGTGGTTAATAAATGGCACGGAGTCACCTCCTGGCACTGGTAATCCTCATAACAAATCTGCTTCTCCACTCCAGCAGCAACTTCCCAAGGGACCAGAGTTCTGATATGAAGGGTACCCAGAGAGAGGGTAGACAAACCAAGACCAGAGTTTTCTGAGGGCGCCTACCACACAGGAGGGAACCCTTCTCTGTTCTCTACTATTCTCTCTGAAAAAAGAAAGCCTCGCCTTACCTGAGTTCCAGTCACCTTAAGGATATTCCCAACACTCAGCCTGCCAGAAAAATAAGCTCTGTGAAGCTAGTCTGAGGCCTTGCTTCTTCTCCAACCCACTTCCTCCTCAGAGTTTCCTTGGCTCATTCTGCCCCAAGCAATGCACTTCCTGACCCAAAGACAGGCCAAAAGACATCAAGGGGAGGGTAACACCAACTACTTCTTTTAATTTTTACAACAACACTGGGAAGTGAGTATTTTCTCCCCAATTTATAGATGAGGAAACTCAAACTCAGAGAAGCTAAAGCAAGTGGCCCAAGGTCACACAGGAAAAAAAAAAAATGCTGCTAAACTAGGATTTGAATTCAGCTCTATCTGATGCTACACAATGATTCCGAACCTTTCACTATGCCAGGCCCCCTTCAGGATTACAATGAACCAACCCACTGAAATTAAGTGGTTCCTTTCCTGGCTACTGATCACAGGGATAGCACAACACTACAGGGCAGGAGAGACACCAGGAAAAAGGACACCTCACAGAAATGTAGCAAGCTACCTATCTGATCTCAAAGAAAAATCTTAGCTAAACTTCAGCCTCCCCACAACTGACTCAAAAGAACAAGAAAAGCCCAGCACAACCCCTCACACAAAATCTTCAACTCCAGCTCTAGCCACGAGTCCTTACCTTACATTGCAACACACTGTGAAGCAGCTCTTCCCCGCAAAACTCTGTTTCATCTTCAATAATCATCTTTCTCTACAGGGAGGAGAAAACAATCAATAATGACCACATGCGACTGTATTTGGGGGGATGGATGGAGAAACTAGGGTTCTGAGTGAGTAGAGCAAAAGGGGCCAAAGAACATCAATCCCTGAGGGGCGGGAAAAAGAAAATCCTAAACCCCTCTGGCTCTGGTCCAGATGGCTGTGAGATGAAGCAGCCCCCTGGGTACTCTGACTAGAGCACCATATGCATACAAGACTCATGAATGCTGAGGCTGAGAAAAGCAAACAGGAAGGAGACATCCAAGCTGTCTGTCCCTAGAGTGTGGAGGCAGAAGGATGGGGAATGCCCCAAATGACAGAAGCCTTTCCCTCAACCAGGAAGCCTCTTGCTCTGTGATGAGTACGAAGGCAGGATACCAGGCACTGACCTGGTAGTGTCACAGAAAACAAGGGTGAGGGAGCCTCATGGGGATGTCAAGTCCAACTTCATGTCTGAGTGAGGCTACCTCTAAATCAGTGATGCTCAAACTTGGCGTTCTCAGGTTTACACTCTTCAAGATCACTGAGGAGCCCCCAAAGAGCTTTTGTTTATATAAGAGATATGTGTATATATATTAGAAGTTAAAACTGAGAAAATGTTTAAATATTTACTAATTTAGTTTAAAAGAAGATGGTATATTAACATAAATAACATTTTTATGAGAAAAAACTATATTTCCAAAAAAAAATTTATTGAGAAAAGTGGCCCTGTTTTCCATTTTGCAAATCTCTCAATATGGCTTAATACACAACAGCTAGATTCTGCTGTCCACATTTGCATTCAATTGGTCGTGATATCACGTCATGGTCACTGGAAAACTCCACTGGACACTTGTGAGAGAATGAGAATGAAAAAGGCAAATAACTTTTCAGTATCATTATTAAAATAACTTTGACCTGGTAGACCCCGTGAAAGGGTCATGGAGATCCCTGGAGGTCCCTACACTTTGAGAACTGCTCTCTAGACCATGCTGACTTGATATAGCTATCTACTTTATTCTTATAATTTTCCAGAAGGAAATTAAACAAATTTCCTCCATAACAACTCCCTCAATACTTTCTGAGGACAGGGATAGTGTCTTTTTATCTACCTGAAACAGTGCCCAGCAGTGACCAGAATATACAGATGTATAATAAGCTACTCTAAAAAGCAACCAAGAGGAAGACAGAAGTTATGCATTTTGTGCTGCCTTGCAAGTTGAAGGAGGAAAAACCCTGTCTGCCTCATCTGCCAGGGGCATATCCATAAAGCCCCTGACACACCCTCTTGATGCAGAATGCTCAGATTCACATTTTTCTTAAACTGTGAGTACACAGATGTACACAACTGACTTGAGGAGGAGAAAAGTCAGGAGATAAGTGCCAAAACTTCAGGGTACATTTTCCTGAAATCCTACCTTTCCCACAACCATCCAATCGCTCATTTCCTGAGTGTCAGGAATTTCAGTGGTACATTCTGGGAACCATGACACCTGCTCACAGGCACTGGGCTACAAACAAAAGAGAGGGAAGTAAGTCAGGTAAGACAGACCCTCAGGGCTGTGCCCCAACTCACCAGGGCTTCCCCAAATCGATCAAGAGGGACTCAGAGTGAAAAGGGTCCAGGAAGCTGAGGCCACTAGCAGTGTCAGACATTAGAACTAAGAGCCAGAATTCTAAAGTTTAACTTCTGAAGGCCAGGTCCAATTCTGGTTTGAATCCTAAGGAACGCCCCCAACTTACAAAGTTTCTTTCAATTGTTCCAATATTATTTGATGAATACCTACTGTGGGCTAAGAGCTCAGAATGCAGAGTTAAAAAGATACGGTCCTAAAAACAGAAATATAGATCAATGGAACAGGATAGAAAGCCCAGAGATAAACCCATGCACATATGGTCACCTTATCTTTGATAAAGGAGGCAAGAATATACAGCGGAGAAGACAGCCCCTTCAATAAGTGGTGCTGGGGAAACTGGACAGCTACATGTAAAAGTATGAAATTAGAACACTCCCTAACACCATACACAAAAATAAACTCAAAATGGATTAAAGACCTAAATGTAAGGCCAGACATTATCAAACTCTTAGAGGAAAACATAGGCAGAACACTCTATGAAATAAATCACAGCAAGATCCTTTTTGACCCACCTCCTAGAGAAATGGAAATAAAAACCAAAACTAAATAAATGGGACCTAGTGAGACTTAAAAGCTTTTGCACAGCAAAGGAAACCATAAACAAGACCAAAAGACAACCCTCAGAATGGGAGAAAATATTTGCACATGAAGCAACTGACAAAGGATTAATCTCCAAAATTTACAAGCAGCTCAATAACAAAAAAACAAACAACCCAATCCAAAAATGGACAGAAGACCTAAACAGACGTTTCTCCAAAGAACTTAAACAGATTGCCAACAAACACATTAAAGAATGCTCAACATCATTAATCATTAGAGAAATGCAAATCAAAACTACAATGAGATATCATCTCACACCAGTCAGAATGGCCATCATCAAAAAATCTAGAAACAATAAATGATGGAGAGGGTGTGGAGAAAAGGGACTTGCACTGTTGGTGGGAATGCAAATTGATACAGCCACTATGGAGAACGGTATGGAGGTTTCTTAAAACACTACAAATAGAACTACCATACGACCCAGCAATCCCACTACTGGGCATATACCCTGAGAAAACCATAATTCAAAAAGTCATATACTGGGCTTCCCTGGTGGTGCAGTGGTTGAGAATCTGCCTGCTAATGCAGGGGACACGGGTTCGAGCCCTGGTCTGGGAAGATCCCACATGCCACGGAGCAACTAGGCCCGTGAGCCACAACTACTGAGCCTGCGCATTTGGAGCCTGTGCTCCGCAACAAGAGAGGCCACAACAGTGAGAGGCCCGCGCACCACAATGAAGAGTGGCCCCCACTTGCCACAACTAGAGAAAGCCCTCGCACAGAAACGAAGACCCAACACAGCCAAAAATAAAAAATAAATTAATTAATTAAAAGAAGGCTCAACATTAAAAAAAAAAAAAGTGCTCATCAGTAGTAACCAAGGAAAGAAAATTAAAACCACAGAGATATCATTATACACCCATGAGAATGGTTTAAAAAAAAAAAAAAAGAGTCATGTACCAAAATGTTCACTGCAGCTCTATTTACAATAACCAGGACATGGAAGCAACCTAAGTGTCCATCAACAGATGAATGGATAAAGATGTGGCACATATATACAATGGAATATTACCCAGTCATAAAAAGAAATGAAATTTGAGTTATTTGTGGTGAGGTGGATGGACCTAGAGTCTGTCATACAGAGCGAAGTAAGTCAGAAAGAGAAAAACAAATACCGTATGCTAACACATATATATGGAATCTAAGGGGAAAAAAAAGGTCATGAAGAACCTAGGGGTAAGATGGTAAGACGGGAATAAAGACACAGATCTACTAGAGCATGGACTTGAGGATATGGGGAGGTGGAGGGGGAGGCTATGACGAGGTGAGAGAGTGGCATGGACATATATACACTACCAAGCATAAAGTGGGTAGCTAGTGGGAAGCAGCCGCGTAGCACAGGGAGATCAGCTAGGTGGTTTGTGACCGCCTAGAGGGGTGGGATAGGGAGGGTGGGAGGGAGGGAGACGCAAGAGGGAAGAGATATGGGAACATGTGTATATGTATAACTAATTCACTTTGTTATAAAGCAGAAACTAACACACCATTGTAAAGCAATTATACTCCAAAAAAGATGTTAAAAAAAAAAAAAAAGATATGGTCCTTGGGACTTCCCTGGCAGTCCAGTGATTAGGACTCTGCGTTTCCACTGGAGGGGGCACAGGTCTGATCCCTGGTTGGGAAACTAAGATCCCGCATGCTGTGCAACGTGGCCAAAAAAAAAAAAAAAAAAAGACATGGTCCTTAACTCAAGAGGCCTATAGTCAGAGCAGTGGGGACACAGAGAAGTACACGTAGGATATAAGTCCATGATAAGGTAATTACATCAGGAAGACTCAGTGCAATGAGTCTCACCTCCTGATACCCTTCATTCCAAGACAGAGCAGAAACTGGCATCTCTAATGCTGCTTCCTCTTAATTTTTCAATTACTTTCCTTATCAAGCTAAAACAGTGGTTTTCATCCTGGCTATACATTAGGATCATCTGCAGACCTTTTAAAAAGTACTGATGCCTGGGCCTCACCCTCAGAGTATATGATTCTATTGGTCTGAGGTAGGGACTGGGTATAAGTATGTTTTTAGAAGTCTCCAGGTGATTCTAACGTGCAGCCAGAACTAAGTTCACTGGGCTAGAAAGACATGGATTATAAAACCTAAACAGGTGGCTAACCTGCACTGGCAGCTCCACACATTCCCTCCAAGCAAGTGTGGAGAAGAGAGTCATCACTGTGAATTGAAGCGATGAGATTAAAGGCAATACTACATGCTCTGAAAGGCATAAAATGGTATCACAATGCAAGGTCTTGAGGGCAAGCCAACCACCCTTAACAGAGAAAAAGTTTAAAAGAAAAATTACTGAAAACTTTGTCAATGAATCTGGCAGTGAATAATGGTTTCTCCCCCTGGTCAAATCCACCCCCGTTAAGCATAAATAGCTGTGAATTATAACCTCTAAAAAGCAGCTCATATACACTTTGGATGCCCCTTTGGAGAGGAAAAGCAGACTCAATCTCCCCATTGAAGTCTGAACATTAAGGCTACCCACAAAGTGGACTTTGAAGCTTCACACCTTGCACTCCATATTCCTGGGCTGCAGTGGCCACTGAGCACTCTCCGTGTGGTGACTCCAGGAACTGGACATTCACCTCAGGCTGCCCAGACTCATCTACCTTAAAGAAGTGGCCACCAACTAATAGTTGAGCCAAATTCTTAACCAAAAGACAGGACATCTTTTTTAAGAGAAAAAGTAAATTATGGTAAATGATAATTAGGACAGCTTTGCCTCAAAAAATTTTTTCATGGAATTCCCTGGTGGTCCAGTGGTTAGTACTCAGCACTTTCACTGCCATGGCCCAGGTTCAATCTCTGGTCAGGGGAACTAAGATCCTGCAAGCCGTGCAACTTGGCCAAAAAAAAAAAAAAATTCTTTTTTCCCAATAGCCTGTCTACATTAAAAACCGAGATTTTATGAGCAAATTTCAGATTCTAAGTTTGCAAAGTTAGTTCTTATTCTGCCCCATTGAGAGGATGGGGACTCTTCACTTGTTTTCACACAAATGGGGACATGGAAAGCACCAAGTATTTCTGAAGTAAAAACCTACATCTAGCCCCAGTTACAAATATTTGCCCTATTCTGCCTGTCTCGTCTCCTCATAACTACAAGGCAGCACAGCAGGACCACCCCCAGAACCCATTAGCTCCTGGCTTATCAGGATCTTATTCTGACACCTTATTACGCTTTTATCATGCACAGGTTCACAGGACTTCTTTCCTGAACTGGAACATCAGTTCAGGAGACAAATAAAATATCAATTTTCCAGAGTTCAGACCCACATCTGAAGCTCAACTACAGCAACTATGTGGAAGGCTAGATATCTGTGTTCTATTTTCTCTAGTTTCAACTCTATAATGGTAATATTTTACCATTATTTTTAGGTGCTTTTATTATACCTACTTCAAATCCTCTGTGGAATAAGGTAGGGCATAAATAAATAAGTAAAAATAAAATCTCAACATTACCTGTGCCATGAAAAAGGATACAGCCTCCTTTGGTACTTAGCAAACTCATATCCAAGGAGAAAAGCAGACTAAACCCACAATAGAAAAGCTATATGGCATAAACAAACACCTATTTAATACCGAGATGTCATAAACCTGTGGAGGTGCAAGGACCTTGGAGGGCACCTAATCCAGTCATTCACACAATGGGAGAGTAGGTCCTCATTTGGCCCCATTTGAATCCTTTCAGCAAAAGGAGCTCACTACCTCATTAGGCACCTTCGTCACTGGTGGAAAGCTGTATCTATTTATTAAAGTTCTCTGTGGAGACACACTCTGCCTTCTTGCATCTTTTTTTTTTTTTTTTGCAGTACACGGGCCTCTCACTGTTGTGGCCTCTCCCGTTGCGGAGCTCAGGCTCCGGACGCGCAGGCTCAGCGGCCATGGCTCACGGGCCCAGCCGCTCCGCGGCATGTGGGATCCTTCTGGACCGGGGCACGAACCCGTGTCCCCTGCATCAGCAGGCGGACTCTCAACCACTGCACCACCAAGGAAGCCCTGCCTTCTTGCATCTTATACCCACTGGTCTTAGACAGCCCTATATGAAGCAACAGGAAACAAATCCACATCCCACCATATCTCCCCCAGACTACTGTTTTCCATTTTGGACACCCCCAGTATCTTCCACACAAGAAACTAGCTCCAATCTCCACTAACCACCCTGATCATACTGCCTCTGGAGACTTCTAGTTTGTTAATGTTAATATGGCTTCATAAAGCCATAAATGGCTTTCCTGTCTCCTCCTCTCCATATCAGTTACCTCTGGCTCAGCTCGCCAGTCCACATTCAGCTCTTGGTCAAAGCCTTGCAGCGTCAGACCCAAGCCTCGTCGACCTTTCTGATTAGAGGCTTCAACGATGTCTTTCCGACCCTGGCTGTATTTACCCAATCCTTCACCTTCCTTGAAGCCCATCTTGGCCTGAAAAAGAGAAGTAATGGTGCATTTATATAAATAAACAGACATTTATTTAGCCCTTATCATGTGTCAGACATGTTAAGCCCTTATCATGTGTCAGACGTGTTAAATATAAACGAGTAAGGCCTAAGGTTTTCCTTCTAGCCTAATGAAAAGAAACAAATAAATAACTGCAGTTTAACTGTGGGCCCAGTGGCTGTCTATTCTGGAGGTGAAACTCTAGGGCAACTATAAGTTGGATAAAAGAGAAGGGACCTCATAGCTGTAATTAAAGGCACCAAAGTATATAATGAATCTTACTGGACATTTGCACAACTACCCTTCCAGCTAATTTGTCTGATTAAGTGAGAAGTAGATCCAGAGTAAAGCTGATAAAGAGAACATAATTTAAAATGGAACCGCTTCAAGCGGCAACTTCTAAACCTTACCCTTTAACCAGTCAAACGGCCTTACTAAGCAAGGACAATGAGGGCTTGTAGCAGCCCACTTAATCAAGAGATTAACTGAAACATCACTTCATGTAAAACTGAGGTATGGGAGATACTATAAGACTCTGGACAGAAACGTTTTTTTAAATGTCACAACTAACTAAAAAGCTTACATTAAACTCTAGAGTCACTGAACCCAGTTACATACCCCCAAAACCAGAGACCCGAATCCCAAAACCCACACACCCTTGTCTAATAAAAGAACTCCAATCCTAAGAGGATCTGATTTACCTAGAAGGTCTATATTCCATATGGAAGGGGCATTACCAGCTCAGGAGCCGGATGAAATTCCTACAGTAGCCACAAATCTTTCCCCAGGTCAAAGAGTCTGACTCAGTCACAAACTTCCCCATCTTCCACTTCCCCAAAGTTTTTGGCCCCAACCCAGAATCCTGACTATGACTTCAGAAGTGGCAGTTCTCATTCTTAAATGAATCCAACAGAAAATGGAGAGGTCAACTATAATATTCTTGAAGCTAGACAGAAGACAAACTTGGATTTCCCTAACCTTTGCACATACACTAAAGTCTCATAAGGAAAGTAGCAGATCTTCCTTTTCACCTTCCTTCTTGTGGTATACCAACGGGGGTACTGAAGTTATTAAGGAAAACTAGGCCCTCTTTTGGAAGTAATACAGAAGACTACTACTCCCATTTATTTTAGGTACCTAGGAGTGAGCAGGATTTTAGTCATTTCTTTTGATATCACTCACTGGAGCAAAAAATCTCAGCATGAAGTCTCTTTATCCACAGACACACATTCATGTGTTCACATATGCTCACAAGAACTCAGCTCTGGACAGGACAGGAGAAGCAGGCCTGAGCAGCCACTTCCCATGGATGATTCAAATATGATACTTCTATCAAGAAGGGGTCACACTCTCTCTACTAAACTATAGCAGCTCTCTACTAAACTAAAGCAGAGGAAAAACTCATGCCCTCACTTTGCTTCTTCTCATACCAATACAATTTCCCTTCTCTCACTCTGCTAGTACAGCTTCAGAAACCCAACCCAACCCAACCCAAGCCCTTACATACCATAAGCTTCTGGGACACACTGTTATACATGGAATAGCGAGAAGAAGTTCCCTCCACAAGAGAGTCTGCTTTGAATGCATCATCAAAAGAGTCTGAGCTGCGTTGCTTCCCCTCAGTCTCACTGTCAGACCCACTTAGGCTTGTAGCAGATGCTGGAAAAGAAAAAAGGAAGATGTTTTGGTGTGTTTATGGCACAATATAGCCTCTAGAAGTCCAAGTTTCATTTATTCAACTAGTGTTCAGTATATGCACTGCACACATAAAGTTCATTAAATGACCCAGGTCAAATGTATTCTCTACCTCTTACAAACTGTGTAGTCTTGGGCAAGTCACTGAGGTTCCTAATGGTACTTGACACACAACAGGAGTTCAAAATATCAGTTTTCCTTTCCCATCCCTTACACAACTAGGATGGTAATACCTTCCTCATAGGGTTGTTTGAAGATTAAGTGAAAAAGTGTATTTGAAAGTATACTGTCAGATATAAAATGTATTTATTGATGATATGATTGTTATTTCTGCTATTTATTATTTGAATATCAATTTCCAAACACTGATACCTGGTTTCATTTTCAACAATTCTATCACAGGACTAACAGTTTCTGATTGTTTAACCTCCTAGTTTCCTGTTTTCACAGTCCTTCAAACTTGTAGGTGAGATGGTGGATCTACAGCACAGCCCCAGAGAAGAGCCGGCTCACAGGGGGAAAGAGGGGAAGAGAAAGGGAGAAGTGAAGGGGGAGGGGAAGACAGGAGAGGAAGGAAAAAGAGAAGCAAAAGAGAGGACAGTGAAGATGGGGCGCTCAGGCAGCAACACCAACAGAGGCGGAGAGTAGAGGAGCTGCACTTAAAGGCTCCAGGAGGGAGCTGCCGGCCTGAGTGAGCCAAGCCAGTATCTTCATTGTCAGCAACCTTGGTGCCGAAGGATTCCAAATAAGACCCACCTTAGCAGCTGCCAGAAGTGGTGGGTTACCTGTCTCCTGGTCAAAAGTGGGATAATCCACAGTCTAGATAGTCACTGTAACTGGGTCTTTCCCCATCTTTTATAGATACGTGAATCTCTTAACTTAAAAGATATTTCAGGACTTCCCTGGTGGCGCAGTGGTTAAGAATCTGCCTGCCAATGCAGGGGACATGGGTTCTAGCCCTGGTCCAAGAAGATCCCACATGCCACGGAGCAACTAAGCCCGTGTGTCACAACAACTGAGCCTGTGCTCTAGAGCCCGCAAGCCACAACTACTGAGCCCACATGCCACAGCTACTGAAGCCCGCACTCCTAGAGCCTGTGCTCCACAACAAGAGAAGCCACCGCAATGAGAAGTCCACGCACTGAAACTAAGAGTAGCCCCTGCTCGCCACAACTAGAGAAAGCCCACGCACAGCAATGAAGACCCAATGCAGCCAAAAATTAATTAATTAATTTTTTTAAAAAAGATATTTCAGGGAATTCTCTGGCAGCCCAGTGGTTAGGACTCAGTGCTTCCACTGCCGGAGCCCAGGTTAGATCCCTGTTTGGGGTACTAAGATCCAGCAAGCCACGCGGCGTGGCCAAAAAAAAAGGTATTTCGGGCTTCCCTGGTGGCGCAGTGGTTGAGAGTCCGCCTGCCGATGCAGAAGACATGGGTTCATGCCCCGGTCTGAGAATATCCCACATGCCGCGGAGCGGCTGGGCCGTGAGCCATGGCCGCTGAGCCTGCGCGTCTGGAGCCTGTGCTCCGCAACGGGACAGGCCACAACAGTGAGAGGCCCGCGTACCGCAAAAAATAAAAAAGATATTTCAACCCAATATAATTTTATTGAGGTTGTTTCTTAAGGAAAACCCACCCAAATTTGGAAATAGATTGTATCTCAAAAATCTGGTAAACAGGGGACTTCCCTGGCCGTTTAATGGTTAAGATTCCACACTTCCACTGCAGGGGGCAAGGGTTCGATCCCTAGTCGGGGAACTAAGATCCTGCATGCCGCTATGCATGGCAAAAAAAAAATCTGGTAAACAATTTCTGCATATTCCCATTGAAAATGGTATTAAACTGCAAGTGAGGAGGAATGCGGAACAGGAAATAAGGGTGGTAGTATCCAATCTGATCCCAAGGTTTGAGAAGTTGTATAGTGCTCAACAGTATACAAATCTCATTAATAAGTAATTGTGCTTATTTAAGAATAAAATTTTTTTAATTCAATTTACGAATATTATTCTTACAAACATCTATTAGTTGTTAGGATATAAATGCTTGTTATTTAGACCTAAATACTTAATAAACTAAACTGTTAGGTATTTCTTTTGGTATTTTTAGGGCATGGTGAAAAATGTTAAGGCAGCACTAAGAGTGCCAAAAACCAAGAAAACTTGGGAACCTCCCTCTGTATTGAAATGGTGAGATCACCGAGACACATTGTCAACTGAATAATAGAAGACCTAGACCATGTTCATGAACATGGCATCCTAACTCTTGTGTACTAAAGAGGGACAATAAAAATATAAATTTTTTATTTCTGGTAATTGCAAAAAGAGCTTTTGGAAGGAAAGATATACAAGACCAATAAAAGTGATTATCCACACATGTGGGGTTGAGGCATGGAAAAAGAATACCAAAATGATTACTTGGAACAAGTGAAAGGGGAAGAAGTGAAACTTGATTTACATTTTTATATCACTAGAGTTTATATTGGCTATCATTTTATATTTTTGATTTATGAACCATGTGAATATATTATCTTAATTAAAAGATAATATTAATTATCTTAATTAAAATTTTAAATAAATGTAAAAAAAAAAAAAAACTAACTTAGCAATGTAGCACAATTCCTTTAAGGAAGAAAGGAAGTCCCTGAGAAGAGATGTTGACTCAAAGTTTGGCTGCTTGTGGGAGGTATTTGAGGAAAGGCACAAAGGGCAGCCGTGTAAAAAAATTATTTATATATACCCAAAATGGGCATTATACAGGTATTCAGAACTTGAGGATTACATCCTAATTCTAAAGACTGTGTAAAGACACCCATTTCCCAGTGAGAACACAAACTAAGGGTTGACATTCAGAAAAGAGCAAAGTCTTCCCCAGCACCCCAGGCCTGACTCTCCCTTCCACGGTGCTCCAGTAGCACCAGTATTCATACCATCAGCACAGCACTCATCACAATTCCTGAGAGCTAGTTGTCACATGCCACCCCACTGGACAGGGTCACTCCTAGAGAGCAAGGACTCTGCCACAACCAACATTCTATCTCCAACACTTGGACTAAGGCTTTGCATTTAAAAGAAATTAATTAACTGCTTACTGTAGTGAATTTAAAGAACTATCACCCAGTTGTCATCTTTGCTAAGCACCTACTAAGTGTACCTCAGGATATTTCCTCTTACAACACCTCATACATGCAGTGCAAGACGTTCAGCACTCAAAAATATAAGGAAGGAGGGCTTCCCTGGTGGCGTAGTGGTTGAGAGTCCACCTGCCGATGCAGGGGACACGGGTTCGTGCCCCGGTCCAGGAAGATTCCACATGCCGCGGAGCGGCTGGGCCCGTGAGCCATGGCCACTGAGCCTGCGCGTCCAGAGCCTGTGCTCCACAACGGGAGAGGCCACAACAGTGAGAGGCCCGCGTACCGCAAAAAAAAAAAAAAAATATATATATATATATATATATATATATATGAGGAAGGGTACATGTCATTATATATTTGCCCAAACCCATGGAGTGTACAACATCAAGAGTGAACCATCATATAAACTATGAACTCTGGTTGATAAGGTTGTGTCAGCACAGGTTCATCAACGTAACAAATGTAGCACTCTGGTAAGAGATGATGCTAATGGGAGAGGCTGTGCATATAGGGGCAGGGTGTGTAGGAGATATCTTTGTACTTTCAATTTTGCTGTGAACCTTAAACTGCTCTAAAAAAAAAAGAAGTCTTTAAATAAAAGGTTTTTTTAAAGGTTCAACAACAAAAACAACAAAAAGTTTAAGCATGAGGATGGAATACCTATATCCTAGCAGAGAACTGAGTCCCCCTTGGACTATCACTTAGCACGCTGCACCCCAGTAGGCTGAAAAAGGACATCTGATATTGTTTAACAGATCAGACAACAACTTTGGTTCAGGACCTGTTTTATAAACGGTCCATGCTATATACAATGGAGTACTATCCAAAAGTAACAATCTTACCCCCAGAGAGCTTAAAACTCCAATACCTAAAATAAATATGCATTTTTAAGGGTATAACATTTTGCAAAAGAAAGGCAGGTGAACATGTGTGAAAAAATTAGAATAAACTTAAAACCAAAATTCTGGCTCCTAAGGAGGAATTCTGGTTGAGAATATCCCTGAATGAGAGGCACCAAATCTGCCTTCGTCCTTTTAAAAAGGTGGCTGTTCAATTCCCTCAATAAGGAGCTGACTTGCTTACATGGACCAATGCAGCACACGTCACAGAGTGCCAGAGACTGCTACTCAGAAGGAAAGACCCAGAACATTAACAATGAGTAACCATGGAAACTGAGATGTGCAGTGATATTTATTTTGTTTTGCCTTTTCTGCATTTTCTGTGTGAGAAATAAGAATACATTACTTTGAAAATTAGGGTTTAAAAGAAAGCTATAAAGAAATAAAGTATCATTCTAAGCCTTGTGCAGAATTTGGTTCCTTTCCAGAGAAATCTTCAGAGGACAGCAGATATGAGGGGAAAGACCTTCTGAATAGCTTAAAACTAAGCCTAGGCCTCTCATCTCTCATTGCCCACGTGAAGGAGAAATGTGCTCTGCAACAGAGCTCCCATATGTTAAAGAACTGTGCTTCCAAAGGTGCAGAGTCTCTTCACTCAGTTGCTTCCATGCCTCCAACCTGTACCGATTAGTGCAGGAATGGGGGCAGCTCCCTGAGCACTGCCCTATAGTTTCCCTGGGCAGCCCAGGAATCCAGAGACTAACCTAGAAGCTACAATGTTAAATCAGCTGTTATTTCTTTCACCAGCTATCTGGAGATTCACAGGTCTATCTATATAAAGGTTAGGAAAACCTGATGTCCTTCTCAAAGGAGAGTGTGCCCTTGGTCCAGCTCTAGGGAGTAGCCAGGCTGTTAGGTTTGCTTAAAGATCCATCACTGGGCACCCATCAATGGTATGAATATCATTCCTGGGCATGCAGGGTTCCTGCCGCCCTCAGATCTCAGAGAGAGATCTTTTGTTTTCTTTGTCCTCATGCCATTTTTGGACCAAAATGACAGGAAGAACCAAATTTGGGTGCAAGGCTCATTGGACAAATCCTTGGTGGCTCTGGTGCAATATTCTAGCACCAGACTCTGGCACAAAGATCTTTCCACTCCATTTCTCTTCCTTAGGTGTTACCTAATGTACAGATAGCTGTCTTGTCCAGGTTCTGAGAATGAGGTTGATGAGAGCTAAAATATCACCCTACAAGGCTTTTCTTTGTGAGATCAAAAAGTGTGCTGGATAAGCAGATAAGCCTTACTTCTCTCTTTTATTTCATGTGCTATTTAAAGCCAATTCTCAGCCTGACATGATTTAAGACAAAGTTCCCTAGATTAGTCCTGATGTCCACAGACTGCCACAGCCACTACTCATTTTCACCCTGGGCCTTTGGGGCCACTCTTTTCAGATGAAAAGAAGACAACTGTCTTGGCTGCAGCAGGAACTAAAGAGGAAGTTCAGCCTCCCAAGACCGATAAGAATTTAGCAAACATTGAGCAGACAATCTTGTGATGAGGATATAAATTAACAGGAGTAATAAGGTCAGTCTATTAAAATCATGAGTTTCATTAAGAACTTGCCAAAATTGGGTGGATTTCCCATTTACCTCCCCAGGAGCTCCCCTTCTAAAACCTACCAGAGAGCCCAAGACATTATTTAGAGCTTTCACTTAAGATTTCTTCTCTACCTAATAGAAATCATTACTCTTAAGTCAGTTTAAAGAAAACAGGTTCATTTTATAGAAGAATCAGAGATTTCCCAGCTACTGACAAAATTTTCCATAACAGAACAGTAGGTCAAACATGCCAAGATTAAAAATGACAGTGACAACACACAAGGAGGGACAGCTCTAACCACTACTGGCCAAGGTGAGCAGCACACAGATGCAGAAGAATAAATTATGGACTTTAATAAACACCACATCCTGCCTAACAACTGCTGTGGAATACACTCATTCCTGGTTAAAGACTCAATTTCTCCTTCATGCCAGACAAATGGTAACTCGTTAAAGCAATTTAAACAGACACCAATAAAGGAAGTTTTTGATTAAGGTCATGAATCTGGGCTGACAGGAAAACGATGGTGTTTCAGGGAAAATGGCCTATTTAGCGAAGAATTAAACCTGACGGAGGGGAAGGCACTTTCAGTGTGGTGCTGGTGAAGGAGCCCAGCCACTTCCAAAGCAACATGCTGTGGGAGGGCCAGGAGCCCACATTAGATGCACAGCTGAAGAGAAAAGGAAATTGTCTTGGGGTCTAGACCACAGTTTCCCTGTGACAAACAACCAAAAAGAAAAAAATGACCTCCATCTGAATCTCCTTGCTTCAAAACGTTATTTAATAGCAAATTTCCAAGAGTTTCTTTAGGCTTGAAAATGCCTTCAAATTCCTCTTAAAATACTCTAAAGAGTATATGATGCCCCAGTGGCCATGACAACAACATCCCTTTTCTTCTTTAGTCTGGTCAGGTGTTAGACTCTGACTGGCAATGCAGCTACCCTGTCAATAATGTAAAATAAAAACCGATTAGGGCCTCCCTGGTGGCGCAGTGGTTGAGAGTCCGCCTGCCGATGCAGGGGATACGGGTTCGTGCCCCGGTCTGGGAGGATCCCATATGCCGCGGAGCGGCTGGGCCCGTGAGCCATGGCTGCTGAGCCTGCGCATCCGGAGCCTGTGCTCCGCAACGGGAGAGGCCACAACAGTGAGAGGCCCGCGTACCACAAAAAAAAAAAAAAAAACCGATTAAACTAAATAGATCTATTAATGAGTCATCACATTGATCTAGCAGAGAAAGCACAAACAAGGCCCAGACAGACAGAAATAGCAGCTACTTTTTTTTTTTGTACTCCCTAAAGAGTATTTTTCAATCATCTGTTCAACAGTATGTCCGGGTAGAAGGGGTTGGAGCAAAAGGAAACACACCTGCTTTAATGCAATGACTTGAATAGGAAAGCCGCATATAGATCTCAGGGGATATGTAGTTTCTGGCGAGACAGTTAACTACCAGGGCACACTGTCCAGGGGATGCCTAAGAGAAGTCAACACAGAACAGAGATGATATAAATGCAAAGTACTTAATGAAATGATCCTCTGCAGACTGGAGGAGGCATAGGCAAAATGAATGAGGCAAAGCATTTTAAGCTTCTTGGAAAAGATACTACTGTTGCCTTCCATCAGTTTTATTCAGTAAATATTTACTGAGCGTTTATTCCACACCAGGCATGGGGTTGCAGGGGGAGGGGCACAGAGAGCAGTCTTGCTGATGAAGACACCAGACTCCAGCCCTCAGAGGTTTTTTGTCAGTGTGGAGCTGCCCTTCCTAAAATTAGCTGACCCAGGGAAATCTAACAATGTTTGTTTGCCTCTGCCTCCTGCCTCATTTTTCTGCAAATGAAAGGGACCAAACGGCCTATTGCCAGACACATACAAGGTACAGGCCACCTCTAGATTTCCATTCTGTACAAACAGCAACAGTCAATCCTGACTGAGTCATATGGTGCTACTTCTAGAAAAGGTTAAAGACATGTGGTACAATTAAAGGGAGTTCGTGGGAGGGTGGGAGGGAGGAGGATAATCTCAATTCACAGTCACATTTTTAAAAGCTTGAAATTTAAATTAGACTGGTTCCCTTGAAAGATCCTTAACTATACACCTTCCTCTACCTGGGAGCCATTCTCTTGAGAGCAGACCTCCCCCAAGATCCACTTAGAACCAGATACCTCCACCACCTAAGTATCATTTATTCCCCCAGGCACGCTCTCCCTTTCTTGCAGGCCATTTCTCCCACTAACCCAGAGCCCTGCCCAAGGAGACTCTACCTTCATCAAGTTGCTCAAATCCCAGGTGATAAGCAAAACTCCCTTTCCTCAACAGGCCCCAGAACCTATATGCCCAATATATTTTTGCCCTCCCACTTAGTAACCTCAATTACATACAGCCTTTCTCACCTACCCTGGAATACACTGTGACAACTTTAAAGGCACACGTATCTCTACACACAAGGTTATAAGAGAGTCTCTTGATCCAGCCAGGATCACAGCTGCCCCAAAGGCTTCATTAGCTGTATGTAAGGCCTGTCAAGCTTCTCCTTTCTGGACCAGCTACTCAGTACAACTGATGAGTAACTGCCCTTCAATTAGCCAACCAGTTGAGAATAAATTGTATTTTCTATCACCCTCAAAGGATTCTTCACACTCTTTCAGTCATCAATCTGTCACCAAATTTCATTCCAATTTACCAGTGACCCAGCAGAGGATACAAAATGCAAGACTGCTGGTGTACTGGCTTAAATAGTGCCCAAAAGGTCATGTCCACCCAGCACCTGGGAACATGGCATTTGGAAACAGGGTCTTTGCAGATGTAATCAAATTAAGATGAAGTCATACTGGATTAGGGTGGGCCCTCATCCAATGACTGATATCCTCATAAGAAGAGAGAAATTTGAACACAGACACACACAGAGGCAGAGACTGGAATTATGCTGCTACAAGCCAAGGAACACAAGGATCACCAGCAACCACCAGAAACTAGAAAAGGCAAGGAAGGATTCTTCCCTAGAGCCTTGGGAGGGAGCATGGCCCTGCTGGCACATTGATTTTAGACTTCTAGCCTCCAGAAGTGTGGAGAATAAATTTCTATTGTTTTAAGCTACCCAATTTGTGGTACTTTGTTAGGAAATTAATACAGCTGGCAAGTAAAGTAAATGCAAATGGAACTACTTCTAATTGTTTGGTATTTCAGGCAAGCTCTGAGACGCTTCACAATTTCTCATAGAAAGCACCTGTGGAAACTGTGAACATCTGTAACCCTAAAAAACAGGCAAAGCAAAATGCTAGTTTCAACCAGATCAGTGAAATCCTTAGAGCTTAAAGTAAACAGTGAACACAGGGATGCTCCAATTCATTTGGGTGTTTCTGATCATAACTGCTGAGGGAATTGAGGAAACAGAATGCAAAAACTTGAGGGGAATTAGGCCAGATCACTGCAGCAAAGAGCCCAGCCCTGTGAAAGAGCCCCAAGATCATTAACAGCTGAGAGCACAGGGCACTCAATGCTCACCACTACTTCCACCTGGTTTAAGGCAGCAAAAGAGTGCCACCTACTGAAGGACCACAACAGAACTAAGGCACACCTGTAAAAATTCCAATTTTTTAGTTAAAACATGTTCCCAACTCCCAGGAGGAGAATGGCAAAAGAGAAGAGAGTCTACAACCAGTATCTCTCTGTAGAATTTGCCTAATCTTCCTCAAGAGACACTGAACTGTATTCTGCCCAACTCAGGCATCAGCGATTCAAATAACCAGATGGTCAGTGGCCTCGGACCACACAGGCAAGCTTACCTTTTGCTGCATGATTGACAGAGGAGGGAGGTTCATCGTCAGATGTAGAGCTGAGGTTCAGGGCAAGCTCTGCAACTCTTTTCTTCTGTTTCTTGAGAGGGGCAGTGCATTCTGAATCATTTCTCCTCCTCATTGTTGCTGCAACCACAAATCCAGATAGTCAGCTGCCCTTGTCAGAGACACTAGGATCACAGCAGGAATTCCAAAGAATGGGAATGAACCATTAATGCATGAACGTTGGCAACTCCAAACAGCTTCCATTGCCAGCACTTGAATAGCTTCTTCCTCAGAATGATGTCCAGGAAGGATGCTAGCCAAGCTCTGGTTTTCAATAACAGCTGTTAGTTTTACTGGAAAATGTGGTGCTCACAGACCCAGCAGCCTCTGGGCCATTGGTGTCAGATACCAAAAAGTCATGGATCAACTCCACGAGCCACAGGAGGAAAAAGACCTTGCGTACTTGTTATTCTGTATTTTTGATGCAACACTGGCCATGTGTGACAACCATGTACACTAGAAATTAATTATGAAACCTGATGAATATCAACAAATATTTCCAAGGTGAAAAAATCATCCCAGAATGATTGCTACATCACCATTATTATTTCACCAGGACAATTAAGAGATTATACAATATGATACAAATGTTGGGTTTTGGTTTACTTCAGGATGTTTGAAAACATGGGAGAATTGGGCAAGTTTTTAAACGGAGTAAGGAATGGAAGTAGTGGTTGACTTAGGACTGAGAAAACAGAAGAGTGGGAAAGTTAGCAGGGCCGGAGGTAGCCATACCATAGGACTCAGGTACAAAAACAATTTTAAGAACAAGAACCCACCTCCACAAAAAAGAATGGAAACAGGCAAGGCACCATGTCACCATCATCCATGCCCATGGGTAAGCATGAGAGGCAAGCATGAGGGGAAAAAATGAGATGGAATGAAGTGATTATGAGATTCCTGAAATCTTAAGGAATGATCAAATTAAAGAACAATTAGGAGTAGAAGTGAATACAGTGTGGTTTACACACAACCGTTGGCTATAAGAGGACTCAGGAAAGAGAAAGTACTCAAAAATAGGAGCAAACAGGTGGGTGCTCAGCTGCGCTGCTATTCCTTAGGAAAGGGGAGTTGCAGGTGCACAAGAACAGGCTTACAGTATGGGTCACAGCAGCAAGAGTGATGAAATCCAAAGATACCACTGATCCCCTCATGATTCAAACATGAATCACGTTTCACTTCTCTCCAGCTCAAGGATGAGGCAGCCTACCCAACACATAATCTCATCCTTCCTAAGGAGGCAGCCTCTTACTAGGCACAGGCAGGGGCTATCTGCGGAAGTAGGAAGAACAGGAGACGTTGAACAAACAGAAAGCAAAACCAGGCTGAGCCACATTTCACTTTAAACTACGGTGTTAAATAACCCCTCACCCCAAAGGCCCATAACGTAAGCAAAAAGGGCCCTCTGGTTCCTAGAGACTCCGGGGGAGACTGGAAGCACAGGAAACTCAAGAACTGTGTTGAGGTAGGTGCCAACAAAGGAGAGGAAATAGCGTCCGAAAGGCAGGAGATACCGATGCTCCTCCCAAACCACCTTAGATTTGGGCCTTCCAAATCACCTCATTCAACCCTCTCCTTTTCCACTAAAAGAAACTGAGGCCCGAGAGGGGAAGGCCGCACAGCTAACCAGTGCCCAGATCAAGTGACCTACACATCCAAAAGAATGTGCCCTGGCAGAGAACTTCTAAGTGGAAGGCAGAAGGCCTGGTTCTACCTGCTGCTCCCCCAGGGAAGGGGTTCAAATCCCCTCTCCAGTCTTCTCTACCTGGGCCTCGGTTTCGCACTACCACCCCTATTCATAGAGGGAAGAGATGAGCTCACATCTCCCCGGGCCAGTCTTTTCATTTGTAGATAACGTGAGTGTCTGAATGTGTGCGCAGAGACGTTTGGCAGCGGCAGCTGGTGGACTGGGGATGGGGCGCGGGGAAGAAGGGTATAAAGGAGGAAGGGAGAGAGAAAGGGCGGTGAGGGTCACGAACGCCCGTGGGGGGCCGAGGGGAAGATACTGAGCCCGCGGGCCCGCCCGCTCGCTCCCCCCGGGCCGCGCGTCGGCACTCACGCTGAGGGAAGAGGGCGAGCTGCCAAGGAGCGGAGAGGGGGGGTTCAGGCCGCCGATGCCGCCGCCACCAGGCCTGGCCCTGCCGCTGCCAGAGCCGCCTCCTCCTCCCCCAGTTTCGCTTCCCCACAAGCCCGCCCCGGTCCGCTGGTCGCGTAGTCGCGCTCGGGTCCCGCCCTGCGGGACGCGCAGCTTGATGACGTCAGGGCATCCAGCTCCCTCCACCCTCCCGGGCCCTGGCCCCGGGGCAGACCGCTCTAGTTCTGGCCCGCCCCACCCCCTGCCCCCGAGCAGCCCAGAGCGCCTGCGCAGAAGACCCAACGGGGAAAGGATACAAAAGCAAAAGTAACCAGGTATCTTCCGGCTTTGCGTACGAGACACAAATATTAAAAACAAAAAAGGCCAGGTGCCATCACATCAACTCATCTCTCTTAATCTCATTATTATCTTAATTTTACAGATTAAGTACAAGTTTAGAGAGGGAATTCCCTGGCGGTCCAGTGGTTAGGACTCCACGCTTCCATTTCTGGGGCACGGGTTCTATCCCTGGTTAGGGAACTAAGATCCCACAAGGCCCCCGGCGCGGCCAAAAAAAAAAAAAAAAGGAACAAGTTTAGAGAGGTAAACGGAAAACTGGTTGAGGGCAGAAACCCAGTCTTCATGTTCACTGCTGTATCCCCAACACGCAGCATACAGTACATTCTCTACAGATACTGAACGAAGGTCCAGAGGAAAGAAAGAAGGCCGCCTGTGGCATTTTACCATATGGACACAGATGGCTTCCTTTGCCAAACCCGTCTTCTGATCTTCAGACCAATATGGCCAAAAGTCTGACGAACATCCTCACTCAGTCACTTCACACCCATAGATTCAAGTCTGACCTTATATTCTCCCATAAGCCTGCTCTTTTTCCAGTGAATTACACCACCATTGGTCCAACCAGAAATCTCCTCTCATGCCCCAGAGCCTCCAGTATATACTTTATTGCGTTTACCTACAAATTATCCCAATCTATCCATTCTCCATCCACATTGCCACTAACCACGCACTCACCTTCTCTCATCAGGATTTCTCCAATAATCTCCAAATCATTGTCCCTGTCTCCAGTCGGGATCCCTCTAGTGCAGTCTCCACAAATCAAAGTTATTAAAAGAAAAAAAAAACGAATTTGATCCTGTTACAACCCATCAATGATGAAAGCCCATCAATGGCTTCTCACTTCTCTTAGGATGAAGCCAATGTCCTTAGGATGGCATACAAGACCCTCCCATCTGACCCCTTCTGCAGTCATACTTTGAGCTACTGGTCCCTTAGTTCTCCCCATTGCGGTTTTCTCTTGGTTTCTCAACCATGCCATGCCTCTCGAAAGAGTTCATCCCCTTTCCTGGATTGCTCTTCTCCCTCTCTTTGCTTGGATAATGTCCACTTATCTTGAGGCCTGTTTAGTGTTCTTATCTCTGGTAATCTTTCCTGACCCCACAAGTCTGAGTGGGGAGTCCCCCTAAGCTTCCATAGCCTTCTGTCATTCACTATCAAAGCACTCACCAGTCTTGTATAATGACCCACTGACTCATCTGCCTCCCCACTCAACTGCAAACTTTGTACAGGAAAGGTTATGTCTGTCTGTATTAAATCCATAAGATTTAATATTGTGGCTGGTAGTAGGTACGCAATAGACATTTAATTGAATATGTGGAAGTATGGAAAATGAATGAAGGTTAAGTGATGTGCCCCAGGTCACAGAGCTAGGAAGCAACAAATGAGCATTTAAACTGTTCTAAAGCTGTGTCTTTCCACCTCACCAGGGGTTCTTAACATGGGTTAAGACATTATTCTTAACATGTATTGGATACCTTTGGTAATCTTGTAAAGCTTGTGAACCCATTCTCAAAATGATAATTTGAAGGGCATTATATACTATGTATAGGATTACAAAGGAAATCAATTATTTGAAATACAGTTACTTTTTTTTTTTTGTGGTACGCAGGCCTCTCACTGTTGTGGCCTCTCCCGTTGCGGAGCACAGGCTCCGGATGCGCAGACTCCGTGGCCATGGCTCACGGGCCCAGCCGCTCTGCGGCACGTGGGATCTTCCCGGACCGGGGCACGAACCCGCGTCCCCCGCATCGGCAGGTGGACTCTCAACCACTGCGCCACCAGGGAAGCCCCGAAATACAGTTACTTTTAAATTGTGATTTACTTTTAATGTAAAGCGTTAAATAATGAGAGAATGCATTTAAAACACAGGAAAATTAATGATAAATTTACTTTTATATATATGAGTAAATCCAGTGAATAATGCTGGAACAACCAGATAAATATATAGGGGAAAGATGAATCTTGATTCCTACCTTACACCATATGTAAAATTAAATCAAAATGGATCAGACCTGGGCTTCCCTGGTGGCGCAGTGGTTGAGAGTCTGCCTGCCGATGCAGGGGACACGGGTTCGTGCCCCGGTCCGGGAAGATACCACGTGCCGCGGAGCGGCTGGGCCAGTGAGCCATGGCCGCTGAGCCTGCGCGTCCAGAGCCTGTGCTCCGCAACGGGAGAGGCCACAACAGTGAGAGGACCGCGTACCGCAAAAAAAAAAAAAAAAAAAAAAAATGGATCAGACCTAAACAAAGAGCAAAAATGGAAAAGAAAAAAAAAGCTTATAAAAGAAAACATAGGTGACTATAGTTAGCAATAACGTATTGTATATTTGAAAGTTATAACCATGTGAGGTGCTGGATGTTAACTTACTGTGGTAATCATTTTCCAATATATACATATATCAAATTATTATGTTTTACACCTTGAACATACAATGTTATATCAATTATATCTCAATAAAACAGGGGAAAACAGAAGTTTAAAAAAAGAAAACATAGAAAAATATCTTTGCAGACTTGGAGTAGACAAAGATATTTTTTACAAAGGACCCAGAGAGCATTAATCAGAAGAAAAAATTGAGAAAAATAGACTTCACAAAATAAAAAGGCTTCTGCTCATCAAAAGACACCGTTAAGAAATTGAATAGGCAAGCCACGGACTGAAAGAAAAACATTCACAGTACAAATATTTGACAAATGACTTATTTCCAAAAAAATATATAATACCCAACAACAAAAAGAGAAACAGAAGTTTCCAATTCCTGTCAAAATGGAGAAAACACATTCCATCCCATTTCTTCCACTGAATGCAATTTATAACCTAGGCAGAATGCATGCAACACCTATCTGAGGATTATGAAAAGAAATGGTAGCAGAATTCTTCTTTTTTTAAAATAAATTTATTTATTTAATTTATTTATTCTTGGCTGCGTTGGGTCTTTGTTGCTGCGCACAGGCTTTCTGTAGTTCTGGCCAGCAGGGGCTACTCTTCGTTGCGGTGCATGGGCTTCTCTTGTTGCTGAGCACGGGATCTAGGCGCGTAGGCTTCAGTAGCTGTGGCATGTGAGCTCAGTAGTTGTGGCTTGCGGGCTCTAGAGCACAGGCTCAGTAGTTGTGGCACAACAGGCAGGCCCAGCTGCTCCGCGGCATGTGGGATCTTCCCAGACCAGGGCTTGAACCCATGTCCCCTGCATTGGCAGGCGGATTCTTAACCACTGTGCCACCAGGGAAGCCCAGCAGAATTCTTGGAAGGAAAAACAGAAGTCAAAGAACCACCAAATCAGGGTGAGTTTCCCAGTTGTTCCCCCTCTGGTATCTCCTGGCCAGGACTGAAAGGCAGCCTGAAACCTGGAACGTGTAAGGGGTGCAGATGGAAAGGGCTCCAAGAAACCATCTATTTCTTATCCCAGAAGCAAGAAATAAGTCCCTATAGGTCAGAGAAACTGGAGGAAATCGCGTGGTTTTTGTTTTGTTTCTTTGATTCACTTAAGGTTCCTCCATGTCTTTTCATAGTTTGATAGCTTATTTCTTTATTTATTTTTGGCTGGATTGGGTCTTTGCTGCACATAGGCTTTCTCTAGTTGTGGCGAGCGGGGGCTACTCTTCATTGTGGTGCATGGGCTTTTTACTGCGGTGGCTTCTCTTATTGCAGATCATGGGCTCTAGGCGCGCGGGCTTCAGTAGTTGTGGCTCATGGGCTCTAGAATGCAGGCTCAGTAGTTGTGGCGCATGGGCTTAGTTGCTCCACAGCATGTGGGATCTTCCTGGACCAGGGATCAAACCTGTGTCCCCTGCATTGGCAGACAGATTCCTAACCACTGCGCCACCAGGGAAGTCCCAGCTTATTTCTTTTTAACACTGAATAATATTCCATTGTCTGGATGTATCCCAGTTTATTTATCCATTTACATACTGAAGGACATCTTGGTTACTTCCAAATTTTGGACATTACAAATAAAGTTTCTATAAACATTCATATGCAGGTTTTTCTGTGGACATAATTTTTCAATACTTTTGGGTAAATACCAAGGGGCACAATTACTGGATCATATGTTAAGAGTATGTTTAGTTTTGTAAGAAACTGCCAAACTGTCTTCCAAAGTGGCTGTATCATTTTGCATTCCCACCAGCAATGTATGAGAGTTCCCACTTTTCCACATCCACACCAGCACTAGGGTTGTCAATATTCCAAATTTTGGCCACTCTAGTCTGGGTGTAGTGGTATCTCGTTCTAATTTGCATTTCCCTGATGACCTATGATATGGAACATCTTTTCATATACTTGTTTATTATGTGTGTATCTTTGGTGAGGTCTGTTAAGGTCTTTGTCCCATTTTTTAATTAGGTTATTTGTTATCTTATTATTATTATTTATTTATTTTTTGGCTGCGTCGGGTCTTAGTTGCGGCACGCAGGATCTTTCATTGTGGTGTGAGGGCCCAGAGCTCATGGGCTCTGTAGTTGCGGCACGCTGGCTTAGCTGCCCTGCAGCATGTGGAATCTTAAGTTCCCTGACCAGGGATCGAACCGGCACCCCTTGCATTGCAAGATGGATTCTTAACCACTGGACCACCAGGGAAGTCCCTTGTTATCTTATTATTAAGTTCTAAGAGTTTTAAGAGTGACTGTCTGGTTGTTCTGGTATCATTTTTTTTTCTCTAGTGCCATTTTTTAAAAGACTATCTTTGCTCCACTGTACTGCCAATTTTCCTTTGTCAAAGATCAGTTGGCTATATATATGCAGGTCTATTTCTGGGCTCTATATTTTGCCCCTTAATCTATTATATATATGCAGGTCTATTTCTGGGCTCTATATTTTGCCCATTAATCTATTTGTCTATTCTTTTGCTATATCTTAATCACTATGGCCTAATAGTAAGTCTTGAAGTTGAGTACTGTTAGTCCTCCAACTTTGTTCTTCTCCTTCAGTAATGTGTTGGCTATTCTGGATCTTTTGCCTACCCACAGAAAATTTATTTTTTTAATATTATTGCAAATATATTTTTGTTTTTTTATAGAAGTAAAATATACATAAAATTTTCCATTTTCATCATTTTAAGTGTACAATTCAATGGCATTAAGTGCATTCACATTGTTGTGCATTCAACTAAATTTTTTTCCCATATACATGTATCTATTCTTTTTCAAATTCTTTTCTCATTTATGTTTTTACAGAATATTGAGCAGAGTTCCCTGTGCTATACAGTAGGTCCTTGTTGGTTATCTATTTTAAATACAGAAGTGTGTACATGCCAATCCCAAACTCCCACTCTATCCCTCCCCCCAACCCTTCCCCCCAGTAACCATAAGTTCATTCTCTAAGTCTGTGAGTCTGTTTCTGTTTTGTAAATAAGTTCATTTGTATCATTTTTTTTAGATTCCACATATAAGCGATAGCATATTATATTTGTCTTTCTCTGTCTGACTTACTTCACTTAGTATGATAATCTCCAGGTCCATCCATGTTGCTGCAAATAGCATTATTTCATTTTTTTAATGGCTGAGTAAAATTCTATTATATATATATACCACATCTTCTTTATCCATTCATCTGTCGATGGACATTTAGGTTGTTTCCATGTCTTGGCTATTGTAAACAGCGCTGCAATGAACACTGGGTTGGATGTATCTTTTTGAACCATGTTTTTCTACAGATATATGCCCAGGAGTGGGATTGCTGGATCATATGGTAGCTCTATTTTTAGTTTTTTAAGGTACCTCCATACTGTTCTCCATAGTGGCTGTACCAATTTACATTCCCACCAACAGTGCAGGAGGGTTCCCCTTTCTCCACACCCTCTCCAGCATTTATTATTTGTAGATTTTTTTTCATGGCCATTCTGACTGGTGTGAGGTGATATTTCATTGTAGTTTTGATTTGCATTTCTCTAATAATTAGTGATGTTGAGCATCTTTCATGTGCTTCTTGGCCATCTGTATGTCTTCTTTGGAGAAATGTCTACGTAGGTCTTCTGCCCATTTTTTGATTGGGTTGTTTGGTTTTTTGATATTGAGCTGCATGAGCTGTTTGCAAATTTTGGAGACTAATCCCTTGTCAGTCACATCATTTGCAAATATTTTCTCCCATTCTCTGGGTTGTTTTTTTGTTTTGTCAATGGTTTCCTTTGCTGTGCAAAAGCTTTTGCATTTACTTAGGTCCCATTTGTTTATTTTTGTTTTGATTTCCATTACTCTAGGAGACGGCTCAAAAAAGATATTTATGTCATATTTATGTCATTATGTCATTTATGCTGCTATTTATGTCAAAGAGTGTTGTTCTGCCTATGTTTTCCTCTAAGAGTTTTATAGTATCTGGTCTTACATTTAGGTCTTTAATCCATTTTGAGTTTATTTTTGTGTATGGTGTTAAAGAATGTTCTAATTTAACTTTTTTACATGTAGCTGACCAGTTTTCCCAGCATCATTTATTGAAGAGACTGTCTTTCCTCCATTGTATAGTCTTGCCTCCTTTGTCGTACATTAATTGACCATAGGTGGGTAGGTTTATTTCTGGGCTTTCTATCCTGTTCCATTGATCTATATTTCTGTTTTTGTGCCAGTACCATACTGTTTTGATGACTGTAGCTTTGTAGTACAATAAGTCCCCTACATATGAACGAGTTCTGTTCTGAGAGCATGTTCGTAAGTCCAATTTGTTCATAAGTCCAACAAAGTTAGCCTAGGTACCCAACTAACACAATCAGCTATATACCACTGCTTTTACACTTGCTTCCGGACATCCTGGGCTTGAAATAAAAATACTGTACTACTGTACTCTATACAGTACTGTACAACCACTTGTAGAGGATGCACACGTGTGACAATGTATGCCAGACACATGAACTAACTTACATGATTGGACATGCGAACACACGTTTGTATCTTTGAAATTTCACAACTTGAAGGTTCATGTGTAGGGGACTTACTGTACAGTCTGAAGTCAGGGAGCCTAATTCCTCCAGCTCCATTTTTCTTTCTCAAGATTGCTTTGGCAAAAGACCCCGATTGCTTCAGGGTCTTTTGTGTCTCCATACAAATTTTAAGATTTTTTGCTCTAGTTCTGTGAAAAATGCCATTGGTAATTTGATAGGGATTGCATTGAATCTGTAGATTGCCTTGGGTGGTAGAGTCAGTTTGACAATATTGATTCTTCCATCCAAGAACATGGTATATTTTTCCATCTGTTTGTATCATCTTCGATTTCTTTCATAAGCATCTTATAGTTTTCAGGGTACAGGTCTTTTGTCTCCCTAGGTAGGTTTATTCCTAGGTATTTTATTCTTTTTGATGCAATGGTAAATGGGATTGTTTCTGTAATTTCTCTTATCTTTCATTGTTAGTGTATAGAAGTGCAAGAGATTTCTGTGTATCAATTTTGTATCCTGCAACTTTACCAAGTTCATTGATGAGCTCTAGTAGTTTTCTGGTAGCATCTTTAGGATTTTCTATGTATAGTATCATGTCATCTGCAAAACAGTGACAGTTTTACTTCTTCTTTCCCTATTTGGATTCCTTTTATTTCTTTTTCTTCTCTGATTGCCGTGGCTATGGCTTGCAAAACTATGTTGAATATAAGTGGCAAGAGTGGGCATCCTTGTCTTGTTCCTCATCTTTTAGGAAATGCTTTCAGCTTTTCACCATTCAGTATAATGTTAGCTGTAGGTTTGTCATATATGGCGTTTATTATGTTGAGGTACGTTCCCTCTATTCCCGCTTTCCACATAAACTTTAGAATCAATTTGTCAATACCCACAAAATAACTTGCTGGATTTTGATTGGGATTGCACTGAATCTATAGATCAAGTTGGGAAGAACTGACGTCTTGACGATACTGAGAATTCCCTATCCATGAACATGGAATATCTCTCCATTTTATTTAATTCTTTGATTTAATTCATCAGAGTTTTACAGTTTTCCTCATATAGATCTTGTTTATATATTTTTTTGCTTAGGTTTTTTTGTTTGTTTGTTTGTTTTGGCTGCACTATGTGGCATGCAGGATCTTAGTTCCCCAACCAGGGATCAAACCCATGCCCCCTGCAATGGAAGCACAGAGTCTTAACCACTGGACCACCAGGGAAGTCCCTTGTATATATTTTGTTAGATTTATACCCAGGTGTTTCATTTTGGGGAATGTTAACATGAATAGTATTGCATTTTTTATTTCAAATTCCATTTGTTCATTTTTGGTATATACGAATGTGATTGACTTTTGTATATTATCTTGTATCCTCCAAGACAAAGGTTTTTTTTAATAGATATTATACAATAACAACAATAAAAACAAATAGCCCAATTTAAAAATGGGCAAAAGAGTTGAATAGACATTTCTCCAAAGAAGTATAGAAATGCCCAACAACCATATGAAAATATGCTCAACATCACAAATCATTATAGAAATGCAAATCCAAAGTACAATGAGTTACCACCTCACACTCATTAGGGCGACCACTATCAAAAAAACAAAAACAAAAAATAACAAGTGTTGAGAGGATGTGGAGAAATTGGAACACTGGTGCACTGTTGGTGGGAATGTCAAATGGTGCAGCCACCATGGAAAACAGTATGGAGTTTCCTCAAAAAAATAAAAATAGAATTAATATATGATTCAGCAACTCTCCTCCTGAGTATATATCCAAAAGAACTGAAAGAAGGGTCTCAAAGGGCTATTTGCATACCCATGTTCCCTAAGCATTATTTACAACAGCTAAGAGGTAGAAGTAACCCAAGTGTCCATCAAAGGATGAGTGAATATACAAAATGTAGTATATGCATACAATGGAATATTATTCAACCTTTAAAAAGGAGGAACTTTTATCACATGCTATAACATAGATAAACCTTGAGGGCATTATGCTAAGTGAAATAAACCAGTCACAAAAAGACAAATACTGTATGATTCCACTTATGTGAGGTATCTAAAGTATCTAAAGTAGTCAAACACATAGAAACAGAAAGTAGAATTGCCAAGGACTGGTGGAAGGAAGAAATGAAGCTGTCGTTCAATGGGTAAAGAGTTTCAGTTTTGTAATATGAAAAACGTCTAAAGATCTGTTGCACAGCAATATGAATATAATTAACACTACTGAACTATCCACTTTAAATTTATTAAGATGGTGGATTTCCCTGGTGGTGCAGTGGTTAAGAATCTGCCTGCCAATGCGGGAGACATGAGTTTGATCCCTGGTCCAGGAAGATCCCACATGCTGTGGAGCAACTAAGCCCATGCACCACAACTACTAAGCCTGTGTTCTAGAGCCCGCGAGCCACAACTACTGAGCCCATGAACCACAGCTACTGAAGCCCGTGCACCCTAGAGCCTACGCACTGCAACTACTGAGCCCACGTACTGCAACTACTGAAGCCCGCGCACCTAGAGCCCACGCTCCACAAGAGAAGCCACCACAATGAGAAGCCCACGTACCGCAACGAAGAGTAGCCCCTGCTCACCACAACTAGAGAAAGCCCGCATGCAGTAACGAAGACCCAACGCAGCCTAACTAAATAAATAAAAATAAAATTATTAAGATGGTAAATTTTGTTACGTGTTTTTTTTACCACAATTGAAAAAAACAGCTATTATAATCATGATCTAATAGAAGGCCTGAAGACTCTTAACATGAATAGAAAGATAGTAAGTCTCACCAGAGAAAGAAAAGATTAAAAAATAACCAAATGGGAATTTTAGAATTGAAAAATATGGTAAGAGAAACAAAAATTTCACTAGATTGGATCAATAGCAGAATGGAGATGGCAGAGGGAGAGTCATTGAAATTGAAGATAAATCAATGGAAACTATCCAATCTGAACAACAAAGAGAAAAAAATGAGGGAAAAAATTGAACAGAGCTTCAGGGGCCTGTGGAGAAATACCAAAATGTCTAACACTCATGTCATCAGAGTCCCAGAATGAAAGAAGAAAGAAAAAATACTTGGTGCAGAAAAAATATTTTAAGAAATAATGACTGAAAACTTCCAAAAGATGGCAAAAGACATAAACTTACAGATTCCAGATGCCTAGAACTCTCTAAACAGGAAAGACTTAAAGAAATATATTCCCACACCTGTCATAATCACACTGCTGAAAACTAAAAGCAAAGACAATATCTTGAAAACAGAGAAAAACCATGTATCACATATAGGAGAACAACAATTAGAACAACTTTAGATTTCACATCAGAAATCTCAGGAATGAAGGAAGAACAATAAAAATGGAAAATATCTAGGTAAATATAAGACTGTTTTTCTTCTTTTAAGTTCTTTAAAGTTTACATGAGAGTTGAAAGCAAAAAATATAACATTGTCGGATGGCGCTTTCAATGTATATAAACATACTATGTATGACAACTATAACATAAATAGGAGAGGGCAAAAGGACCTATACGGTGATAAGGTTTCTATATTCCATGAAAGTTGTAAAATACTAATTCTAAATAGACTGTGAAAAGTTAAGTATGTATATTATAATTCCTAGAACAACTTCTTAAAAAAAGATTCAGGAATTCCAACTTCTGAAATGGCATAGTAAGGACCTCTGAAAATACAGTCCTTCATAAAAGCAATGAAAACACAGGCATATTTGCAAAATCAACTTTTTCAGAACTCTGGAAATTAACCAAGACTTGCAAAAATCCAAGGAGTGTTTCTTCAATAAAAATTGTTTCAGTAAGAACAATGCACTTTGTGGCATTTTAACTTGCCCAAATCCTATCTCCTTATTGCCAGCTCCATGGTAGACTTGAAAACCAACAGCCTTGTAACTATGGTGGCTGTGAAAACCAGCAACCTAGAAGCCACTGAAGAGAATAAAACAGGTTTGGAGCTCCCCAAAAGCCCTGTCCCCAGAGAACTGTCACTATTTGACCTATCTGGCACTATCCCCAGAGAATTGTCACTATTTGACCTATCTGGCAGCTTGCTGAAAGTCTCCATTCTCATGGCTTGTCTTATTTTACCTGACTCAGAGGTCACTCTGTGCAAACAGTTCTAGTTGCAAGACATTATCAAAAATAATCAGTGGCAATTGTTTAACATAGCAGCTGCCTGAAGCATCATTACCAGATGGAGATAACAAAAACCTTAAAAGGAATATCTGGAAATGAGTTGCCCATAGAGATCTCTGAAAAGCCCCAGAATATTCCTGGGTATCTAGAAGGCCACATGAATGTGCAGGGCTGTGCACATGCCCACGAAAGACCTGAGAAGGCCCTAATCTCTCACCTCTGACTGACAGTGAGGCTCTATACAAGCAGGAGGTGAAGGCTAAGGCAGATTTGTAAACTGCCTATTAGTGCACTGAAGCCACATCCCAACAAAGGCTAGGAGATTTATTAGCTCCAAGCATTTAAGGAAATCTGTCCAGTCGTTAGCTGACCATTAAGCTAACCAAGCAGAGACTTCAGTGTCCATGCATGACAAAAAATACAGACTTTATAGAATTAGTTCAGGAAAATCACTGAAAAACAGCAACAAAAACAAACTGGGGAAGGGGGTGGGTATCTCATATCCAGAGTTGCCACATTATTTTAAATATTCAGTTTCAACACACAAGGAAATAGTAAAGTATGCCCCAAACACAGGGGGGTGGGGGGAAGCAGTCAATAGAAACCATACCTGATAAAGCCCAGAAGTGGAACCTAGTAGACAATGACTTTAAATCAGCTATTATAATATGTTCAAAGAATCAAAGGAAACCATGTTTGAAGAATTAAAAGAAAGTATGAGGACAATGTCTCACCAAATAGAAAACATCAATAAAGAGATTTTTTTAAGGGAACCAAATAGAAATTCTGGAGTTGAAAAATACAGTAACTGATATGAAAATTTCACTACTGAGGCTTGTATGGGAAGAACTGTGTCCCCCACAAAATTCATATGTTGAAGTCCTAACTCTCAATACTTATTTGGAGATGGGGCTTTTAGGAGGTGATTAAGGTTAAATGGAGTAATAGGGGATCCTCAATAAGTTTAACACCTGACTTCTCACCAGAAGTCATGGAGGCCAGAAGGCACTAGAATGACATATTCAAATTGCTGAAAGACAAAGACCATCAACCAAGAATTTTATACCCAGAAAAAGTCTCCTGCAAAAAAAAAAAAAAAAAACCTGTGTGGGGGTAGGAGGGTCATAAAGGAAAAATTAAGACATTCCCAGATAGGGACTTCCCAGGCAGTCTGGTGGCTAAGACTTCACCTTCCAATCCAGGGGGTGCAGCTTTGATCCCTGGCTGGGGAGCTAAGATCCCACATGCCTTGTGGCCAAAAAAACAAAAAAAACCATAAAACAGAAGCAGTATTGTAACAAAGTCAATAAAGACTTTAAAAATGGTCCACATTCAAAAAAAAAAGTCTAAAAACAAGACATTCCCAGATAAACAAAATCAGATTATTTGTCATTATGAGAACTGCCTTACAGGCTACTGAAAGGAATCCTTCAAGCTGAAAGAAAGGACACCAGACAGTAAATTGAATCCACACAAAGAAATATATACCACCAGTAAAGGTTGCTTCAAATTCATTTTGGGAGTAGGCAAATGAAAACAGTAAAGAAATTACATTCAGAATTCTGTCTTATATTATATATATGCCTCCCCTTATATCACAACATATCAAAAACTGCAGAATGCAGCTAAATCATGCTTAGAAGTAAATGTTATTGTATTAAATGATTCTATCAGAAAAGAAGGAAGGTCACAATTCAACAATCAAAGCTTCCACCTTCAGCAACTAGACAAGGAAGAGCAAATAAATTCAAAGTAAGCAGATGAAGGAAGTAGTAAAAATAAAAGCAAAAATCAATGAAATTCAAAACAGAAAAATAAAGAAAACAAAAACTGGTTCTTTGAAAAAGTAAGTAAAATTAATAAACTTCTTGCCATCCAGAGAAAAAAAAAGGAGATACAAATGACCAATTTCAGGATGAAATGGGGAGTATCTTTATAGATGCTGCAAACATTAGAAAGATATAAGGAAATACTGAGAACATCTCTATACATATAAATGGACCAATTGATATGAACCAATTCCTTAAAAACTACAAAATACCAAAACTCACCCAAGAAGAAATAAATTACCTGAATAGCTCTATATCTGTTTTTTAAAATTGACTTCATAGTTTTAATTTTATTAAAAAACTTCAAAAAAATTGAGGGCCAGATGGCTTTACTGTAGAATTCTACAAACATATAAAGAAGAAATTATACCAATTCTACACAATATCTTCCAGAAAATAAAAGAGAAAGGGACATTTTGCAAAGTGTTATATGAGGCCAGCATTATTCTGATACCAAAACCAGAAAAGGTCAATAGAAGAAAATTGGGGAGTTCTCTGGCAGTCCAGTGGTTAGGACTCCACCCTCTCACTGGCCAGGGTGCAGGTTTGATCCCTGGTTGAGGAACTAAGATCCCACAAGCCACATGGCACGGGTGAAAGAAGGAAAAGAAAAGAAAGGAAAGGAAAAGAAAAGAAAATTGCAGTCCAACATCCCTCACGAACATTAGAAACAAAAGTCCTAGACAAAATACTAGTGAATCAAATCCAGCAATGTATGAAAAGAATTCTACACCTTGGCCAAGTAGTGTTTATCCCAGGAATGCAAGACTGGTTAAATATTAAAATATCAATGTAATTCCTATTAATAGACATAAAAATCAAACTTCATAATCACATTAATTGAAGCAGAAAAAGCACTTCACTAACAGACATAAAAATCAAACTTCATAATCACATTAATTGAAGCAGAAAAAGCATTTCACAAAATTCAATGCCCATTTATGATTAAAAACTAGCGATAAAAGGGAAGGGTAGGGCTTCCCTGGTGGTGCAGTGGTTGAGAGTCCGCCTGCCGAGGCAGGGGACACGGGTTCGTGCCCCCATCCGGGAAGATCCCACATGCCGCGGAGCGGCTAGGCCCGTGAGCCATGGCCGCTGAGCCTGCGCGTCCGGAGCCTGTGCTCCTCAAGGGGAGAGGCCACAACAGTGAGAGGCCCGTGTACCGCAAAAAAAAAAAAAAAAAAAAAAGGGAAGGGTATATATACTCATGTATTAATTATTACAATTAGTATGTTTATATATACATACATACATGTATAAAATCCTACATAATGGTGAAAAGTCTGAATGCTTTCCCACTGGGATTGCAACAAACCTGAAGAACAAACCTGCCTCTACATTGGATATATTCCTTTAGCTCTAACCTTTGTGCTCTGTTGCCTGCTCTGCACATCTCTAGAGGAATGCAGCCTATAACCTGAAATATACATAATAGCCCTTTCTCAAGACTCTGCCCCCCAGGCTTGACCTTAAAGGTGTAACAATTTTCATTCACATATAAAAAGTTGCAGAATAGAGAATAACATTGTCTTGTTGGAGGTTTACAGGAACATCATGACCAGACCCTGCATGGATAACTACAAGAACAAAGGATTATCACATCCTCTCTGCGTCTGGCTGGCACCAAGAAGTTTGCAACAACCAGCCACACACCCTCCTCTTTTCGTATAAAACAAGCCTGAATTCTAACTCAGGTTAGATGGTCCTTTGGAACACTAGTCCACCATCTTCTCGGTCTGCTGGCTTTCCAAATAAAGTTGCTATTCCTTGCCCCAACACCTCGTCTCTTGATTTATTGGCCTGTCATGTGGTGACAGTGTGAACTAGGACTTGGTAACAAGATCAGGAAGAAAGCAAGGATAAACACTTTCACCTCTCAATCAAATCCTACTGGAAGTCCTAGCCAGTACAATAAGGCAGGGGGATAAAACACATATGATTGGAAAGGAAGAAAGAAGAGGATCTTATACACATGACATGAAGTCTACATAGAATATCCCAAAGAATCTACAAAAAAAAGTTCCTAGAGTTAATAAGTGAATTTTGAAAGTTTGCAGAATTCAAGGTCAACAAACAAAAATGGATATTTCTATATATTAGCAATTAACAATTGGATATCAAATTTTTTTAAATACCATTTACAAAAGTGTCAAGAAAATGAAATGGTCTAAAAAACTTGTTCAGAATGTATCTGCTAAAAAACCCTACAAGATTATGATGAAATAAATCAAAGACCTATAGAGAGAGAAATTCCACATTTATGGATTGGATGATTCAATATAGTTAAGATTTCAATTAGTCTTAAATGATCTATCAACTTTGTGCAATTCCAATAAAAATGCCAGAAGGAATTTTTGTAGATATAAACATACCGATTTTAAAATTTATGTGGAAAAGCAAAGGAACTTGGATACCAAAAACAATTTTGAAAAAGAAGAATAAATCTGGAGAGTCCATACTATCTGATGTTTAAGACTTACTACTAAAAGAAAAAGACTTACTATAAAGCTGCAGTGATCAAGGCATTGTAATAATGGCAAAGGAATAGACACATAATCAAAGGAACAGAGTTTAGAAACAGACTCATACAAATGTGGTCAATTGCTTTTTGACAAAAGTACAAAGACAATTCAGTGATGAAAGAATTGTCTTTTTAACATAAGGTTCTGGAACACCGTTTCAACATCCATATGCAATCATCATTATCACCATCATCTTCAACTAAACTGTACCTTGATACAAAAATTAAACCAAAATGGATCATTGACCTAAACATAAACTCTAAAAGTATGAAACTTCTAGAAGAAAACATAGGAGAAAATTTTCATAACCTTGGGTTAGGCAAAGAGTTCATAAATGTGACACCAAATCATGATCTATATAAAAAAAACATTGATAAATTGGACTGCATCAAAACTGAAAACTATTGCTCTGTAAAAGATACTATTAAAAAAATGAAAAGAGAAGCTACAGATGAGAGAAAATATTTGCAAATCATATATCCCACTACACACTTGTATCCACAATATATAAAGAACTCTCAATATTCAACAGTAAGAAAACAAACAATACAATTTTTTTTTACTTTATTTTTAAAAAATTTTTGGCTGCGTTGGGTCTTTGTTGCTGTGTGTGGGCTTTCTCTAGTTGCAGCGAGCAGGGGCTACTCTTTGTTGAGGTGCACAGGCTTCTCATTGTGATGGCTTCTCTTGTTGTGGAGCGTGGGCTCTAGGTGCATGGGCTTCGTTAGTTGCAGCACACGGGCTCAGTAGTTGTGGCTCACAGCTCTAGAGTGCAGGCTCAGTAGTCGTGGCGCACAGGCTTAATTGCTCCGCAGCATGTGGCATCTTCCTGGACCAGGGCTTGAACCCATGTCCCCTGCATTGGCAGGTGGATTCTTAACCACTGTGCCACCAGGGAAGCCCCAACAATACAATTTTTTAAATGGGCAAAAGATTTAAGCAGATCTCTCACCAAACAAAATATATGGGTGGCAAATAAGCACCTGAAAAGATACTCAACATCATTTGTCATTATGGAAATGCAAATTAAAACCACAGTAAGATACACACCTATTAGAATGCCCATGATTTTTTTAAAATCTGACAATACCAAGTGCTGGTGAAGATGTGAAGCAACTGGAATACTTATCAATTGCTGATGGGTATGGAAAGTGGAACAAGCACTCTGGATAACAGTTTGGTAGTATCTTATAAACTGGAATATATATGTACCTTATTACCCAGGAGTCACAGTGAGTTATTTACCTATATAAGTGAATCTTATGTTCACACAAAAGCCAAATACAAATGTTTATACAGAGAGAAGTTCTATTCATAATTGTCTAGAAAGAACTCAAATGTTCTTCTATAGGAAAATAGATAACCTATAGTACACCTTTACAATGGAATACTACATAAGCAATAAAAAGGAAGAAACTATTGACAAAGGCAACAAAATGAAAGAATTTCAAATGCTGAGTGAAAGAAGCCAGGCTCCAATGGTTACATAGTGTGTAACTCCATCTACACGACATTCTGGAAAAGACAGAACCATAAGGACAAAAAATAGGGCAGTAATTGTTAAGAGTTAGGAATGGGGGAAAGGAGTGACCATAAAACAAGTGGGATCCATAAGGGACTCTTTAGGGTGTTGGAACCGTTTTGTATCCTGATTGTGGTGGTAGTTACACAAATCTACACATGTGTTAAAACTTACAGAACTGTATACTAAAAAGCCAACTTAACTATACGTTGTTAGTTATCAAGAACATGCAAATTGAAACTACAATAAAATACAACTTCACGGCTTCCCTGGTGGCGCAGTGGTTGAGGGTCCGCCTGCCGATGCAGGAGACGCAGGTTCATGCCCCGGTCCGGGAAGATCCCACATGCCACGGAGCGGCTGGGCCTGTGAGCCATGGCCTCTGAGCCTGTGTGTCCGGAGTCTGTGCTCCGCAACGGGAGAGGCCACAACAGTGAGAGGCCCACGTACCACAAAAAAAAAAAAAAAACAACAACAACTTCACATCCACTAGAATGGCTAAAATTAAATACACGGGCCAAACCAAGTGTTCATAAGGATCTGGAGCAAACATGACTCTCATACATTACTTGGAAATCAGTGTGGCAGTTTCTCATGAAGTTAAACATACACTTAATCTATGACCCAGCAATTTCACCTCTAGGTATTTATAAAGAAATGAAAAAATATGCACACAAAAACACTTGTAGATGAATGCTCATAGCAGCTCTATTCATAATCACCTCAAAAATATAATATGTGAAAGAAGCCAAGCATGGGAGAATATCTATGCTATGATTCTATTTATATGAAGTTCAAGAACACTCAGAACTAATCTATGGTGATATCAAAACAGTCGTTGGCTCTGGAACAGAGGAACTGACTGAAAAGGGGTATGAGGAAACTTTTTGGGGTGTTGGGAACATTTTATATCTTGATTGAATTCGTGGTTACACAGGTACATACATTGTCAAAATTCATGAAACTGTTCACACTTAACGTGTGATTTCACTGGATGTAAAATTTACCTGAATAAAAAAAAATTACCTCATATATATATCAGTGAGAAAGCTGTTGCTTGACTTAAGAAAACTAAATTGTGAGATGGTTTTTGACACACAAGTTTTGTTGGAAATTCAATCAATTTTGAATTTTTGTTTTGATGGTCAGAATTGTTGAAAATCCCGATTTGTAGACTCATAAAGATTTATTTTTGCAAATGGAATTAAAGCTTCTAAAGTTTTTTATAAATCAAGGCAAGAATAATGCTTTCTCAAAGAATACTAGAATTCTTCCAGTATGTTTCAGTTAAATTCCAATTGTATATTTTTTGTTCTAAGATCAATGAATTCATCTTCTGTTAGATCAACAACTTAACATCTTTGATTCAATTTATATAAGAAAGAAATGGATTGCATATCTGTGATTTAACTTAGAAGCCATAAGATAGAAATAACTTTTGAAAGACTTCTGAAGTGTTCCAGAAATTTGAAGACTTCTCTTTTCAAAGAAATTGACAGAATTTTGTATTACAACTCCATCTTAGAAAAGCATATCTTCCAGTTTCTTCCTTATCGATCACTTAACTGAAAATGTTTTTTAATTTTTTAAGAAGCATATATAACATTGACCCCATAACATTTAATTGAAAGATTTAACTCATTCACATGATTAAAAGTATATGTCAGGTAAGCCAATACATGAAAAAATTTTTTCATAACGTCCCAAGAGTGGATTTTCTTTTCGTTCTTTCTTTTTAAAATTTCTGTTCAAGTAAAACTTCTGCCCTTAGTTTTAAAAAGTGCTTGAAGGCATATCTTCATGAAAACCAGCAAACTTCTGTGGGGTAGAGAAGGAATTTATATTTTGCTCTCATATCTTTACAAAAAATTTTAAAATGCATTTGACTCAAAGATCTGCCTCTGATAAAGTTGATGACATTTATGGCTGTTGACAAAACTTGTTTTTCAGGACTGTTAGAAGAATCTTTTTGCCAGTGCTTGTCTGTGTAAAAAGACAATGAGTGATGTGAAGAGTTTCCTTTCTCATGAAAGTAGCAAAACTAGATGCTTTAACAAGCATCTCAGGGGCTCCATCAGTGCAGAATATGAAGGTTTCTTTCCAAAGTTTTATTTGGCAAACAATATGTTTACCATTTTCAAAATGTTCATAGCCTTTGTAGTTTCCAAAAGGACTCACAAAGTAAGAATTCTTCTTTGATGGTATCAGCATGAGTACAGGATACAAAAAGAGGGAACTGGCTACATTGAAAGCCACATCTTATTTAGATGCCCTCTTAGCCTGGGCAGATGTAAGATGCTCTTTCAATTTTGCTGACATTATACTTCAATTCACATTAATTTTTACACATACACACCCCACTCTGGCTTTTGTGTTCTAACACATTCGATAATGCAAGTGAAACAGTATAATACATGGTCGTCACCATCACTTCCTTTTCTTTGACATTTCATTTTAAATTGGGTTTGTAAAAAAATATACTAAAGAAAGCTAAAATAAAGCATTTGATTCAATTTACTTATTTAACTTTTTTTCTTTCTTTCTTTTTTTTTTGCGGTACACGGGCCTCTCACTGTTGTGGCCTCTCCCATTGCGGAGCACAGGCTCCGGACACGCAGGCTCAGCGGCCATGGCTCACGGGCCTAGCCGCTCCGCGGCATGTGGGATCTTCCCAGACTGGGGCACGAACCCGTGTCCCCTGCATCGGCAGGCGGACTCTCAACCACTGCGCCACCAGGGAAGCCCCTAATTTTTTTATTTTGAAATAATTTTGGACTTAAATAAAAGTTTCAAGAATAATACATAGAATTCTCAGATACCCTGGACTAGATTCCCCAATTGTTAACATTTTACCACGTTTACTTTATAATGTTCTATTTATACACATATGCAGCTCTTTATATATATGTAGTTTTCTCTATTATCATTTTATACACACATACATACACATTTACCTCTCTATATAAACACATTGTTTTTATGAACCATTCGAAAGTAAATTGCAGGCATGATACCTCTTTATCCCTAAATACTAAAGTGTTTGTTTCATAAGAACAAGGATAGTCTCTTACTTAACCACAGTATAATTATCAAAATCAGGAAGTTAACACTGATATGATACCTTAATCTGCAGACCTTATTTATATTTCACCAATTGTCCCATAATGTCCTTTGTAGTAAATAATTTTTTTGGATAAATGGCTAATGAAAATGTGATATATATAGATATAGATATATAAATATAGATATAGATATATATAGATATACACACACATATAAGGAAATCCTATCATTTGCAAAATACAGATATAACTAGAGGGGATTATGCTAAGTGAAAAAAGCCGGATAGAGAAAGATAAATACTGTATGGTATCACTTATATGAGGAATTTAGGGGGGAAAAAAGTCGATCTCATAGAAACAGAGAGTAGAAAAGTGATTGCCAGGGGCTGGGAGATGGGGGGTGGAGGATATAGGGAGAGGTTGGTAAAAGGGTACACAAACTGTCGGTTATAAGATGAATAAGGTCTGGGGATCTGATGTACAACATGGTGACTATAGTTGATAATATTATATAGTATAATTGAAATTTGCTTAAAAGAGTAGAAGTTAAATTTTCTCACCAAAAAAAGGGGTAAATACTTGAGGTGACAGACGTATTAACTTGATGGGGAGGGGGATCCATTCACAATGTATACATATATCAAATTATTACACTGTGTACTTTAAATATCTTACAATTTAATTTGTCAATAATACCTCAATAAGCTGGAAACATTTTTTTGGTCTAGGGACCTATCCAGTATCATACATCAAATTATGGAATGTCTCTTTAGTTCTCTTTAACCCAGAACAGTTCCTAAGAGTCTGTAGTTCATAACCTTGACATTTTTAAAAAGTTGTTTTGTGAAATGTTCCCAAATTGGAATCTAATATTTCCTCATGATTAAATTGGAACCATGAACTTTTGGCAAGGATAGCATAGAAATGGCACTGCTGTGTCCCTCTTATTGCAGGGGAGGGGCATGATGTCAATCTGTACCATTACTAGTGATAGTAATTTGATCAGCTGTTTAAGGGGGTGTCTAAGTTTCTCCCCTGTAAAGTTACTACTTTTCCCTTTGCAAATAATAAGTATTTTGAAACTATATACATGTTCTGTTCCTCATCAAACCTTTACCAACTAGTTTTAGCATCTGAGGATGACCCTTGCCTAAACCAATTTTCACCGTATTATCTTCTAAACGGTGGCTTTCTAACTCCATCATTCCTTCTGAATTTTATGGTTGGCATTCTATTATAAGAACTCTTCCTTCTCCCTAATGTACGTATGTATATATGTATGTGGTTTTAATAGCATTAGGTTATTATACATTACTGTTGTTATTTATTTTAATGCTCCAAGTGACATTTTTGACACAATTTTATATGGTTTTTAAGTAAATTGTTTTTATGAAGCTACAGATAAATGAGTAATTTGTATGTTAAGTAAAATGATATTCAAGAAATATGTATACTGTTATAAAACATGGCAAGTTTTACACTTTATCTGGTTTTATCACCTTTAATGACTTTTAATCCTCAGACAGACGTATGGATTATAGCAGCAGTAGCTCAAAAACTGTATCCTTCCAAGAATCTCACTATTGTTGCACATGGTGTTGAATGGTTTTCTGTGCCTTCCTAGAAATAATGGTTCTTGTTTTTTACATCACAGTTTTTTCACAAAGTTTTTATCATATATATTATATCACATAGTAATACAGTGTTATCATCTTATGGTTTTTAGGATAGTCAAGAAAAGAAGGAAAAATATATTTATAGAGTCTTCCATATTAACCCAAGTATTTACCATTTCTAGTGCTCCTCGTTTTTTCCTATGGATTTGGGTCATTTTCTGGTGTCATTTCCTTTCAGTCTAAATTACTTCCTTTAGTATATCTTATAAGGCAGCTCTAATAGCAACATGTTTTCTGTCTTTACCTAGTAATGTCTTTATTTTGCTTTCATTTTTGAAGGGTAGTTTTGCTGGATATAGAATTCTTCATTCAGCACACTGAATATGTCATTCCACTATCTTCTGACCTCCCTTGTTTTGGATGAGAAGTCTGCCAACAGTTGTATTAATGCTCCCTATATGTGGAATCATTTTTCTCTTGCTGCTCTCAGATTTTCTCTTTGTCTTTGAACACTTAGACTATGATGTGTCTACGTGTGGATCTCTGTATTAATCTTTCTTGAGGTTTGCTGCATTCTCGGATACACAGATTCATGTTTTCATCAGATTTGGGAAGCTTATGACCATTATTCAAAAAAAAAAAAAAAAAAAGCTCTGCCCTTTATTCTCTCAACTCTCCTTTGGATACAACCATTAGACATATGTTGTATGCCTAATGTCTGTAGGATGTTGTCCCACAGGTCTTTGACCACCATTTATTTTCTTCAATTTTTAAAAAAAATCTTCAGTTGGGTAATTTCTACTTATTTATATTCAAGTTCAATGATTCTTTTTTCTGCCATCTAGAATCTGCTACTAAGCCCCTCTACTGAATTTTTCATTTAGTTATTATACTTTTTGTGGTAAAACATATATAACATATAATTTACCATTTTAACAATTTCTAAATGTATATAATTCAGTGGCATTAAGTACATTTGCATTGTTGTGCAACCATCACCACTATTCATCTCCAGAACATTTTCATCTTCCCAAACTGAAACTGTTACCCATTAAACAATAACCCCCTATTCCCCCTCTCCCCTCAGTCCTTGGAAACCACCACACTTCTTTCTATCTGTATGAATTTGCCTATTCTAGGTACCGCATATAAGTGGAATCATACAATATTTGTCCTTTTGTGACTCACTCTCTTTGCTTAGCATGTCTTCAAAATTCATGCATGTTGTAGCATGTGTCAGAATTTCCTTCCTTTTTAAGGCTGAATTATATTCCACTGTATGTATATACCACATTTTGATTATCCATTAATCCATCAATGGGCACTCAGGTTGCTGCCATCTTTTGTTATCATGAATAGGCTTCTTTGAAAATGTGTGTACAAGTATCTGCTCATGTCCCTGCTTTCAATTCTTTTGGGTATATACCCAGAAATGGAATTACTAGATCATATGGTAATTCTATGTTTAATATTTTTAGAAACTGCCATACTATTTTCCACAGCAGCTGCACAATTTTACATCCACACTAGCAATGCACAAGGGTTCCAATTTCTCCACATCCTCCCTAACACTTGTTATTTTCTGGGGATTTTTAGTGGTTTTGTTTATTTTCATAATAGCCATCTTAATGGGGGTGATAATGAAGTGATATTGCAATCTCATTATGGTTTTTATTTGTATTTTCCTAATTATTAGTGATGTTGAACATCTTTTCATGCGCTTATTAGACATTTGTATATCTTCTTTGGAGAAATATCTGTTGAAATCCTTTGCCCATTTTTCAATTGGGTTGGGTTTTTTGTTGTTGAGTTGTAGGAGTTCTTTATATATTCCAGATATTAATTCTTTATCAGATATATGATTTGCATATATTTCTCCCATTCCACAGGCTGCCTTTTCACTCTGCTGACAGTGTCCTTTGATGAACTAAAGTTTTTAATTTTGATGACGTCCATTTATCTATTTTCTCTTTTGTTGCCTATATTTTTGATGTCATATCCAAGAAATCATTGCCAAATACAATGTCATGAGATTCTCCCCTATATTTTATTATAAGAGTTTTATAGTTGCACTCTTACATTTAAGTCTTGAATCCATTTTGAGTCAATTTTTGTAGATGATGTAAAGTAAGGGTCTAACCTCCTTTTCTTTAATATGGATATCCAGTTTTTCCAACACCACTTGTTGAAAAGATTGTTCTTTCCCCATTGAGGTCCTTGCATCTCTGTCAAAAATTATTTGACCATATATGCAAGGGTTTATTTCTGGGCCCTCTATTCTATTCCATTGGTCAACATGTCTGTCTTTATGCCAGTACCACACTGTTTTGACTACTGTAGCTTTGTAGTAAGTTTCAAAACCAGGGAGTGTGAGACCTTCAATTTGTTTTCAAGATTGTTTTGGCTATGAGGCACCTTGAGATTCCATATGAATTTCAGGATGGATTTTTCTATTTCTGCAAAAAAGAAGTTCTTGGGATTTGGATACGGATTGCACTGAGTGTATAGATTGCTTTGGGTAGTTACTGTATTCTTCAACTCCAGAACATCCTTCGGTTCTTTTCTTACTATTTCCATCTCCTTATGAAGAATCTCTATTTGTTGATTCATTGTTATCATAACGTCTTTTAATTCTTTAAACATAATTTCCTTTAGTTCTTTGAACATAATTATGTTCAGCCTCTTTGAAGTCTTTGTCTGCTAAATTCAATATCTATAGTCACTCAGAGTCAATTTATTTATTTATTTATAAATATTTATTTATTTATTTTGGCTGCTCCACGTCTTAGCTGTGGCACGCAGGAGCTTCGTTGAGGCATGTTTAGTTGTGGCATGCAGGATCCTTAGTTGCAGCATGTGGACTTCTTAGTTGCGGCATGCAGACTCCTTAGTTGCAGCATACAAACTCTTAGTTGTGGCATGCATGTGCGATCTAGTTCCCTGACCAGGGATTGAACGCAGAACCCCTGTATTGGGATCACTGAGTCTTACACACTGGACCATCAGGGAAGTCCCCCAGAGTCAATTTATACTGACTATTTTTCCAAGTATGGGTCACACATTTCCATTTCTTTGTGTGTCTTATAATTTGTGGTTGTTGTAGTTCTTGTTGAAAATTGGACATTTTAGATAATATCTTGTAGCAACTCTGAATTATAATTCCCCCCCCCTGCAGGTTACTGTTATTGCTATTTGTTTGTTTCTTTATTGTTTCTCTGATTAGCAACTTGTCTGGGCTAAATCCATGAAATCTGTCCCTCCTGCAGTATACAGCTAATGATGTCTCTGTTCTGTTTTTGTTTTTGGTTTTTTTGCGGTACGCGGGCCTCTCACTGTTGTGGCCTCTCCTGTTGCGGAGCACAGGCTCCGGACGCGCAGGCTCAGCGGCCATGGCTCACGGGCCCACCCGTTCCGCGGCATGTGGGATCTTCCTGGACTGGGACATGAACCCGTGTCCCCTGCATCGGCAGGCGGACTCTCAACCACTGCGCCACCAGGGAAGCCCTGTTATTTTTTTTTTAATTTATTTTATTTTATTTTTGGCTGTGTTGGGTCTTCAGTTGCTGTGCGCGGGCTTTCTCCAGTTGCGGCAAGCGGGGGCTACTCTTCGTTGCCATGCGTGGGCTTCTCATTGCGGTGGCTTCTCTTGTTGCGGAGCACAGGCTCTAGGCACATGGGCTTCAGTAGTTGTGGCACATGGGCTCAGTAGTTGTGCCTCATGGGCTCTAGAGCGCAGGCTCAGTAGTTGTGGCGCACAGGCTTAGTTGCTCCGCGGCATGTGGGATCTTCCCGGACCAGGGCTCGAACCCATGTCCCCTGCACTGGCAGGCAGATTCTTAACCACTGCACCACCAGTGAAGTCCCTGTTATTTTTTATTCTTATTTTTATTTCTGTCTTCCTGAGGATTGCCTCATGTACTGTGTAGCTTAGTGGCCAGCCACTGATCCTGATCAAACAGAGCTTGTCTTCAGCCACCTCAAGCCAGTAAATCTTCTGCCCTCTACTGATAGATCTGTGTATGGGTGGCGAGTGTATTCATAGTTTAGGCCGTTTTCAGTCTTATCCAGCTTTTACTTTCTGCCACATCCTTTTGTATTTCCTCTGCACATACATAAAGCCTCAGGGCTGGCCAGGAGTGTGTTGCTGACTTGGGCCCTCTCTGATCTCTGTGCATGCATGCAGCCTCAGCCTGGAACATGCTTGCCCCAACCAAGACTACAACCTCAAGCTAGCAGAGCCACTGGCCTTCCTCACTTCTACCTCTGAGATTGTCACTTTCACCAAAAACACTGTTGGGTGTGGCCACTGTCCTCTGCTCCAAACTGAGTGAGCCCCCATTGACCACAGCAGAGAAGGTGCTGGTCCTGACTGTCCTAAAATTTAGAACCTCTGTGTCAGATAACCAGAGGGGGAGTGTGATGGAGCAGGCCCAGGCCAGAACATCACAGATTCTCACTATTCTTACCTGAAGTTCAGCAGTTTTTCAAGCATAAATGCTTCTCAGATTGTTGTATGATTTTGTTTTGTTTCTGGGGAACTGAAATGGTTTTGTCAATTTTTCTTTATGTCAACTATTCCTTTTGTCCTAGTTTCTTTTGGGGTAAATGATATGCTGATCTCTTCACTTGGCCATACCTGAAAGTCCTGCCTCCAGTTTTCTTATTTTAAATGCTCAGTATTTTCTAAGGAAAAATAATATGCAAATATAGCCTGTACAAATACTGTGTGTTCGTTCATGCCTTTACTTCAAAACACAGACAATGTGCAAAGAGAGTTCAAAAACAAAAGTAAAAGAAAGAACCTCTGCTACTTGCATAACTTGTTACTCTATACATGGCCTGTATTATGTGTTAGCAATAATAAATTATCTTAAATAATATCCTGTAACAGTTACCTCAACTGTTAGGTTTGAAAATTCCTAGTCCACACATCTAGACTGCACACTTGCTCACATTACACAAGGTCAAGCTGCCTTATGGAGAGCTAAGAATTCCCATTTGAACTGTCTAGTTTGCAAAACCTGGACCAAAAATGGAAACAATGTACTTTTGTTTGTTTTTGTTTGATCACTTGGTGCAGAATTGCCCAGTGGCTGGCCAGCTACATAACACAAACATGGAAGACCATAGTCATGTATTATCTAGTAGTAAATCTAATAATACTGAAATTCTGAAGGATGAGTAGAATATTTTTAAATATCCACAGCAACTTTAATGTGATATGAAAATAGCTGTGGTTTCTATTGATGGCAAAGACACAGATAATCTAATGTTCTGGGGCTTGTTGCCTAATGTATTAGTTATCAATTCTGCATAACAAATTGCCCCAACATTTAGTAGCTTAAAACAACATCTATTATCTCACACCATTTCTGAAGGTGAGGAATCTAGGAGCAGCTTAGCTCAGTAGTACTGGCTCAGGGTCTCTCCTGAGGTTGAAGTCAAAGTATTGACCAGGATTACAGCCATCTGAAGGCTTGACTGGGCTGGAAGATCCACCTCCAAGCTCACTCAAATGGTCATTGGCAGAAGCCTCACTTCCTTGATGAGCCCTTTTCAGAGTAGGTCAGAGTGGGAAGTGCCCTCTTATCTCTTAGAGTTGGTTACTGAGACCCACAGAAGCTGGGTAACTGGCTGAAGGTCACAGGGCAAGTAAAAGGTAGACTTGAAGCTCAGACTCTTCCCCATCACATTTGCCACCTACACAAGTAATGGAACCTCATGCTGCCAACTCAAACAAAAAGAAAATGTTTTGGAAGGATACAGGCCAGCTCACAGGATTAAGGCAAGGCTGGACCAGGCTGTGTCAGTCTTCTGACTCAGGTGTAAGCAACAGAAATGGCTTCTGGGCACAGTAGTTAGAAACGGAATATACTGAAAGGATTAAAAGGATATATCAGAAAGAGGTTTAGCAGCTATGCAGCCAGGAATAACACCCCAAGTGGTACTACAGAACCAGTCTGGTGGTTCCATAGTCACTACTGCCACCAGCACTTGGGCATGCACAACAAAGCTTGTATGGCAAATACCTGTGACTATGGACAATGCTGCAAGCACTACTGTCACGACTGCTTCTAGAAACACCTCATCAGCCACGATTCTCACAGAACAGCATCTTTGCATCACATTTCCAGTTCACAGCTTGAATATGCCTAATTAAGGCATCCTTGTTCTGTATGCAGCTCTAGCCACAAGGGATTCTGGGAAAGCAAGTATATGATACTTTCAGTTTCTTTCTGGGGAAGTGGGCTTTGCTTCATGAGGAAGGGAACTAGTTAATAATGTGAAAGTAGTTTGGGTGCTGGATAGCCAAAAAGAAGGACAAATGTAGGTGAGATAGATACAGGAAAAGAACAGGAACCAAAGACTTTTGTATGCTTAATTTGTTCCTGCTGTTGCAGCTGGAGATTAAGGTGGAAGACAGAATGGGAGATTAAGAGGTATAATAAGAATATATTCTCAAAAATGAAGAGTTCTTATGAATATATTAATATACTATTTTAAAAATTAATATACCCATAAGGATGTATCTATAAGAACAGTGTATTAACATATATAATATTAAAATTCATATATAAATTATACTTTTATATTTGAATAAATTTATTATATAAATAAAATAATAAATAATTTATTATATAAATATATATGATCTATATAATTAAAAAGAACAAAATTATTTTCATGAGGGAGAGTGCTCATGAAACAAAGCCCATCATTTTATTTTGGGATAAGGACATCCATGTTTGGTTGTAGAACTGTTCCAGCCTTTAAATACTAAATCCACACATCAGTTCTCTGACTTCCAGCTCTCTCCTTCAGATACTGTTCTTTGACCCTGTAGATACCTCCTGCAGGCCCCGGACTCACCTACTGTCTAATTATCATCTCCCTCCTGTCTTCATTTTTCACCCTAACCAGGCTTGAATCCAAGCTCCATCACTTCAACCCCATGGCACCCCCTTAACCAAAAGCCCAACTCTGTAATGTGGGGGTGTGGGTGAAGACACACCCAGTATGCTAGCTCTTGGGTGGGTAGGCAGCACTGCTAAACCACTTCCACAGAATCTGATAAAACCTTTGTGGGAAGCTTTTGACCTTTCGACCCTTTATTAGGATGTAGCTCACAATGGCTTTTTTCTTTTGTTCAGGGCGTAAACACCTAGAGCGGTGCCTAGTAAAAAATGGGCATCAAATAACTATTGCTGAATTGAATTTATTGGAAATATCCAGAATTCAAATAGCCACTAGATGACAAAAAATTCACACCAGATTCAAGTATTCACAGAGCCCGAAGGAGGTGGACAGCAGGGATAGTGGGTCTGGAAATTGGATTTAATGTGGGGATCTGGGTTAGACTCTGGTAAAGCAACAACACGCTGAAAATACCACTTGGAGATTAAATTAATGAGCTCAGGTAACCCCTGGTGGGCACACTGTTTGGGGATATTGTTTGGGGATGCTGCAGAGGAAGGAGGTCCAGCAAATGAGCATTTATTGTGCAGGATTCACAGGCTCTTCTAAAATGAAGAAATCAGCTAAACAAGACAGTTCATTACTTTTCATCAACACAAGGCCCCATCTTCTCCTCAGGAGCTCCTACTCCTACTGCCTCAACCCCCATTTACGGAAAAAGCTAAAAGAGTTGACCAGCTGGGAAGTTTTACTGGTGTTCAGAAGAACAAGCCCTTGGCCTACGCTTAACAATGGCAGCATTCTGCTCAAACCAGGCCCTGCATCTGTTAACAAGACTGCTTCTCTGGGTAAGAGACAATGATTCCAGGATTCTAACCTTCTTAGATACTTCTTAGGTTAGGACCACAATGCAAGTTAGATGTCCTTTCTCTTAATTTCTATGTCAAGCAGATTTAATTGTAGAATTTTTTAGAGGCCTAGGGGAATGAGTTGTTGAGACAAACAAACCTAGGGCACCCCTGAGTTATCCTTAGATATGAAGTGAGACGATTCTATACAGAGTCAGGCTATAAAAAGCAAACAGGCAGTGGGAGAGACCTGCCCATCCCAAGCACTCTTGCAGATGTGGTGAATGCCTGGATGGTTGTTCACAGAGCAAAAAGTAGTGAGAGAGAAGAGCTGGAGATAATGAGGGGATTTAGGTCTTTCTATAAAAACAGCAGTTTCAAATCAGAAAAACAGATAACAGGTATCCAGCTATCCAACCCACAAAGGGCAAAGTCCCCCACCCTGGCACAGCCTGATTGCTGGGATGAAGCCTGCCTAGAGGTAGAGTAAGCCCTTTCTAGGTTAATGTAATCAGATGGATATGGGACACCTGCCACTCACTGCAAAGCACTTCACAGAGCTAGCTGGCTGCATTCATCTGCTTAATAAGGCCAGAATCTGAAACAAACCCTCTTTACCCAGTTTCTCAGAGCCCTGTTTTAGAGAACATGCCTTTAATTAAAGCCAGACAGCACAGTGGTGGGGCTCAGCTATACTGTGGTTTGGTGCTGCAAGGCAGAAAAGTTACCATGTATCTTTCTAGGCAAGCAAAATGTAGATGGTGTTTAATATCAGATTTCCCTCGAGGAAAAGAACATACTGTAGCTTGGAGAAGTGATTTCAAAGTTTGGGTTAATTTTTGGTTTGTGTCCTTTAATAACAGAACATTCAAGTTTATGTTTGTGAGCAGTGCAATAACTGGAATAATTATTTAGGCCTCACTATAACACATCACAGTATTTTAGAGATGGAAAAACGGAGGCTCAGAGAGGTTAAGTTGTCCAAGGTCACACAGTTACAAATGGCAGGGCTGGGATTCAAACCCAACTAGTCTGACTTTCAAATGTTTTCTTTTTTCTTTTCTCTTCTTTTTTTTAAAGTCTGTATTTAAGAGCTCACTTTCTTAACCTGTGTGGCACACTTGAGAGGAATGTGGTGTTCTGGAAGGAGAGGTTGCAAGTCACTCTTGTGTCCAGCAGCCAAGGAAGAGAAGGATCATTCTGTGAGATCAGTCTCTGCAGACGGCCTTCAGGCTCTTTGAGTTGAGATGTATCTCCTTTGAGGATCTTTCCTCTAATGATGTACAAGGGGGTTCACCGCAGAATTGTCTTAAAGAGTAAAAAGTGGGAAGCACTGGTCCCCAATATGACAGCCACCTGACTATGCAAGAACCAGTTAACTGTACAAACTACACAGCTCATTTGTAGTCACCCAACACAATTATACGTCACTCAACATAAATTATAAGAATTTCAGTGGCAATGACACGAATCTTACTAGAAATGAAGTTGACTTTCTGAAGCCCTTACCTTGTCAAAATGTAAATGGCTATTCATACAAAGTGATGGTTGCACTATCTTTTTCTTGGATTGTTGGGAGCAGATACCCTGCCTTGGCTTTATTGAAGTTTTGCACTGTAGGGTTTTGGGGAATCGGAAGCCTAACTGATTTCGTTCTTATTTCAATGTAGACTAATGGACCTTCGGATGGAAGTAGTTATACTAGATTGTAGAACCAGACTTACTAGACCATTACTAACAAAACATTTAGAAAAAGTTATATCCGTAAATATTTTTAAAAAGAAACAGATTGAGCCTCCTTGATTTTAATAGAGAACTCCCACTAGGTGGATTTCCAGATTTCCCTTTTTTCCTTCTTCACATACCACTTTATGGGTTCTACGTCATTTTTGTTGCCATTATTTTTGTTGCCATTATTTTTGTTTTGTTGTTTTAGTTAAAAGTATATATTCTGATATTTATTTAATAGGACTTTGTTTGAGAGCTGTATGAAGAAAAGAAAGAGTAAAAGGTTTAAAGCAACCTGGATCTTAAAGAAAACTGGAGAAACAAATTATGGTGCAAACACATAATAGAATAATAGGCAGCTGTAACAAAGAAAGAGGAAATTCCTTACGTTCTGACATAGAACAATCACCAAGATATAACTGAAAAAAAGCAAGGTACAAAATACTGTGCAGTTTGTTATCATTTGTGGAAAAGAAGGGAAAGAAGGCCTACATGTGTGTTTTTGCTAGTATAGACAGAGAAGATCTCTGGAAGGATATACAAGGAAACAGCAACACTTGTCACTTCTGTGCAGGGAAGTGTCACTGGGGGACAAAGATGACAGGGTTTTCTCTTTAGGTCCTTTTGTACCTTCTGATTTCAAAACATGTGACCATATTGCCTTTTCAAAAAATGTATATCTGGTAGATGGAGAAAAAACAATTTACAAAATTCAACATTCATTTATGATCAAAACTCTTACCAGGGATTTCCCTGGCAGTCCAGTGGTTAAGACTCCACACTTCCACTGCAGGGGGCACAGGTTCGATCCCTGGTCAGGGAACTAAGATCCCACATGCCACAGGGCGTGGCCAAAAAAAAAAAACAAACTCTTACCAAATTGGGTAGAGAGGGAACATATCTCAACATAATAGAAGCTATTTATGAGAAATACACAGTCAATATAATACTCAATGAGGAAAAGCTGAAAGCATTCTTGCTAAAATCTGGAACAAGACAAGGATGCCCACTCTCACCTCTTCTATTCAACATAGTACTGGAAGTCCTAGCCACAGCAATCAGACAAGAAAAAGAAATAAAAGGCATCCAAATTGGAAGGGAAGAGGCAAAACTGTCATCATATTCAGATGACATGATTCTATATATAGAAACTCCTAAAGACTGAACAAAAAAATGACTAGAACTTATAAATGAATTCAGCAAGGTAGCAGGATACAAGATTAACATACACAAATCGGTTGCATTTCTTTACACTAACAATGAAATATCAAAAACAGAATGTAAAAAAAAACCAATACCTTTCAAAATTGCACCCCAGAAAATAAAATACTTAGGAATAAACCTGATCAAGGAGGTGAAAGACTTATATGCTGAGAACTATAAAACATTAATAAAGAAAACTGAAGATGAATCAAAGAAATGGAAAGATTTCTCATGCTCTTGGATTGAAAGAATTAATATTGTTAAAATGGCCATACTGCCCAAAGCAATCTATAGATTTAATGCAATCCCTATCAAGTTACCCATGCCATTTTCCACAGAACTAGAGTAAGTAATCCTAAAATTTATATGAAACCATAAAAGCCCAGAATTGTCAAAGCAATCCTGAAGAAAAAGAACAAAGCGGGAGGCATAACCTGCCCAGACTTCAGACAATACTACAAAGTTACAGTAATCAAAACAGCATGGTATTGGCACAAAAACAGACATATGAGGCTCAGTGGAACAGAACAGAGACCCCAGAAATAAAGCTACACACCTACAGACAAAGGAGGTGAGAATATACAATGGGAAAAAGACAGTCTCTTCAGCAAGTGGTGTTGGGAAAGTTGGACAGTCACATGTAAATTGATGAAGTTAGAACACACCCTCTCACTATACACAAAAATAAACTCAAAATGGCTTAAAGACTTAACACATAACACCATAAAACACCTAGAAGAGATCACAGGCAAAACATTCTCTGACATAAATCGTACCAACGTTTTCTTAGGTCAGTCTCCTAAGGCAATAGAAATAAAAACAAAAATAAACAAATGGGACCTAATCAAACTTACAAGCTTTTGCACAGCAAAGGAAACCATACACAAAACGAAAAGACAACCTACAGACTGGGAGAAAATATTTGCAAATGATGCAACTGACAAGGACTTAGTTTCCAAAATATACAAACAGCTCATATAATCCAACAACAAAAAACCCAATCAAAAAATGGGCAGGGGGCTTCCCTGGTGGCGCAGTGGTTGAGAGTCCGCCTGCCGATGCAGGGGACACGGGTTCGTGCCCCGCTCCGGGAGGATCCCACATGCCGCGGAGCGGCTGGGTACGTGAGCCATGGCCACTGAGCCTGCGCGTCTGGAGCCTGTGCTCCGCAATGGGAGAGGCCCACGTACCGCAAAAAAAAAAAAAAAAAAAAAAAGGGCAGAAGACCTAGACATTTCTCCAAAGGAGAAATACAAATGGCCAATAGGTATGTGAAAAGATGCTCAACGCTGCTAATTATTAGAGAAATGCAAATCAAAACTACAATGAGGTACCACCTCACACCGGTCAGAATGGCCATCATTAAAAACACTACAAATAACAGATGCTGGAGAGGCTGTGGAGAAAAGGGAAGCCTCGTACAATGTTGTGGGAACGTAAGTTGGTGCAGCCACTATGGAAAACAGTATGCAGGTTCCTCAGAAAACTAAAAATAGAATTACCATATGATCTAGCAATCCCACTCCTGGGCATATATCTAGACAAAACTCTAATTCAAAAAGATACATGCACCCGTATGTTCATAGCAGCACTATTCACAATAGCCAAGACATGGAACAACCTAAATGTCCACTGACAGATGAATGGATAAAGAAGATGTGGTACATATATACAGTGGAATACTATTCAGCCATAAAAAAGGAAATAATGCCATTTGCAGCAACATGGATGCAACTAGAGATTATCATACTAAGTGAAGTCAGTAAGAAAAAGACAAATACCATATGATATCACTTATATGTGGAATCTAAAATATGACATAAATGAACTTATCTATGAAAGAGAAACAGACTCACGGACATAGATAACAGAGTTGTGGTTGCCAAGGGGGAAAGGGTTGGGAGAGGGATGGAGTGGGAGGTTGGGGTTAGCAGATGTTAGCTATCATATATAGAATGGATAAACAACAAGGTCCTACTGTATAGCACAGAGAACTATATTCAATATCCTATGATAAACCATAATGGAAAAGAATATTAAAAAAAGAATATATATGGGCTCTCCTGGTGGAGCAGTGCTTAAGAATCCGCCTGCCAATGTAGGGGACACGGGTTCGAGCCCTGGCCCGGGAAGGTCCCACATGTTGCGGAGCAACTAAGTTTGTGCGCCACAACTTCTGAGCCTGAGCTCCAGAGCCTGCAAGCCACTACTGAGCCCGTGTGCCACAACTACTGAAGCCTGTGCACCTAGAGTTCATGCTCCACAACAAGAGAAGCCATGACAATGAGAAGCCCGTGCACCGTAACTAGAGAAAGTCCATGCACTGCAACCAAGACCCAACACAGCCAAAAATAAATAAATAATTTTTTTAAAAAATTTATTAAAAAAAAGAATATATATATGTATAACTGAATCACTTTGCTGTACAGCAGAAATTAATGACATTGTAAATCAACTGTACTTCAATTAAAAATATTAAAAAACAAAAACAAGCAAACTGTCATGGCTGAGCAGAATCTTTGGAGTTGGTCTCTGGACACAAGTCCACCATCTCCCTAGATTGCCGACTTTTCTTATTAAAGCACTTTTCCTTTCTTTTAAAAAAAAAAAAAAGTATATCTGTACTCTTCTAAAAATTTATATATCCCATGCAACCTATAAACAAAACATATGTATAGGGGAAACAGGAGACTGTTATATCAAGATGTAGTCATCTTTTCCTTCTTTTCTCTGTTTCTCCAGAATTTTTTGATTTGGTTATAATGGCTATCTTTAAAGTATTATTTTCTATGTTTAACTTACTTCTTCCTTGACTACACCAGTATTTCAATCAGTAATCCCATTGAGAAAGATGAAAATGAAGACTAGGGACGCCAGAATCCCCAAATACACAGGATTCAACAAAGGAAAAACCTACCATCCCTATGAAACACATGGGGTAAAAATAAAGAACTACAGAGAACTGTTCTCTAGGTAGGCAGTAAAAAGGGAGAGGAAAATACCTTTCCATCTGGAAGCAAATCATTGAATGACATAATGCACAACCAGTTTCCTACTAGAGCTCCTCATTTTAAATAACTACTCTTCAACTTCCTGTGTTTTCCTTCATTCTCATCACTGGTAACCAAGGATACCACAGATTTTCCTAAGCTCCTATTTCCCAAACATCAAACTAGTTTTCTTTGTTTAAAATGGGAAAACAGCAAAAGAGAAATGACTTTTAATTTTTTTAAAAAGCATAACAAGTTCTCATAAAATCACTGCCCATGTTTGCTGAAATTGGGTAAAATAGATTTGGAAACAACTTCAGAACACCAGCTGAAAGAAGGGAATTCACTCCATCCCAAAACCAGGTAGCAGTGACTCATCTCTGGAATAAAAAGGAGACATACCAGTTGGGGGCTTAACAGAGCCCATCTGCTATGGCCACGATCTTGGCCTTGGCTTCTTAGGCTGACATGCACTTGAGTCTATCATCGGATACAGTCACTTTCTTAGTTGCAATTTATGAGCTGCCAGTGTTTACTTGTGAGACTGTCTGGGAGCTGGAAGGGAAGGAAGATAAATATACCAAAGCCCAGCTGAGCAACTGATAGGTTTTATATTTTATTTCCAGGAAATGACATTGTTTTCACAAAAAAGAGGTATGCCATCCTCTCAAAGAGAGGCTGCCTTCGCCTTCAGGGGCAGCCATAGGGATACACCCAACCTGCCCAAAACATGTATCAACAGAGGTGCTTCTGAGGTACCAAAACAATAACAACAACAAACTTAAAAAGCACAACAGAAATACATAACCTGTTCAGTGTAGTGAAGCAGAGTCTCTTAAGTACTCTGAAGCAGTCGGTGCTTCAGACAATGGTGGCAGCAGGGATGGCCAACATGGAGGGTCGTGACGGAGGACTTCCTAACTCAGTCTCTGTCCCACGTGGCTCTATCCCATGCTCTGTCTCAGAGCGGCCCCAGACCTGTCCACAGAGAATCCTCCAGACCATCCCAAGTTCCCATTGTCTGGCAGTCTTTCAAATGCCCTTGGAGTACGGTCTTCAGAACAGTCTCTTTGCTTTGGAGAGAAAAAAAAAGAGAGAAGTAAAGGAGAAGCCTGCATTTCCCTCCCCGGGCCTCCCTACTGCCACCCTCAGTCTTTTCCCCACACAGCAGCCATGGTGAGCCAAGAAAATAGATGGCAGATCATATCACTCTGCTCAAAGCCCACTCCTCGCTTCGCCAGAGTAAAAGTCGAAGTCCTTCCAAAGGTCTATAAACCCCTATACAATTTGCCCCCTGCCCAACCTCCTGACCTCACTTTCTATTCCCCTTCCCATCGTTCACTCCACTCCAGCCACACCACCTCCTTGCTGTTCCTCTTATCCCCTCTGCCTAGGACACCCTTTCCCCAGATGGCAGCATGGCCACTGCCTACTGAGCTTTACTCAAATACCACCTTCTTCAGTGACTACCTTAACTACTCTATCAAAAACTGCCAACGCTCTCCTCATCACTCCCGACCGCTTTCTTGCTTATTTTTTCTCCATAGCACAAATCGCATCTAACTTATTAGATTTTCACTTCTCTTTCTATTCTTCATACCTAGAAGAGTGTCTGGCACAAAGCTGGCCTTCAATTAATATCTGTTGGAGGAAGGAAGGAATTACATACACAGCAACAGGCAGGGAGAGGTGCAAGTTCTTCCTCTGTCCGGGGGGGGGGGGGGGGGTGCGAGGGGCTATTCACTGGCCTCTAGTGTTTTCCAATAGCTGTGCTTCCTTGATCCCAGAGAAGCAGGGATCTTGGCTTACACAAAGGGCAATCTCAAGACCTTCCTTGAGGTTAAGGTCTCAAATGCTTTGGTAGGCAGATTGAAAGTGTTATTAAATTTATATACAAGGGAACAATAAGAGTTTTGGGGGAGACACACATCAAGGGATAAGGCAAGGAAGGACAGTAAGTGACAAAAGAAGAGAAGGGAAGGAAAAAGGGTGGGGCAAAAATGGGAGGTGGTGATGGAGGAATAAGAAAAAAAGCTTCTATTAATAAGTCTAATTTTTGATCCCATGATAATTTTGCAAAGCATGAATTTTTACGTCAAAATTTTTAAAGAATCCAGTGTTATAAACTATTTGAGTGCATGCAGGTGGACACCCCAACCCATGCCAATCTTGCTGAGTGCCACTTTCTCTTAAACACTGTCCTATGCCAGGCAGGCATGCTGACTTCATGCACATGACCCCCTGGATTCTTGGGGCAATACTAGGTAGATAAAAAGTACTTGCTAACAAGTATCCTCTATGGACGAGGTCAAGCTGGCAGACACTGTTACTGCTGCCATTCCCCATATAGTCCTTTACAAGGTTCTGTCTTTCAACAAGTGATGATGGGTTAACACCAGGGAAAGCCTTCCAGGTGGGCAATCAGATACCCTCTTCAGAGGCTGGGAGTTTCTCCTGTCCTGTGTCTGGATCACGCTCCTCCTAGCCTACAGGAAGCTGGCAAGAGCCACAGGCCGTGTGATCTTACCTGGGCCAATCTTCCCAGAGACCACCAACCTCTGGAGGGACCTCTGTCTCAGATTCAGGAAAACTATGGTTCATAAACCTTTCTCCCCGCCTCAGCACCCCTGAAGGCCAAGGCATACTCCCACCAGTAGCCTCGGCTCAATATTACAGTATCAAGGGAGCTGGGAAGTACAGTTTGAAAAAGCCCCTGTACTGAAAATCACTGTTCTAAAGGACCAACAAGATTTTATTTCTAGATAATTTGCTTTTTTCTTTTCTGAGCACAACCCAAAGAAACTGCTAGGGAAAGCTTAAAGTGAGAATGTTAACACTCTTGTCAACCAACCAACACTTAATGAGAACAGAACAAATGGGAATGGGGGAGCAGTTGACAGAAGACTCTGCTCCAGCACCTCCCCAGCTGCAGAGGGAGAGCCTCCATAGCGGATGTCACAAAATGTCTTCTCTTCAGGAAAATCTCACGTCAATATCCCAGCAAGCCACAATTACTCATGCGACAAGCACTTACTCAACATTATCTGCCCCAGCTCCAGGGCACCCTTTCTCCAAACACAGGATCTGGCATCCTAACACTCTCCTCCTCCTCCTCTCCTCTGGATAATCTGGCCTCCCAGACTTTACAAAGGATCTATGGCTAATCAGTCATGAGGCATTACTCCTTCCGTGCGGGTATGGGCCTTGAAGACAACAACCAGCCGAGGAGGCCTGGAGTGGGGCTGCTCTCGGTGGAATCAGAGGCCCGTGCTGCCACAGACGGGCAGGTCCTTCTCTCTGAACTCGGGATCAGAGCAACCGCTGCCCAGCAGGAAAATGGCCCTGTCAGTGTCAGAACTCTGACAATTACAGGCTTGCCAATTCTAGTTCCCAGATCCTACATTTGGTTCTTTAAAAATTCCCATGCACTGGGGATTAAACCAGCTTTCAATTGGCAAAGAAGGTTGATATTTGAACTGAGAATTTTCTCTATAAACTCCACACTGCAGCCCAGTGAAGCTGCTGATGGCTCTGGCACATTTTCCTAAATCGGGCCTCAGAACCTTCTGTCTTTCTCTAGAGAAAACCTCAAAGCTGCACTCGTTGCGATAACTGCAGAAACCGAGACTGGTGTCAGAACTGCTCTCAGCCAGTGAGTGGGACAGGGAGGCCGATTCGGTTTACTGTGTTGGCTCCTGGTGTTACTAAAAAGGCAGCAAGGCACCAGATTTAGCCTCTGCAGAGAAAAGAGGGGTCTGATATTATCTACTCTGCGGTATTAACTCTGTGTGAGGAGACTCAGAGATGAATTTAGGACACAGGGCCCTTCTTTCCTTTTCCAGTGGCTGCATGCATCTACCATGCTCGGACTTTTGAGAAGAAACCTGGACAGGGGGCTGGGTGAAGAAAGTACAAATGGGTGTGTGGAGAAAAGGGAACCCTCCTGCACTGTTGGTGAGAATGTAAACTGGTACAACCACTATGGAGAACAGTATGGAGGTTCCTCAGAAAATTAAAAATAGAGCTACCACACAACCCAACCCAACAATTCCACTTCTGGGTATTTAACCAAAGAGAATGAAAACATTAACTCAAAAAGATAAATCCATGCCCAATGTTCACTGCAGCGTTTTTGGCAATAGCTAAGATATGGAAGCAACTTAGGTGCCCATCGATAGATGAATGAATAAAGAAAATGTGGTATATATATACAAGGGAATATTTCTCAGCCATAAAAAAGAATGAGACCTTCCCATTTGCAACAATATGGATGGACCTAGAGTGTATTATGCTAAGTGAAATAAGTCAGACAGAGAAAGACAAATATCATATGATTTCACTTAAATCTGGAATCTAAAAAACAAAACAAATGAGCAAGCATAACAAAACAGAAATAGACTCATAAATACAAAGAAGAATATGGTGGTTGCCAGAAGGGGGAGGGATGGGGGAATGCGTGAAACAGGGGAAGTGATTTAACTTCCACTTACAAACTTCCACTTACAAAATAAATTAAGTCATGGGGATGTAATGTACAGCATAGGGAATACAGTCAGTAATATTGTAATCACTTTGTATGGTGACAGATGGTAACTAGACTTATTATGGTGATCATTCTATAATGCATAAAAATACCAAGTCACTATGTAGTACATCTAAAACTAATACAACACCGTAAATCAATTATACTTCAAAGAAAAAAATAAAAACAGGAATAACCCCCCAAAAACAAAGAGAAAGTACATGGTGTCCCCACCCACACAGAGACCCAGCAAACTTAAGCTCAAAGGCTGACCTTGGTCAAATCTGGGTTCCCAGGTCAGTGTTCCTCTCAGAAAGGGAAGAGAGAAGAAAACAGAAGGCATTCACAACACCTCAGTAGACACTTCCTAAGCCTTGGCTGTCCTCATGCTCCTCTGGCACTGTGTAGACATGTCTTGTTTGGGCCACCAAGGGGGGCACTGCAGGAACAGGTCACTGCTTCTCACGCCTCTGTGCTTATGCCAATTCCTCTGCTTGGAAAGCTACATACCTAGGGAACCTTTAGGACTCAGTTCAAATGGCACTTCTTCTGTGAAGCTTGCTCCCATACCTCCACCTGTCCAGGCCGAATTGACTGTCCTCTCCTCTGCAATTTTCCAGCACCCTATTATGGAACTTGTCACATTACCTACTTGCTTTTCTGTCTCCTCTGCAGACTATGAGAGCTGAGACAATACCCTGTTTATCTCTTTATCCCAGTGCAGAGTATAGTGTTCTTATAAATGCTTATGGAGTGACCGGAGGTGGAGAGGACGAGCAATGAATTCTGACAGATTCAAGTGGCTCCTGGGAGGTAAAAAAACCTACGGGGACTCAAAATTGGGCACAAAGTCCAATAGTACATAGTTGTCAGAAAAGTAGAAAACACTCTGGTTTCAAAGAACTGCCCCACCCTCAGAATGTCTTCCTTGGGCATAACAGGCTCAACACCTGGCCTGTGACAGGCTTGCTGCCCTCACAATGGCTGACCAACAGAGGGCCAATTCCATACCATAGCTGCTTGCAAATCAGCATCAGATTTCTGGCCCTACTCAAAAGAGGCTGACATCTGTTGAAGGGCTAGGAGAAAGAGAGTGATAGACAGAAGATCCTGTTCTTAGCAGTGTGGCTTCTAAGCCTTCAGCTTCTCTGGACTTAGAGAAAGGAACATCCAAAGACACACATGAACATGAGTTCCCGATGGCCAGGTGGTGGAAAGCACCTGGAAGGCCAGTGAGCTTTTGGTTCTTTTCCTCTGATTGGCCTTTATGTGCAACCAATTGACCTCACAGCACTCTGGCTCTGAGCTTTCCCAGAGGGTAGTACTGTACTAGATTTCTAAAGGGACTGAACATGATAATCAGATCCACTCTGTTCCTCTTTACTCTCATCTCTGCCCAATAACCAATCCTTCTGATCCATTGGCTTCCTTGTACTTTGCCCCAGGATACATTCTTTTGCCACCAGGACATTCAAGTCTCAAGCAGAGTGGCTCTGCAACCTTCAACACAGCAGGCCCCAAGTATGATGAGATCACTTGTTTAAATTAGCAGATATTCACTATGGAAGTATGGTTCCTTGAGGAAACTCACCCACTCCTTCCCTAATCTCTTTATTTAAACTCTCTCTGGCTGGGAAACCTGTTTGTACCACATCCTATTTATAATTTATTGTATACCCAACCCAAGATTTCTGTAACACCCGGACAGCAACTAAACTGTCTTGAACAACAGCACCATCTAGTGACCAGCACAGCAAGCTGTGTGACCATGTGTTTTTCTAATCACATCCTTTTTTATCCCCCAAACCAAGACACATACACCTAAGCCTCCCCATTCCCTGCTGGTCAAATAACAGTTAATTCTACCTCAAGTCTTTCTTACATGTTCATTATCTTTAACTCCCTTTACTTTTCCCAATTTCTTCCACCTCTTCCTTAGCTCAAGAATCATTTATCTTACTCTTCCCGATCCAAAAAACTCTGCCTATGTTTGTAAGTCCTTTGTTGAGGGGACTTACCTCTTGTTCACACCCACTCACCTTTTCGTTCCCTGATGAGGACAATTCGTCGTTCTTTCACTTCCGAGCTCAGATTATCTACCATCTTATTAATGCAATTGTCTAGAACCAGGGAGTGGGTTTTCGACTTGATGTCCTTCCGACAAATGGGGCATTCTATCTTCCGCTTCATCCACTCACTGATACAGTAGGAGCAGAAACTATGGGCACAGTTCAAGGTGACAGCCTATAATGGGAATGTGAACACACAGATCAGAACTGTGATGCTTACTTCCCCAGGGCGGTTGCGATCTCAGAACCAACTCAGATCACACTGCCAACATGGGTTAGCTACCCTGCAAACAAATGTCACTGGACGCAAGTAGGACTAGTAAGCGTGTGAATGTTTGGTATAAATACATCACTAATTCTCTCATGAAAACAAATTTATGTCCTAATGGTGAATTAGCACCTCAATTTTAATATATGAAGGGGAACACACAGTGAATACTCAGTATACAGAATGGTAGGAGGCATCATCTTTACTCAAAAGCAGCTAAAAAAGTATATGTAAAAGAGAACTTAGGCTGGGAAAAAATGTAATGGGTTCAACTGATAGTGCCTTAAGTAAGTAAGCCTGTGAGAAGAGAGAAAGCAGAAGGAGGTCTGTATGTGAGGGGCTCCTATGAGTAATTCCAATGGTCAGCTTTCTGCCAGGACACTTTTCACTCCCCAAAACATAAACCATTCTCCTCATTACTCTTGTCTATGTACATCTCCTAAGATACAACTTTTGTGAGGCTCAAAAGTCTTCCTTCCTGTTTTTAGGATAGCAGTGGAAAATAACACAGAAATCATGTATTTTTCAAATGCCAAGTTGAGCCCAGAAAGCCAACTAGGAGACTTTCTTGGTAACGAATGAGATAAATTCTCATAAACGGGACTAAAAACCTGTCTGATTAAAATGAAACCTCTTCCCAACACTGATTTTAAGAGGTGACCCGCAGAAAAGGTCAGGCACATGCTGTAAACCAAACAAAGTCAAGTTATTTGTCTCTTACATGCCGTGCAGATGCTCTGGGTTGGCTAACTCATCACCCATTCCAACCACCCTTTCCTTGTCTTCTTCTATTAGGGTCCGTAAGCCACATCAAAAGAGCACGAACTGAGTTTCTCCAAAGTAGGGAATCAAATGACTAGGAACTATGGGGGAAATTATGACCCAAAGTCAAAGTAGATCCAGAGCAAAAGAAACAGGTCTACCCAGGAGAGATTTTTCAGGAGGCTAATAGACCCAATCTCCCTAAAGTCCACCAGAAAAAAGGAAGCAGTGTGTGTATGCATTTTCTTTTTAAAGGAGTCTGAAAAGCACTGTCATTTAACAAATTGAGTTTAACACCTGTAGTGTAAGATGAACTGGACACAGATAGTAGAATGTGTGAAAATAAAAGAGGACTGTGCAGGACTTCCTTGGCGGTCCAGTGGTTAAGACTCCATGCTTCCAATGCAGGGGGTGTGGGTTCCATCCCTAGCTGGGGAACTAAGATCCCACATGCTACACAGCATGGCCATAAAAAGAAAAAAAAAAAAGGAGAGCCTGTGCAAAAACAAGACAGGATAACAGGGAATTCCCTGGTGGTCCAGTGGTTAGAACTCTGTGCTTTCACTGCTGAGGGCACAGGTTCAATCCCTGGTTAGGGAAATAAGATCTCACAAGCCACGCGGTGTGGGGAAAAAAAAAAAAGACAGGATAACAGATGGTAACCTAGGAGAGATGTTTCATTTTCATAAGGAGCCTCAGAGTTCCTGAAATATGTTCCACTTGGCCACTGAATTCCCAGCAACCATACATCAATGGCATTTACCCCCCTGTTCAAAGGCTGCACTGCACACCTACTCTCAGCACTGTGCCCATTCAGAGCAAAGAAAGAATAGTTTTATTGAGCAGCTTTATTCTGATACTTCAAATTTCTAATGCCATCTAATTCTGGATTGTGCCAGAATCAAGTGGTTCCCGGGAGGTAAAAAACCTGTAGGAGTTCAACACTAGGCACAAAATCCAACAGGACATAGTTGTCAGAAAAGTAGAAAGCACAGGACATTCTGACCTGTGGGAGGGTGGGGCAGCTCTCAGGTGGTTCTTTGAAACCAAAGTGTTTTCTCCCCAATACCAAAGAGATAAAGGCTTTATTACAGCCCAAAACATTGATTCTGCCAAACAGATACTCAAGAACAAATGAAATAAGAAAAAAGACAGTGGAGGTAAAGAAGACTACAAAAACAAATGAGAAGTGACTATCCCTAGCAGTCACTTTGAGGTCAAATAGCCACAGTAAGTTCCTGGAGGAAAAACATTCTTTAGAATGTTTCCCTACAGCAGAAGCAGTCTGTGTAGCCGAGGCTCCATTCAGGGTTGGGAGAGTGAGAAGGCGTGAGCCACCATTCATAATTACCTCAATGAAGTATTCTGAACAAATAATACACTGGAGCTCATTCTCTAGCACGTCATTCACATGGCTAAGAACTTCCTCCTTCTGTGCTTGCACCTTCTCCTTCTCTTCCTGCAAAAACATACAACCCCACCTGTCATTCGAGAGAACCAACGAGAATGCAAAACAGGACAGGAAGCAGGGTTAATAGTCTGCAATAGGATTAAGAAGGAATCTAAATTAAAAATTCACCCTGGGGGCTTCCCTGGTGGCGCAGTGGTTGAGAGTCCGCCTGCCGATGCAGGGGACGTGGGTTCGTGCCCCGATCTGGGAGGATCCCACATGCCGCGGAGCGGCTGGGCCCGTGAGCCATGGCCGCTGAGCCTGCGCGTCCGGAGCCTGTGCTCCGCAACGGGAGAGGCCACAACAGTGAGAGGCCCGCGTACCGCAAAAAAAAAAAAAAAAAAAAAAAAAAAAAAAAATTCACCGTGGCACAGCAACATGAAAATAAAACTCTTTCTGCAAGGGTTACTGTTTCTCAGAACTGCTTTCTAATATAGGACACTATCTTCCTTTTTTTCCCTCTCTTGACTTTTTTACTATGTATTCGCATTGCAGGTTCTGTCTCCTTCCCAAAAATTAACCAAATGAGAAAAACTGAAGGTAGCATGCCCACTCCACCAACCACCCAAGACCAGAATGAGGAATTAAGTATCCTATAGCAAACTGCAGTTGAGGTGATACAAAATCATCCCAAGCAACCAAGAACTCACTGGATAAGAAAGAAATGAGGAACAGTCCATAAAGTTAGGAAGCTTGAATTAGTACGTAAGGTCCCTTATGTTCTTTGCAGCTGCCTCTCCTATAAAATAAGGATAATACCTATGTTCCCTAGAGGCAGGAGGCTGGAGAGATGGCCTCTTGAAGTACCTTCAGGCCCCACACTCTATGATGCTTGTCACTTCCCACTCCTGCGGTGCAATTTCCCTGTGCTTTCCCCAAGAGGTCAGACTGCTTGTAGACACACTTTTTAAGGAGGATCTAGGTGTGCTCTCTTGAAGCCAACATTTATTAAGTTAGCACCTCATCTCCAAAACAGAAGGGATCAGGAGCCCCTTAGGGGGAGAGGAAAAGCCATTTAGGGTATATTTGAGTGGTTCATTTATTTCTCATGTTTTACTTTCTCTTCTAATCAAAGCAAAGACTGTCAGACTGCTTAGGGCAGTGAAGAGGGACTGGACCCAGTTATAACTAGAGTCAAGTTCCCTGAAAACTTTTGACTTACTGGATTTAAAAAGATGTGGTGGTTTCCTGGAGGCTGGGGAAGAAGGAACTATGTGATTTAAACAGAGGATAAGGATATCAAACAAACTAAAAAGAGAGACTCCTCCTTTTCTGTATTTTGCTCCAGATCTGTACATGAGGAGGGGTGGGCTGAGAGATGCAGTCAGACTCAGGCGTAAGTTTCAGGTCAAAGGATGCAAACTGGTAACCTGTGGACTGGATCCAGCCTGAAGACTTATTTAGTCTGGCATTCATGGTATCAAAACACTGAACTGTTGCCAATACTTGAAAACTGGGGTACTTTACATAAACATTTGGATTTCCATCTTCCGTGGAAAACTCAGATCGGACAACACTGGGCTTGCATATCTGGATGGCAATGACTGGCTGCATCAGAGAAGAGCTGCGTCTTGGGGTGGGGGTGAGGGTGCACCTCTGCCTCACAGATCCCCACTATGTTCTTACACCCAGGCCACTTTAATCACTTCTATTATCGGTCTGACCCCAGTGGGCACTTGAGTTTACAAGCCCTAATTTAAGAGTTCCACAGATTTGATATGGGAAATAAGTACATAAATGCATCAAGATGAACTATTTTTTATTTTGACTACACCACCCCTTAGCCTATATGAGTGAGACACTCTGAAGGAGCATTTACCACAGACAATGGACTAGACTCCAGGATGTGTCTTATTCCCAGCATTTTGCTTCTGGCTAAAGGAAGGAAATAGATGTTGTCTTACAGGCAGAACCTTCTACAGCCCTAACTAATTTTACAGATTATTTCCCTTGAGGAAGGAAACAGCCATAACCTCTCCCTTCATTCACCATACCAACCTTTGCACTGTGGAAAATGCTGAGTTGCATGTGCCTACCAAATTCTAAACCTTCACCTTCTTTCCAGTACCTTGGTCTGCTCCAATTCTTTGTTCTTGGCTTGAATGATTGCTTCAAAGTCCTTCTTGCTGCGATTTAGCTCTTCCATCAGAGCCTGATGCTGCAGAAACATAGCAGATACATACTCAAGATGCGTTACACTGCATTGTTCCTTTCAGCCACCATGCCTGTCTCTCCCTCTGTCAGCAGCTTTGGTTCAAGAGACCAATGGATTGGCAATTTCAAAATAATGTTTTTGTTCCATCAGGACATCCCACTTACATGCTGCTTTTTTCAGGGAAAGGGGCAGATAGGGAGGGATGCCATCAAATCTATTAATCCCTCTGGAAATAACCCAACTTCTGTGGCCATCCAAATCAACTGAAGAATTTACACTGCCTTCCAGAGAGTCTGATTCTGTGGGTTTGGCTTGGGGCCCAGGGATGTACATTTTTTACAAAGCCACACAAGTGATCCTGGGAACAAATGCTCAAGAACTAGTAAGTAACTCTAAGGCTACCCAGCACTGGGAGCAGCTTTTAAGAAATAATCAGGGAAATATGGATTCAGGAAAACTAGATAATCATTTTCTTTGAAATGAAAAAGATCTTTAACCTATTTATTCTATAAATCACATACTACATGCTCATAGGCAATGCTGCCTGAACCCTGGCTGTGTCTTCTGGAAGCTGGCATGCCCAAGAGCTAACAGCTCATTCATTGTGACTAACTGCCTACATCAAATGTCAAGAGGTTCCATTTCTATGAAACATAATTTCTGAGCTCCCTCATACTTAAGTATATTTTAAATCTAATTTCAAATCCTTTTTTAAAGAAGGTGATCTTTCTTTTATTTTATTATTTTAATTCTTTTATTTGGTTTTTTCTTTTTTTTCTGTTTTAATGAGAACTATATTTTCAAATGGTGGACTCTTTCTGCCCATAACTAAACTGAGGAAGACCTGCTGACTTAAAAGTCCATGGGTTGGGAATTCCCTGGCGGTCCAGTTCTTAGGGTTCTGTGCTTCCACTACAGGGGGCACTGGTTTGATCCTTGGTGGGGGAACTAAGATCCCAGATCCCACAAGCCATGTGGCATGGCCAAAATAAATAAATAATAATATTGTATCTATGTTAAATCTGCTGAATTTAATAACCGTGCTAGGATGATGTAAGAGAATGCTCTTGTTTTGAGGAAACAAATACTGAAGTACTTTAGGGTAAAGGGACGTAAAACATGCAATTACTGTTAAATACTGAAGTACTTTGGGGTAAAGGGACATAATACATGCAATTACTTTTAAATAATTCATAAAGAAATATACACATGGAGAAAGAGAGAAAATGGTAAAGCAACTCTTGGTAGCTGAACCAATAGCAGAAACTGCCTTCCTCCACATTTCATATACATAAGAAAAATAGGGCTTCCCTGGTGGCACAGTGGTTGAGAATCCGCCAGCCGATGCAGGGGACACGGGTTCAAGCCCTGGTCTGGGAAGATTCCACATGTCACGGAGCAACTAGGCCCGTGAGCCACAACTACTGAGCCTGCGCGTCTGGAGCCTGTGCTCCACAACAAGAGAGGCCACGACAGTGAGAGGCCCGCGCACCGCGATGAAGAGTGGCCCGTGCTTGCCGCAACTGGAGAAAGCCCTCGCACAGAAACGAAGACCCAACACAGCCAAAAATAAATAAATAAACCAATGAACCAACATATAAAAAAAAAAAAAGAAAAATAATCTCCCAAGTCAGTTAGCTAATTTACACTTTGCAGCTGAAAGTGTGCTTTGCTGATAACTCAGCTGACTCCAATTCACCTTCTACATGTCCAGAATCACACTATATAACGGACATTCTGAAAACAGAAATGGACTTAAGAGTCCCAGTAACTTACAAAGTCTAGTCACTTAGCCAAGTCTCTTAACTACTTGTGGTTAAAGTATAGTTACTTATAAGATGCAAACATCAAAATGACATTTGTGAAGAGTGCGTTGTAAAATGCAAAGTGCTACATAAGTATGGGTAGTTTCTAAAACTGTTTGTGCTTTTTTACCCTCTTATAGCTGTGTTTAAAATGTTGGCTAGAAGAGTTAAAACTTGAAGAAACATTTTCTTTTGCACAGGAGTCCTTTTATGCTCATTGTTTGCTTATAAGGAAATACTTCTGAATAAGAATTTAACCATTTTCTGCACACCTACATAGAAGGTAACAAATTATTACACTGTCTATAACTCAGCAGCCTTTCTAGGCTAGTACCTATTTCTGGCTTCTTTTAGGAGACACAATCATAACAAAAATATTTAATGTGCCAGGCATTGTGCAAAGTGGCTTACATACATTGTATAATTCTCACAAAAACTCAGTTAGTTCGATGCAATTATTATTTCATCATCAGTAAAATGGGGAAAACAACAGCAGTTGCCTCACAGGGCTGTTGTTAAGGATTTGAAAAGACTATACAAAGAGCATTTAGCACAGTGCCTGGCCAAAAGTAACCGCTGCACACAGTTTACCATTTGTTGGTACCTTCATTTTACGGATAAACAGACACAGAAAAAGGCAAGTGTAAGCAACAGGATTTTCAACTCAAGTCTGACTCCCCAAGTTTTTGTCACTTTCTTTCTTCTTCCTTTTTTTAAAATTATCTCCTCGTACAGTAGGGGGAAATAGTAAATCCCCATGATAGTGGCTGAACTTAAAGCCAGGAAACACCTAATTTAATTGTCTTTGACTGTCCTCACCCCCTACCAACGTCTGGTAAAGTGAGCTGCTCACTAACTTCTTGAACTAATGAAAGACTAGGTTTCTAACCCGGGTGAGCTAGATCCTTCTGGGCTGGGTAGAGTCTCCTCGTCTCTGAGCTGGTGTCCCTGGCTGCAGACCTGAAGAGGCTGTTCAGGTCCTGTTTGAGGAAACGGACTTGTCTTCCCTTCCTCAAAAAACAATTTACCAAGGGCCACTGCCCTCCGACCCACTAGGACTTGAAGGGTCCCAACCTACATTTGCCTGTGATAACTCCTATACGTCTCCACCACCGCCACGGCGACATTTTTGGAGCCCAGCTTGCCCCCGCCTTCCTCTTGGCAGGCGCCGAAGGTGGTATTTCTGAAAAGATATTACTCAAGAAACACATTTTAAAATGTGTGGTCTGGGGGCTTCCCTGGTGGCGCAGTGGTTAAGAATCCGCCTGCCAATGCAGGGAACACAGGTTTGAGCCCTGGTCCGGGAAGATCGCACATGCTGCGGAGCAACTAAGCCTGTGCGCCACAACTACTGAGCCTGCGTGCCACAACTACTGAGCCTGCGTGCCACAACTACTGAAGCCCACGCACCTAGAGCCCGTGCTCCACAAGAGAAGCCACCGCAATGAGAAGCCCGCGCACCGCATTAAGAGTAGCCCCCGCTTACCGAAACTAGAGAAAGCCCGCGCACAGCAACAAAGACCCAATGCAGCCAAAAATAAACTCATTTAAAAAAATAAAAAAACAATAAAATGTGTAGTCTGCAGAAAAAAAGCAGTTATGTCAGAAGTCCTGAGTATTCATCTTGACCACTAATTAGATGCATGTGCCTTAATTTTCTCATTTATAAAATGGGAAAATAGGTGCCCCCCTACATTGGGGTTAATAAGAAAAAAAATAACACATATGAGAGCACTCAGAAAAGTTTTTAAAGCTCTATGTAAATGTAAGTTATTATAATTATAGGCCTGGAAAATGAAAAAGAACAGCTTCAGAAGGACCACCAGGTGGACCGAACAATAACCATGTTTGAGAGTGGTAGGTCCCCCAGGCATGCTGTTATAGAACCATGATCTAAAAGTATCCTATTTTAGGTTAATGAATGGAGACTGGCCAAGTGCATTATGCTAAATGATAGTGTGTTTTCCAGTCTGTCTCAGTAGAGGGTGAGGTGTTGTGGGTGCAGGGTGCTTAATGATTCCTCAGGGATTTTCAAGAGCAGAACCTTACTCTTTTCCAGTCAATTTCAAAACATTATCTGAATATTAATTTAATAATCCTCTAAATGGGAAACATGCCTACCCCCCCCACCCTAGAAAATACACAAGCTTAGAAAATAAAATTCCAAAAAGACTGAATTTTTCACCTAATGCTTTCCAAGGCTGTTTGTGCACCCAAGGTAGGCACCCTCCCAAGCATGAAGTAATATGTGACTGTTAGCACTGTAAAAAGGTTGGGAGGTAGGTAAGCAATAAAAGAACCGAATGATATGGGCTTCCCTGGTGGCACAGTGGTTAGGAGTCCGCCTGCCCACGCAGGGGACACGGGTTCGTGCCCTGGTCCGGGAAGATCCCACATGCCGCGGAGCGGCTGGGCCCGTGAGCCATGGCCGCTGAGCCTGCACGTCCGGAGCCTGTGCTCCGCAATGGGAGAGGCCACAACAGTGAGAGGCCCGCGTAACGCAAAAAAAAAAAAAAAAAAAAAAAAGAACCGGATGATAAATTCTCCTGAACAAATTCTAATGCGATTACTCATTTTTCTCAAGGAGATACAAACACTCACTTCCTGACTTATAACAAACTACTAATCATTACACATAAAGAAGACAAAGCAGGTTTTAAAGATGCAAAAGAACTCATAAAAAAATAAACAGAGGAGAGAGGTAGTCAAGTTAAACTAAATAAATTACAGGCAATCTTTTAGGATAATTTTATTCCTGTGAGCCTTGCTCCCTTCAGTAAGTTGATACGTTTTGCTGATGGTTAAACTGCACATTCTCAACCTAACCTAAAATGTTTAATTGGAACATTCTCAGATGGTTTCAGGATGGCTTCAGCTCAGGAGTGGTGAGGTAATGGAGGCCCTTGCAGGCCCTGGTGGCCAAGTCACAGCTCGCAATTTCCCTCTGCTGCTCTCACCTTTCTGGAAGCGCAGCCACTCTCCTAGAGAGCCTCCTAATTGCTACAGGCTCATTTCATCTTCACCAAAGCAACTCATGCTCAAATGAAGATGTAAGCTTTCATGCTGAGGTCTGGCATGTCTGTGAGGCTCCAGTCTCCAACCTGATGGCGTGAGCAGCTGCCACCTGCTCTGTCTACAGACTGGAGATGCCGCAGAGGTGTGCGCTAAGCAGCAGAGGCGGCCGATGGCCACAAGAAGCCTGGTTGCCCCCCAACTCCGCCGCCCACTATAAGCTCAGGACAATGGCAAGAGATTTACCTCCTGCAGAGCCTGGGCCAGCTGTTGCTTCAGGTCCTCTTCTCCTTGCTCTTTCTCCAAACCCTGCAAAGCCAAAAACAAAACGTAAGGTTACCCTGCAGGAAGGGGGAAAAAGGGACAAAATCCAGTAACAAGCAGAGCAGACCTGCTAGCGTGAGCATCTGGAAACAACAGGGGGCAGGGAGTGGGTGGAAAATCTCCCATTTTACTTCAAGCTGTTGGCAGTAAGGGACTTAAGCAGAATTAAACCGCTCAAATACTGCACACCTCAGGGCTGTCACCTTCAAGCCACCACTCAGGGTGTTCTGGAGAAACTTTGGATTAATACTCCAAGTCCCCTTCACTGGCTAATGCTGTGATTCCCAAAAGGATGTAAACTGAGAGCTTCTGAGTCACCAAGTATCTAAACTGAAACACAATCCCCTGAGCTGGCACTCACAAGCTCCACCATGTTTCTTTCCTCAATTCTGGCCACTCTGTCTCTCACTCTGAGTCTTTACCACTTCTAGCCCATAAACTGCTCCTCCTCCTGCCTTGCCTGAGCTTATGCTATATCTCCTCCACCCGCCCCCTCGAATGTGGATGCCTTCTACATCATCACTCCCCTACATCCAGCACCTTCCAGAAGAACCTCTGGGCCCTTCCCTCCTTAAGAATTACCTACCCAGGACTTCCCATGTAAGACTCCGCACTCCCAAGGCAGGGGGTCCAGGCTCGATCCCTGGTTGGGGAACTAGATCCCACATGCATGCCACAACTAAGAAGTCTGCATGCTGCAACTAAGAAGCCCGCATGCCACAACTAAGAAGCCCGCATGCCTCAACTAAGAAGTCTGCATGCCACAACTAAGAGTCCACATGCCACAACTAAGAGTCTGAATGCTGCAACCAAGAAGTTCACATGCCACAACTAAGAAGCCCACACGCTGCAACTAAAAGATCCCATGTGCCGCAACAAAGACCTGACACAGCCAAAATAAATAAATTAATTAAATAAATATTAAAAAAGAAAGAATTAGCTACCCATTTAATATGCCAACTGGAAATTGTTCTCTAATTTAAATATATTGACTTGAAACTGTTCTGATTATTCTGTGTGTATAATACATCTTTGTCTCCTAACCAGATATATTCCTTAATGGCAAAAATCATTTATTAAGCATCTTTATACCCACCCAAACTCAAGTATAGTGCCAGGTAATGTGGGTGCTCAAAAAAATCTGTGTGGCTAATACATATAAAATAGATAACTAAAAAAAAAAAGAATGACGTGGAGAATTCCATAACAGACAGGGTCCTCCTCCCATTATAGTAGTTGAAAATGCCACATCCTTGCTTTCATGATGTCCTCTGAACCCAAAGTGCTATCCTGGAACAACCAGACACCCTCAGAAACTGGTTACTTGAGGTTACAGGGAGTGCAAGATTCCACTCCATGGGGTGGTGGTGGAAGTATCATACAATAACATTTAATTTCCAGAGGAGCAGCAGAAGTGATTCCAGGCTTGTGTTGAGACCCCAGCATTAGCACTGCTGGCTCTGCAGGTGAGATGTTTGTGCCCAGTGACAACAGCATAGCATCTTCCTTGGACTCGGTCTGTCTCATTCCTGACTGTGTAGTTGCCAGCCTTGTTTTCGCAGTCCCCCAGCAACTAATGTTGTTTAAATAAATTCCTTATATTGCAAAAAAATAAAAAATAAAAATCTGTGTGGGAATTCCCTGGCAGTCCAGTTGTTAGGACTCTGTACTCTCAATGCTGAGGGCCCGGGTTCAATCCCTGGTTGGCGAACTAAAATCCCACAAGCCACGCAGCGCAGCTAAAAAAAACAAAAATTCTGTGTGAAGTAGCAAGGGTTAAATGAGCTTCTGAGCAAGTGGTAGGGGTAGGATAAATTCTTAGGAGAGGGGAATGCAACTAATAAACAAAGGACTAGATATACGTCACTAGGAGCAATTTATATATGGCCCTCTCATTCCTGGAGAAATTCTCTAAACCAGTCCTTTTTGCCTTTCTTTACCATTTTGATAAGGAAAAAGATTTCACAGCTATGTCTTGAAGCATGCCGAAAGCAGCCACAAATATTAACAGTAACTCTTGTTCCTGAGCACATAAGCCTTTAAAGAGAGCTCTACTCTGGTGAAGGTGTCATACACTAAATATGTAAAGATAAACCTCCATCTATTAATTTCAAAAACTAGTTCAGGCTGGAAAAGGGCAGCAAAAAGGTACACATAAGCAAGCAGTGTATACCCTTAGAAAGACCTATTTAATCCATGGCCTTGGTTAAGACCAGCAGTTTACAGGGATAGCTGAGATTAGAATGAAATCTACAAACTGTTCAGAAATAAGCCAACACAACTGGTTGTTTCTTACCCTGAGTAAAGTACATGAAAGAGAAAAGCTTATTCACTTCAATACTGATTGGCCCCTCTTAGTTCTAAGTCAACAATGGGGAATTCTTGACATTCAGTATTACCTGAGCAAGTAGGTGAGAGTAAAACATGTGGCTCTTGCCAGATGGGAACTGGTATTTTGAGCAGAACCAGGATCAGCCGTAGCCTAGAAGCTTTGTGCAAGAGCTTGTCATTTAAACAAATGACTTGAGGATGCAGACACATTTGCCCTCACCTTGACACAGCTAAGACAGTCATTATTTTATCTACTAAAGGCCCTGTGGAAGGTGGCTTATCACTCAACCCAACAACTGAGTCATGGTGTACCTGTCCCCTCCCATGCTGGCTACTCAGGTCAGACACAAACATTTTCTGCCTTTCTAGCCTCCCACTTCCTAGGTTAGCTACAGAGCTAACAAGTTGCCACGTAAATCAAGGGCAGAGTAATCAGGTGACCTACACCTGCCTTGGGTACAGGAATTTGGCTTTGACCTCAGAACAGAGAAAGATTACTCATGAAGACAACTATTGCGTTAATTGGGGTGTGCGGTAATTTGAGGGCATCTTCACCTTCATCCAACCTCTCTCTGAATTTACCTCAGTTCTGAGATGCCTCACCTTTACATCCTGTTATATCTTGGCTGGTTCCGCCAGTCACCTTTCCCCATCTTGGCATCCCAACTCTGGCTCTTGATCTGATCATCATGCTGAACCTCAAAGTTTTCTGTTCCCATTACATCTCCTGTCCCTGGCACTCAGCACTTGGTCCCTGATACAGAAACAGAGAGTTCCGGCCAGAGGCTCACAAAGGGCCTGCCCATCCCAAGGGGCACTCTTGTCCTTCCCTCCTGTGTGGTACCTGGAGATGCTGCTGCTCTTCCTGGAAAGTCTTCTCCAGCTGCTCCACTCTGGCTTGCTGTTGGGCCTGCTCTGCACACAGCTGGGACTGTAAATCCTGCAGTTCCTGCTCCATTTTCACAATTTTCTTTGAGTTCCCTTTTTGGGTCTGCTTTTTCACATTCAGAACAGCTACCTGCTTTTCCTGCAACTGTGTTCTCAGCTTTAGAATCCTGGACATCGTTACCTTAAACAGCTCTAAGCTGCTGTGAGATGCTGAAGGATTTGAGGCTTTCTGCTTCTTACAATGAAGCTCTACAACTTCTGCGGGGCCTGGGTCAACACGAGCCCCTGTGGTCTTCCCACTTAGCTGAAGAGAAGTCAACTTAGGATCCAAATATTCAGAGGGTTGACTAGCCACTTCACCCTTCCCATGTGACTTCACTGGCTGACCAGGTTCACAAGACACTTTACTTATTTTGGATTTCAAATTTGAGGGGCCTTCAGCTCCAGAACCCTCTAATTCATTCAAACTAAATTTCCTTTTAGTTCTCAAGCCCTTATTTTTTTCCATCATCTGGTCACTTTTTGGGGAAAGACAAGGATAAATCCTCTCCCAGTCTTCTTCAGTAACTTCATATTCATACTCTGCATTCTCCTTATTTTCCAGAGGCACCCCAAGCTGGATGTGATCTCCATTATGGATAGAATAGACCTTTAAAGGTTCTAGACGTTCTCTGTTCAGCCAAACACCATTCAGACTCTGGGGAAAGGGAAAGAAAGACAAAATAAGTTTCATGATTTTCCTCCTCTTAATGGAATTTCTCTCCTGCTGCTGCAAAATCTTCTGTCTTTTCAGAAAGAAAATCCTTGGAGGCAGAGTCAAGATGGTGGTGTGGGAAGACGTGGAATTAGTGTCTCCCCACAAATAGGGTGCCTGCCGCCACTGGTGGGGGACTCTGATGCCCAAGGAGATGGGAGGAACCCCAAAGTGAACTGGTAGGACGTAGGGGGAATGAGGGGGGAGGAGAAGTGGAGGCCAGATAGGATTGGCACCCCTGAGGCCAGGGAGATCAGGAGAGGCAGGCGGGAGGGGCCCTCCAGAAGGAGCGGGAGAAGTGCGGAGGGTGACTGCCCCACCCACTCGAGGCCAGGAAGCCTGCTAGGCTCCCAGATGAGGTCCCCTGCCCTCTGAGACCAGGGGTGGGGGGCATGCCTGGGCCCCTTCTGTTCCTTAAGCCTAAGCCCCACCCCCCACAGCCCCCAGGACCTTTTCCAGCCCTGTGGGTCCTGCGCATTGGCTCCGCCCACCACCCAAACCTCACCCTTGCTTAGGCCCCACCTTCCACAGCCAAGGCCTTCCCCACCCCCCACCCCCTGGCCCTTTTTTTCTTTTCTTTTCCCTCTTCCTCTTTTTTCCTAGTGTGATGTACCTTCCAGTTGTTGATTCATCTATATTTTTATTTTTATATTCTTTCTAACATACTGTTCGTTTCCTAGTCTAATTTTATTTTTTACTTTGTTACTGTTCTTTTTTTTTCCACCCCACATGGCTTGCGGGATCTTGGTTCACAAGCTCAGGGTTGGGCTGAAGCTCCTGCAGTGGGAGCTTGAGTCTGAACTACTGGACTAACAGAGAACCTCAGACCCCAGGGAATATTCATCAGAGTGGGGTCTCACAGAGTTCATCATCTTAGCACCAAGACCCAGCTCTGCCCAATAGCCTACAAACTCCAGTGTTGGAAAGCTCAGGCCAAACAACCAGTAAGACAGGAACACAATCCCAATCATAAAAAATAAAAAAGAGAGACGGCAAAAAAATATGTCACAGATGAAGAAGCAAGGTAAAAACCTACAAGACCAAGTAAATGAAGAGGAAGTAGGCAATCTACCTAAAAAAGAATTCAGAGTAATGATAGTAAAGATGATCCAGAATCTTAGAAATAGAATGGAGGCACAGACTGAGGAAATATAAGAAATGTTTAACAGAGATCTAGAAGAACTAAAGAACAAACAAACAGAGATGAACAACACAATAACTGAAATGAAAAATACACTAGAAGGAACCAATAACAGAGTAACTGAGGCAGAAGAACGAATAAGTGAGGTGGAAGACAAAATAGTGGAAATAACTACTGAGGAGCAGAATAAAGAAAAACGAATGAAAAGAATCGAAGACAATCTCAGAGACTTCTGGGACAACACTGAACGCACCAACATTCGAATTATAGGGGTCCCAGAAGAAGAAGAGAAAAAGAAAGGGTCTGAGAAAATATCTGAAGAGATTATAGTTTAAAACTGCCCTAACATGGGAAAAGAAATAGTCACACAAGTCCAGGAAGCATAGAGAGTCCCATACAGGATAAATCCTAGGAAAAACACACCAAGACACATATTAATCGAACTAACAAAAATTAAATTCAAAGAAAAAATGTTAAAAGCAGCAAGGGAAAAACAAAAAATAACATACAAAGGAATCCCCATAAGGTTATCAGTGATTTTTCAGCAGAAACTCTGCAGGCCAGAAGGGAGTGGCAGGATATACTTAAAGTGATGAAAGAGAAAAACCTACAACCAAGATTATTCTACCCAGCAAAGATCTCATTCAGATTCAATGGAGAAGTCAAAAGCGTTTCAGACAAGCAAAAGCTAAGAGAATTCAGCACCACCAAACCAGCTTTACAACAAATGCTACAGAAACCTCTCTAAGTGGGAAACAAGAGAAGAAAAAGACCCACAAAAACAAACCCAAAACAATTAAGAAAATGGTAATAGGAACATATATATCGATAATAACCTTGAATGTAAATGGATTAAATACCCCAACTAAAAGACACAGACTGGCTGAATGGATACAAAAACAAGACCCATATATATGCTGTCTACAAGAGACCCACTTCAGACCTAGGGATACATACAGACTGAAAGTGAAGGGATGGAAAAAGATATTCCATGCAAATGGAAATCAAAAGAAAGCTGGAGTAGCAATACTTGTATCAGATAAAATAGACTTTAAAATAAAGACTGTTACAAAGATAAGGAGGGACATTACATAATGATCAAAGGATCAATCCAAGAAGAAGATGTAACAATTATAAATGTTTATGTGCCCAACATAGGAGCACCTCAATACATAAGGCAAATGCTAACAACCAGGAAAGGAGAAATTGACAGTAACACAATAATAGTAGGGGACTTTTAACACCCCACTTACACCAATGGACAGATCATCCAAACAGAAAATAAATAAGGAAACACAAGCTTTAAATGACACAAGAGACCAGATAGATTTAATTGATATTTACAGAACATTCCACCCAAAAGTGGCAGAATACACTTTCTTCTCAAGTGCATACAGAACATTATCCAGGATAGATCACATCTTGGGTCACAAATCAAGCCTCAGAAAATTTAAGAAAATTGAAATCGTATCAAGCATCTTTTCTGACCACGACACTATGGAGATTGGAAACCAATTACAGGAAAAAAAACTGTAAAAAACACAAATACCTGGAGGCTAAACAGTGTGCTACTAAATAACCAAGAGATCACTGAAGAAATCAAAGAAGAAATTAAAAAATACCTAGAAACAAATGACAATGAAAACATGATGACCCAAAACCTATGGGATGCAGCAAAAGCACTTCTAAGAGGGAAGCTTATAGCAATTCAAGCTCACCTCAAGAAACAAGAAAAATCTCAAATAAACAATCTAACCCTACACTTAAAACAACTAGAGAAAGAAGAACAAAGAAAACCCAAAGTCAGTAGAAGGAAAGAAATCATAAAGATCAGAGCAGAAATAAATGAAATAGAAATGAAGAAAACAATAGCAAAGATCAATAAAACTAAAAGCTGGTTCTCTGAGAAGATAAACAAAATTGATAAACCCTTAGCCAGACTCATCAAGAAAAAAAGGGAGAGGACGCAGATCAACAAAATTAGAAATGAAAAAAGGAGAAATCACAACTGACATTGCAGAAATACAAAGGATTATAAGAGACTACTACAAACAACTATATGCCTATAAAATGGACAACCACAAAGAAATGGACAAATTCTTGGAAAAGTACAATTTTCCAAGACTGAACCAGGAAGAATTAGAAAATATAAACAGACCTATCACAAGTAATGAAATTGAAGCCGTAATTAAAAATTTTCCAACAAACAAAAGTCCAGGACTAGATGGCTTCACAGGCGAATTCTATCAAACATTTAGAGAAAAGCTAACACAGATCCTTCTCAAACTCTTCCAAAAAATTGCAGAGGGAGAAATACTCCCAAATTCATTCTATGAAGCCACCATCACTCTGATACCAAAACCAGAAAATGATATCACAAAAAAAGTAAATTATAGACCAATATCACTGATGAACATAGATGCAAAAATCCTGAACAAACTACTAGCAAACAGAATCCAATAGCACATTAAAAGGATCATACACCATGATCAAGTGGGATTTATCCCAGAATGCAAGGATTCTTCAATATACGCAAATCAATCAATGTGATACACCACATTAACAAATTAAGGAATAAAAACCATATGATCATCTCAATAGATGCAGAAAAAGCTTTTGACAAAATTCAACACCCATTTATGATAAAAAACTCTCCAGAAAATAGGCACAGAGGGAACCTACCTCAACATAATAAAGACCACATATGACAAACCCACAGCAAGCATCATACTCAAAGGTGAAAAACTGAAAGCATTTGCCTTAGGATCAGGAACAAGACAAGGACGTCCACTCTCGCCACTCTTATTCAACATAGTTTTGGAAGTCCTAGCCACAGCAATCAGAGAAGAAGAAGAAATAAAAGGAATACTAATTGGAAAAGAAGAAGTAAAACTGTCACTGTTTGCAGGTGACATGATACTATACATAGAGAATCCTAAAGATGCCACCAGAAAACTACTAGAACTAATCAATGAATTTGGTAAGGTTGCAGGATACAAAATTAATGCACAGAAATCTCTGGCATTCCTATACACCAACAACAAAAAATCAGAAAGAGAAATTAAGGAAACACTCCCATTTACCACTGCAACAAAAAGAATAAAATACTTAGGAGTAAACCTGCCTAAGGAGGTGAAAGACTTGTATTCAGAAAACTATAAAACACTGATGAAAGAAATCAAAGATGACATAAGCAGATGGAGAAATATACCATGTTCTTGGATTGGAAGAATCAATATTGTGAAAATGACTATACTACCCAAAGCAATCTACAGATTCAATCCCTATCAAACTACCAATGGCATTCTTCACAGAATCAGAACAAAAAATTTTACAATTCGTATGGAAACAGAAAAAACCCCGAACAGGCAATCTTGAGAAAGAAAAACGGAGCTGGAGGAATCAGGATCCCTGACTTCAAACTATACCACAAAGCTACAGTAATCAAGACAGTCTGGTACTGGCACAAAAACAGAAATATAGATCAGTGGTACAGGATAGAATGCCCAGAGATAAACCCATGCACATATGGGCACCTAATTTACGACAAAGGAGGCAAGAATATACAATGGAGAAAAGACAGCCTCTTCAATAAGTGGTGCTGGGAAAACTGGACAGCTACATGTAAAAGAATGAAATTAGAACACTACCTAACACCATACAGAAAAATAAACTCCAAATGGATTAAAGACTTAAATGTAAGACCAGACACTATAAAACTCTTAGAAGAAAACACAGGAAAAACACTCTTTGACATAAACCACGGCAACATCTTTTTTGACCCACCTCCTAGAGTAACAGAAATAAAAACAAAAATAAAATGGGACTTAATTAAACTTAAAAGCTTTTGCACAGCAAAGGAAACCATAAACAAGATGAAAAGACAACCCTCAGAATGGGAGAAAATATTTGCAAATGAAACAACAGACAAAGGATTAATCTCCAAAATATACAAACAGCTCATGGAGCTCAATATCAAAAAAAAGAAAAACAATCCAGTTAAAAAATGGGCAGAAGACCTAAATAGACATTTCACCAAGGAAGACATACAAATGGCCAAGAGGCACATGAAAAGATGTTCAACATCACTGATTTTTAGAGAAATGCAAATCAAAACTACAATGAGGTATCACCTCACACTAGTCATAATGGCCATTATCAAAAAATCTACAAACAATAAATGCTGGAAACGGTGTGGTGAAAAGGGAACCCTCCTGCACTGCTTGTGGGAATGTAAATTGATACAACCACTATGGAAAAGAGTATGGAGATTCCTTAAAAAACTATAAATAGAACTACCATATGACCCAGTAATCCCATTACTGGGCATACACCCTGAGAAAACCATAATTCAAAAAGAGACATGTACCACAATGTTCACTGCAGCACTATTTACAATAGCCAGGACATGGAACCAACCTAAATGTCCATCGACGGATGAATGGATAAAGAAGATGTGGCACATGCCGCAGAGCGGCTAGGCCTGTGAGCCATGGCCGCTGAGCCTGCGAGTCCGGAGCCTGTGCTCCGCAACGGGAGAGGACACACAGTGAGAGGCCCGCGTACGGCAAAAAATAAAAAATAATAAATAATTAAATGTGGCACATATATACAATGGAAAACTACTCAGCTACAAAAAGAAACTAAATTGAGCTACTTGTAGTGAGGTGGATGGACCTCAGTCTGTCATACAGAGTGAAGTAAGTCAGAAAGAGAAAAACAAATACCGTATGCTAACGCATATAAATGAATCTAAAAAAAAAAAAAAAGAATGGTACTGATAAACCTAGTTGCAGGGCAGGAATAAAGAGGTAGACATAGAGAATGGACTTGAGGACATGGGGTATGAGGGCGAAGCTGGAGCAAAGTGAGAGTAGCATCGACATATATATATACACTACCGAATGTAAAACAGTTGGCTGGTGGGAAGCAGCAGCATAGCACAGGAAGATCGGCTTGGTGCTTTGCAATGACCTAGAGGGGAGGGATAGGGCGGATGGGATGGAAGCTCAAGAGGGAGGGGATACAGGGACATGTGTATGCATATGGCTGATTCGCTTTGTTGTGCAACAGAAACTAACACAGTATTGTGAAGCAATTATACTCCAATAAAGATCTATTAAAAAGAAAGAAAGAAAACCCTTGAGAACAAATAGAAAAGAAAGGTTCATAAACTGCCATCCTTAGAAACAGCATTCTTCAAACAGCACTTTGGCTTTTTACCTATGTGATGTTCATTTCTCCAGAGAAGTGCCTGTGTAACAGGCAGGAATCACCTTATTACTGGTGGATGAATTACTCAAATAAATGCAGTAGCATTAAAAGAAACTGAAATCGAATAGCTCCTACTGATGTAAACTGGGGGCAATGGCCCAAGACTGGAAAAACTGCTAAGAGTGAAGGAAGTAGCATCTAATGATGAGGTTCCTAAGGTATGCTTGGCCAAGAAAGTCATGCAGGCACTGTCTCTGGATGTGTGTGGCCCCTGAACACATTGGTGAATGAAAAAACACTTCCCAGTACACGTAAACCAAAAAAGAAAGTACCAATACCTTGTACTGGAGTCAAATCACAGGTGGGATCTGATCCAAATAACAGCACCAGAGGTCCATGGGTAACAGAACATGTGGTTAAGAGCTGGAGCTCTGGACTCAGCTTATTAGTTGCATGGCCTTCACCAATTTACTTAACCTCTTTGTACCTCAGTTTTGTCTGTAAAATAGTACAGTTCCTATCTCATACTGCTCCTGTGAGGAGTGACTGAGGTAATACATATAAAGCACCTAGCACAGTGACCCACATAGAACAAATGCTCGATATTTACTTTTGTGGTTTAAATTAAATCACAGTGTGGGGATTAAGAGCATGAACCTGAAGTCAGACTGCCTGGGTTTGTAATTTGGCTCCATTACTTAACAGCTGTGTGACTTAGGCAAGTTTCTTAACCTCTCTATGCCCCAGCTGCCACATCTATAAAATGGAAGATAATAATAGTCTCTCCCTCATGGTGTTTGTGTGGATTTAATGAGGTAAAATATGTACCGTACTTAGAAAAGTACCTGGCACATGGTAAGCATTATATAAGTGTATACATAAGTGTTCACTACCATTATTTTGTTCTGTCTCAACTGATTTATCAACAATCACTTCAACTCTGTGCTCAGCATCTTGCAAAGTAAATATACCTAGTACAAAAGCAGAAGATATGAAAACATCTTTTAGCAGCTGACCATGGAAAGCAAAACACAAGGGCATATTTAAGCAAATGTAGGATTACATAGCACAGCCTATAAATGCAAAGGAATATCATGTAGAGCTGGGTTACCTAAGAGATGCTAAATGGAGATGCTAGGTCCTAAAATAGACCTGAAGCAAATGCAACATTTGAAGTTTAAAGAGACAAGTGGGCATTTTAACCCATATCCAGGACTGGACTTTGGGGGACAGGACAGAGATGAAGCTCACATCTGAACAAGGACTAAGGCTTATGTTTATGTTGGTAAAAATGGCTACCTACACTCACCAAGAATACATACCTGGTCAACCCAAATATGAAGGACAGGGGGCTGGACCACAAGGCACAGAGGATCCAGGGGAGTAGAGACTGGATCTCAGCTCTGGTTTGGTATTAGGTCCTGATTTCTGCTTCTATATTATTTGGCTCAAGCAGGGAGAGGGAGAGAAAGACGAACACAGAAACACACAGAAAGACTGGCTTTTACCTCACTGCCTTGGGCCTAACCTGGCTTATCTGTCAACCTTCTCCTGAACTTTCCATTCATATTCAGCCTGAGAAATAGGAAGTGATCGGTTCTGCAGACTTCTGAAACAACACATGAGGAATTAATAAAGGAGGGGGATGGAGACCAGAAGAGTCAATATTAAAATATACATAGGAAAACAGTCCCAGGGAAAGTAATATGACATAGGAGGCCACCTAATGCCAAGATACAGACGTTTAAGAAAAACTCTAAGGCAAAGATAATGTTAAATAAATAAAGAAGGTTATAGAAGCAGCCCAAGACGAGAGAGAACAAGGATTCCCTAAAAAGCTGGGGCAAACTCTTGAGACATATGGCAGCCCTCCACTAGATCCTCTGTATTAACCTGCCTTCCTTCAGAGCCCTTTAGGTCTGAAAAATAAGCTCTCAAAATTTTTCCATCACATTTTATTCTTGGATGCCTCTGTTTACCCATTAATCACTCTTCGGTGACACCTAGTAGTATAATTTGGACCAAAGGCCCAAATCGGTTCTGTTCACATAGTGACTGTAGAAAAGATGAAAATACCATGGCTATACAGGAACAGTCAAGTACTGCCCAGGATATGATTTCAAATACAATGGTTTAAATAAATCAAACTCTGTTCAATACTTTCTTGATGCTGGTTTTCATAATCACCAGTCTGAACAATGTCAGCAGCAGCAAAGTGATAACCAAAGAAAAGCCTGCCCAATGTCTCAGTCATCAATGAGGAAAAGGTGGAATAACCCTCACCCCCTTAAATACTAATTACTTCACTTAATGCTCAATCTCTGTCCAGCATTTTTAATCGGTTGTTGAGAACAGTAGAAACCCAAAGCCAAAAAGCCAATGTTTCCTTGCAGTTCTCTAGATGACTTATGTAGTTCAGTGGTTCTCAGCTCTAACTGTAGAGTGAAATCACCTGGAAACGTTTAGAACAAATAGCAGTGCCTGAGTCTCAACCTTAGACTGAATTAATTGGTCAGAGATGGGACCTAGGCATCACAATTTTTAAAGCCAGGTTTAGACACAAACACTGTGTATAATCATATCAAGACACAGGGCCCCTTTGCAGTCAACCCTTCACCCATATCCAGGCAGCTACTCATCTGGTCTCTACAAAGGTCTGCCTTTTCCATAATGTTGGGTAAATGGAATCATACACAGTATGTACCCTTTTGAGTTTGGCTGCTTTCACTTAGCATGATGGCTCTGAGATGTGTCCACTTGGTTGCATTACAGTAGCTTGGTATTTTTATTGCTGAGTAGTACTCCAGGGTATGGGTATATCAGCTTGTTTCTCTGTTCCCTAGTTGTTTTCTTCCAGTTTTTGGTGATTATGAATAAAGCCACTATAAACATTCAGGTACAAGTTTCTGTGAGAACGTAAGTTTCCATTAATTTGGGGTAAATACCTAAAAATGGAATCACTGGGTAAGTGTATGTTTAGCTGTAAGAAACTGCCAAACTGTTTTTCAAAGTGGCAGTACTATTTTGTTTTCTCACTTGCAGTGTTTAAGAGTTCCAGTTACTCTGCATGCTCACCAGCACTTAGTAGTGTTTTATTTTAGCTATTCTAATAGGTGTATCAGTCAATATTTCAAAAAATTCTTTACTAAAACATAACACACAAACATAAAAACATACAAATCATAAATGCACAACTAGGTGAATATCACAAAATGAACACTCAGTGTAACTACCACAAGGTTTAAAAAAAAAACAAAAAATCCCCACATTATCAGCATCCCAGAAACATCCTTATGCCTCCTTCTAGCCACTAAGTCCTCCCCCCCACCCCATAAAGTGACTACTAGCCTGGCTTAACATCACACGTTAGTTTTGCCTGGTTTTGAACATTATACAAATGGCATGAAATAATATGTATTCTTGGGACTTTCCTGCCGGTCCAGTGGTTAAGAATCCGCACTTCCACTGCAAGGGGCATGGGTTTGATCCCTAGCTGGGGAACTAAGATCTCGCATGCCACGTGGCACAGCCAAAATATATATATATGTATATATATTTTTTTGTGTCTGTTTTCTTTCACTCAATATTACGTTTGTGAGATTTATCCATGTTGTTGGATATAGCAGTAATTCATTCAAATTCATTACAGTATAGTGTTTCATTGTAAGAATATTCCAGTTTATTTATCCATTCTACTGTTGAAAGACATTTGGGTTGTTTCCCTAGGAGTGATAATACTGTATGTGTGTATGTATGTATGTATGTATATACACATACATACACAACTTTAATAAATAATGCCAAATAATTTTCCAAAATAGTTGTACCAATTTACACTTCTACCAAAAGACTACTTGCTCCATACCCGTGCTAATGTCTGGCATCATCAAAATTTAATTATAGTTACTCTCTGACTACAAGGTGTGTTGTGGTACTCCATCATGCTTTTAATTTGTATTTCCCAGGGACTTCCCCGGGGGCACAGTGGTTGAGAATCCGCCTGCCAATTCAGTGGACAGGGGTTTGAGCCCTGGTCCGGGAAGATCCCACATGCCGTGGAGCAATTAATCCTGTGCGCCACAACTACCGAGCCTGTGCTCTAGAGCCCGCGAGCCACAACCACTGAGCCCACGTGCCACAACTACTGAAGACGGTGCGCCTAGAGCCCGTGCTCTGCAACAAGAGAAGCCACCACAATGAGAAGCCCATGCACTGCAACGAAGAGTAGTCCCCACTCACCACAACTAGAGAAAGCCCGCGCACAGCAACGAAGACCCAACGCAGCCAAAAATAAATAAATAATTTGTATTTGTATTATTTATTGATCAAATAAATAATATGATCATTAATGAAGTTGAACAATGTTTCATGGCTACTGAACATTTGGAAAGAATCTTTTGTGAAGTGCCTGGCTCTTGCCCACTTTTTTTTTTTTTAATTTATTTATTTTAGTTTATTTATTTTGGGCTGCATTGGGTCTGCGTTGCTGTGCGTGGGCTTTCTCTAGTTGCGGAGAGTGGGGGCTACTCTTCATTGCGGTGCACAGGCTTCTCATTGCGGTGACTTCTCTTGCTGTGGAGCACAAGCTCTAGGCACGTGGGCTTCAGTAGTTGTGGTGCGCAGGCTCAGTAGTTGTGGCTCGCAGGCTCTAGAGAGCAGGCTCAGCAGTTGTGGCACACGGGATTAGTTGCTCCGCGGCGTGTGGGATCTTCCCGGACCAGAGCTCAAACCCACATCCCCTGCATTGGCAGGCGGATTCTTAACCACTGCACCACCAGGGAAGCCCCTGCCCATTTTTAATACTGGGTTATCTTTCTTTTTCTCATTGATTTGGAGTTCTATATACATCCGAGTATAAGCCTTTCACTGATTATATGTGTAGCAAGTATCTTCCATTCTGAGCTTGCTTTCACTCTCTTAATGATATCTTTTGATGAATGGAAATTCTTAATTTTGATGTGCTATCTCCAGTATTTTTTAAAAGTATCCCATGTATGGGCAAAATTGGAAACAGGGCTGAGAACCACTGCTCTAGCTGCTGGGAGACCAGAAGTTGAATTGTCCCAAGCACCAAGGTTTGTTCAGACTCAACTGTGCACAGAAGGGGTTAAATCAGATCATCTCTAAGGTCCCCTTTTCGGTGCCAATTTATATTTTGCTCACAGTGCCTTGCCAAGAGTGCTGAACCAATTTACTTAGCATTTATGCTCTCTTTCAACACCATGCCAACTCAACTTAATCCTAGTGCAGGAAGGTACTTTCTCCATCAGTTTAAATCTAGCAGGTTTATGCATGCAAAATGAGGCCGCTGGGCAGGCCTACAGAATACCTGTGATACTATGAATTATAATAAGAAATATATATTTGGTATTCATCCCCATTTCTAGCACAGAGCTTCTAAAACCCTCGAAATTTCCTAAGTGGTAAGAGATCAAGGTAACTTTTGTTAATGTTAATGAGGTGACTTTTGGAATGCACCAGGGTCACCTATGAGGACTGGGTGCCAGGGGAACCAATCCTGTGATTGGAGAGTTGGAACTTTCAGTCTCACCCCTCAACCCCCTGAGAAGGGAGAGGGGCAAGTGGTTGATCACCACTGGCTAATGATTCAATCAAGTACACAAAGGCAATGACGCCTCCACAGAAACCCAAAAGGATGGGGTTTGGAGAGCTTTCCGGTTGGTGAACACCTGGAAGTGCTACGAGAGGGGCAAGGCATGGACACTCTATGCCCCTTCCCATATACCTTGCCCTATGAGTCTCTTTCATTTGGATGTTCACCTGTATCCCAGACCATATCCTTTTATAATAAACTGGTAAATCTAAGTAAACGTATTCCTGAATTGTGAATCACTCTGAAGCTAATTAATTAAATCCAAAGTGGGAGGTGGCAATGGGGACCTCTGATTTATAGCCAGTCAGCCAGAAGTACAGGTGAAAACCTGGACTTGGCAACTGGCACCTGAAGTTCAAGGACAGGGTCCTTGGAACTTCCAACCTACACCCAGTTGGTGAGAAGCACAGATGTTAACCTGGGGTTGTGACTGGCATCTGAAGTGGAGGGTGGTCTTGTGGGACTGAGCCCTTTACCAGTGGAATCTGATGCTATCTCGGGTTGACAGATGGGTGGGGGGACGTCCCCACACCCGTTGGAATTGGTCTCAGAATCATTTTAATACCCTTCCTTCTAACAGGTATCTTTAAAATCCTTTCAACCAGAGCAGTGCAAAATGGTGTCCAAAGACTTTTCACACTTCCTAATCCTTAACTGTTGACACCAGAATTTCTCTCACTTCACACTATATTTTCACTATTCGCAAGTGCTTGTATATCTGCACTTCAGGTATTTCCTAATTGCTGGGCTTTATACACTATTTCACCTCCCTTAGTATTCACATTTGATCTGTGGTTTTCAAATTTGTTTCAAGCAAAAAAAAACCCCCTATATTCAAAGGAAATCTTCCTTAGAGCACTAATGTATGAAACAGGTGAAAAGTGAGAAGAGGGGTTTGCTCTGATGGAAAGAAGTGGGAAAGAAAAGGAGCTAAGTGCAGTCAGCTCAGTTCCTCCCCCTCCCCATGTCCTGAATCACAGTTGTACTCCAGAATCTTTGTCAGATTCCCGAGATCTCTCGACCCCCAACTCACAAGAGACCAAGTCCCCTGGTAACTTAATCTAGTTTCTGGAATAGGACCTATTGCCCCAATTCAAGTGTTCCCTACAAAGTAACTAACTTCAAGTCATTAGACTTTATTGTGGCATAACCTAATCTCTGGCAACATAGAGAAGTAGTTCTCTCTGGGAAAGACAAGTGGGTAGCTAGGGGAGAAGATATCTTTTTTTAATTTTGAATCTTTTAATTTTGTACCATGTATTACCTCGGGGGGGGGGGGACCCTAACTTAAATAAACAAAAATTGAATAAAAGTAACTAGGCTTCCGTGGATTACTGTACCTTGTTGTCCATAATTGTCCATTGGCCCTCGGCATTCTGCTTCAAAATACAGTGGTTTCGGGAAATCATCAGAGGGCAGATTTTTGATACCAACTGGTATGTGACACCGAATCCTCGCCCTACAGTCACCTAGGAAGACAACGACAAGGTAAGAGACACAATCAGCCACCGTACTGAAAAGAGAGGTCCTTTACAATCTTGTCAACCAGCAGTATCCACAAGTCCTGACTTATGAAACCAGACTCCCATGAAACCCAAACAGCTCACTGGCCATCTCCTCCTTCAGCTGCCATGGGAGCCACTGGCTAGAAAAAGGTAAAAAGTTGTGACAAGAGACAGCTGAACATTAATCACGGAATGTCAGGGTTGGTAGGACTCTGAAAGGTCACCTGGTTCAGCCACTCATGGGATGGAGGAATTCTTTCTATACAACCCCATCAACTAGTCTTAAACACTGCCAAGAACTATAGCTTCTACATAAGACAGTCCTTCCAATTTTTTAATGGCTCTGACTTGGCATCTTTCTTCCTATAAATTCCATCCATCAGCCCAGGCTCTGCCCTGGGCACCACCAGAAAATCTCCAATCCTCCTTCACAGGACAACTATAAAATGTCTACTGAATCTTCCCTTTTCTTGGCCCTATGTTCCCAATTACTTCAATGTAACTCCACGGCATAGGTTTGAGTCTTTTTGCCATCCTAATAGGTCTGTGAAGAGACTCCTGGTTTATTTTTATTCCTGGGTGCCACATTAAGAAAAATAAACCTAATTTTTATTACATAGTCAGATGCAAGTATCACTTTCCCAGTTCTAGATATTATCACTGGAGCATATAAATTGCATTAGCTTTCACAGCAGATCTATCATACTGCCAACGTATCCTTAGGCTTAGGAATGATTAAATTTCTTGGTCTAACCCCCCCCTAAGAATTTTTATGCTAAGTCATGTCTCTTCTGTCCTATCCTTGACTAGTTGGTAAATTTGGATTCAAGAGCAGGACCTTACATTGATTCCTATTAAATTTCATCTTGTTAGTTCAGCCTATCATGAGCTTGTCAAGACCTTTCTGAATTTTTCATCTGCCATCAGACATACTCAATATCCCTTCCAGCTTGGAGTCACCCACCAAATTGATATGATGCCCTCATTCAAGACAGATAAAAAGATTAAAACAGGTTGTAACCAAAGGCAAAGCTCTCAGGAAAGCCTAGTAAACATTCCACCACACAATCTAGGAGCACCTTGAACCAGTTATAATTCAACCAAAAGATGGAAAAGTCCTTGTTTTCCATCTTATCCACAAGGTCAGCATGAGAGCCTCTGGAAAAGCTTGCAAAGAAGTCCCAGTTCACATCTATCATATTTTCCTGACAGACCAGTCAAGTTCATAATAACCCTGTCAAGGAAGGAAATAAAATTCTTCTGGGATCCAGGTCGTAGAATTCCCTGCTTATTCTTCTTGGCGCACATGCCACCTCTTTAATGACCCATACCCCAACCTAACCTGGGAACATTAAGCCAAATAGTCTGTGGTTTTCTAAAAGCTGCACTTTTTGTTCCTGTTGAATTCTTTCAAAATCATGCCTGTCCTCCTGAGTCCCTCAAAGACCACCACGACGCTCTGTCCCAATCTATTGCTCACCACAGACTCTCATCTCAGTAACTGACACTACCACCCAACCTACTGCTTAGCCCCAAACCCAGAAGCCATCTTTGATTCACTCTACATCCCTCATCCCCACATTCAAATCATCAGCAAAATCTACTGGCTGTTAATTCAAATATGCCCTAATCTATTCACTTCTCTCTCTCTCTCAGTGGCCACTATCTTAATCCAAACAGCACTGTTTCCTCCAGTTATGCTGGTTTTTTTGTTTGTTTGTTTGTTTTTGCGGTACGCGGGCCTCTCACTGTTGTGGCCTCTCCCGTTGCGGAGCACAGGCTCCAGACGCGCAGGCTCAGCAGCCATAGCTCATGGGCCTAGCCGCTCCGCGGCATGTGGGGTCTTCTCGGACCGGGGCATGAAACCGTGTCCCCTGCATCGGCAGGCGGACGCTCAACCACTGCGCCACCAGGGAAGCCCCACTTATGCTATTTTTGCTCCTGTGCCAGCCCCCATTCTTCACACAGTAGCTGGGGTGGTAATGTAAAAACTTTAAACCAGATCTTTTCCCTTCTTAAAATTCTCTAATAATCCAAACTTCCTTCCACAGCCTTTAAGGCCCTCAATGTCCTAACCCCCTCTACCTCTTTAGTGTTATCTCACATTATGGTCAGAAACACTACCTGAGGGTACTTTCACCTGTCCCCTCTGATTAGAACATCCTTCTCTCAGACATTTGCATGGGCTCCTTATCTTTCAAGTTTCAGCTCCTCAGAGGCCTACCTTGATTACCTGATCTAAAGTTGCTGCCTGATCCCTCCCTGGCCATTGCATTCCTTCACATTATTAGCATGCACTTACCACATCCAAAATTATCCTGCTTGTTTCATTTATTTTTGTCTACTTTTATTTACTTTTCTAAATTTATATTTAGAATTTAAATTTCATGATCAGGGACCTTATCTGTCTTGTGTACCACAGTACCCTGTACTCCTCAGAGCCTCTTTCTGCTCAGTAAATATCTGTGAATAAATGGAAGAATAAAGAGATCTTGCTTATGAGTCCTCCCAGATTCCAGGAGATGGGGATTTTTTTAGGTCAGAAGTTGGAAAATGGGTTATTACCACTGGAAACTATGGAGCAGCAGGCAGGAACCTTACAATCTGACTTGTTCCCCTCTAAAATGTTGTGGTGATCACCTCCACCAAAACCCTGAATCTGAAGTTTTTCAATGCTTTGACAGTTTGCCAGAAATTCCATTAATTATAGAAGTTCCTCTGAATTAATATATATACCCTTTAAAAATGGAACGTTTAAGGATTTATCTGTCATCCATATTCAGTAGGAATTTCCATTTAGGTAGCTTCATTTCTAATAAAGAAAGTATTAAATATTCCATTTTAATACCTGAAGGGAGACAGTCAGATTGCTATTATGGGTAGCCTGGAGAAAGTAATACAAAAAAGGGAGATGAGCGCCTTTCTCTGAAATCACCTCCTATGAACTCTGAATCCAGGAAAGGAAGGAAACACTCTTTTTTGTCTTTCCCTTCACTGTCTGGTCCTAGAATTTACCTTGATATATTGATAATTCATCCACACCATGATTAGAGTCTGCATGAACTTATTTGAATATCCCAGCACCACGCATAACATAAAACTAAATTTCCCATGGGAATTGAGTGCCAACAAACTGCTAACTCGTTGCTGGGGATTGTTTCCATTTACAACAGTTTTGTAAGCCTTTGCGCTTACTGACAGTACTGGTCTACAAGTTCATCTTGTCCTTACCCACCTTCGCTAATGCTTTCCTCCTAGGCATGACTCCTACTGTTTCCCAAATGACCAACAACTCCTCTAGGACCATCCTTTTCCTTTTTCCAACCCTCTTAGGGCAAAGAGCTTCATGAAAACCAAACACAGGAGAAGAAAAGAGAAAAATGAAGATACTATGATTTCCCCCAAAGGCCTAATCACTTATAGGGCCTGGGAACTAGCTAATTTGCAATAAATCTCTATCTAATTTGTTTTTCTACCAAACTCTCTGGATTGGTTTAAGAAGTTTAAAGACACCCATTCAAGCAGACAATTTACTACAGTATTCCCTTCAATGAAATGAGAGGAACCTTGTTTTATTACTGTAGCTGAGAATCTGAGGAGTACTGGGAAGGCAAGAAACTGACTTTACTCTCATTATAACTAAGTAATATCAGCACACCTCCTAAAATCTTATGCACAGCGGCCTGTGCTATGGTTTGGGGATGATTACAATATAAGCAAGACTTCATGTCTTGGCTTTGACTCAGGCCTCTGTCCATACACACTGCAGGCTATGCTCCAACTACTTCCTAAGGTCCGACCTTGCAGACAGCCAGGCCTGGGCGGCCTCTCCTCCACATAGGTCCCAAGGCAAGCCAGTCTTCTTGCTGTATCTTCACCGTTCACTCTGGCTTGTATGGCTCCCCCCTCATAGCGGTGGTCTCACACAAAATTATCTGATAGTTTAAAATATGTGTAGGAGTACTTTATAGTCCTCTTGTCCTTGCTGCAGGGGCTTTAACCTTTCTGCCTGCCCCCTCCCCAAGACTCTCAGTGCTACCAAGCTATTCAGAAGTAATGAATTAATCCACCACAACTGAATCTTAAAGAACAATTAACATGACCACTAAATTCCTTACCGGGTTGTGTGTGAATGTGGTATATGTGCAGGGCTCAGATTAAGTGATGTATGCGAAAGCCCAGTCCTATACAAAATAAGGTATAGTTACTATTATTCAGGTATTAGTATCTTCATTTGTTAAACTTCCTAAACGTATATGCTTTTGGAAAGGGTCGTGCAGGGAAGGCCAATGCTCGAGCTGAAAGAATGAATGCCTAATATGGACTTTTAGGCATTGATAACGTGGATAGAAGAGAGACTGGGGACAGAGGTATCTTCCTCGTGTTCTTCAATTCACAGCATACAAGTAATCCTTTACAATCCCAAATCTAGCAACATTTAAGGCTGGACCTGAATTCCTCCTCTGACTGTTCTTAGGATAGTACTAAATAAACCACATCTTGGCACTTGATCATACAGTCTGCCTGGATGTTCTCAAACTGCTTCATTGCATAAAATCCTCTTTCCCCATTCAAGCAATAAACTCTTTGAGAGCAAAAGTCATTATTATGTGTCCCTTGCAAACAATGCAAGTACTCAGTAAATACCTGGGAGACTGAATTGAGACTATGTAACTTACAGGAAAAATCTAGTTAAACATACAAAATTATCAAAAGGCTTCTTTATCCTTCACACAAATCATTTCCAAAACCAAAACGGTTCCCAATCACCACAAGCTGCTCCCTGATCCAGCCCTCCTTCCCAAGCTGATTGCACTCTCCCCTCCCCCCTTCCATCACCCTCTAGAACCACCTCACGAGTCCTAGCGGCCCCCAACTGAAACCGTGCCTCACCTGTCCTCTTTAAGTTCTTTTCTTTGTATTTATAACCGCATTAGAGAACATCATAAGCAGCTTCTGGAGAGAATTCTTGTATTTCTGTACCTCAACCCATCTAAGGGGGTGCCAGTCGGCAGTACCGAGACTCACAGGATAATTGTGGCCCATACCAAAGCGCCAATTTTCCTCAAGAGTTGGAAAGGAAAAGGGCTTTTTAACGTCAAAGTCTGAGTATTTTAAGGGACACAACCTCAAACTCGCAATCTTTTGCAAAATAAACTTGAGAAAGTTCACGCTCTCAGCAGTCCTCCGAGGTCCTCCCCCCACCCCAGACCCCGGATGGTTCCGTGACTCTCGAAAGTTGGGGCAGTTCCCCCTGCCAGTTCCGCCGCCCCGGCAGGGCGCAGCCGCGTGCTCCGGGTGCGACCCCAGCCCATCAACACAGTCGCCTCCTTCCCCCGCGAAACCCCAGCAGTCCTCATATCCTATACGCCCACCTCTCGCTCTGCCCCTCCACCAGGCTCCTTCCCGCAACCCAGACACCGGCCCCAGCTCGCCCCTCGGGCCTGGGCCGCTCTCCACTGGGCCATCTTTTCTCCCACACTGTCGTACTTCCCCCGGACACCGCCCACCTCAGACCCCCCCCCAACCCCTCGCACCAGACCCCTTTCTCCGTTCCCTCCCCCCCCAGGGCCCACCCTTCACCGCTCTCTTCTCTTCCTCTTCCACCTCCACTTTTCCATGCATCCCTCCCGCCGGGACGTCGGGCCTCCCTCCGGCCCGTGCCTCCTCCAACTCCCTTCCCTCATTTTAGGAAGACCCCCTCCCCCTCACCTCGTTTCCATCCTCCAGCAGCAGCCACTCGGCGTTCATCCCCACGCGCCGCAAGCACCAGCTCCGGTCACCAGTGCGGCCTTCCGTGACCAGGGAGCCAGGATCCCCCATAGCCTACTCGGCCCTGGGTCGCGGTCAGCACAGAGCGAGACCCCGACCCGGGCTCCCCCCGCCTCTGGGTTTCCTCGCGGGCGCCATACCTACACTACAGACAGAAGCAATCGCTAGGCGTTCGCGATCTAAGCGAAAGCTCGCTTGGGCTCCGCCCGCAGCCCGCCCAAGGCCGGCAAGCCGGAGTCACTGCGCCTGCGCGGGAGAAGGGCGCTTGGGACCCTGTAAACCAGGTGAGGGCGGTCTAGCCCCAGGGCCGGCACTTGTTTCCCAACGCGCCCTGATGCTCCCGACACACCTTTCTCACCCTTTATAGTGCCCCCACCCCAGTTCTAGCCTCCCCATACTGGAGCCTCTTCTCTCTTTTCCTCTCTGTTTTTAAAAATTTTGCTTTGTAACGATTTCCATGTTATTTAAAATTATAACCAACTTTTAAACAACTTTTAACTTGTGATAAATTTAAAATCTGTTAAACCTGTTTCTAAACAGCACCTCTTTTGCACGATCTTCTTTTACTACCGCATTTTTAAAAACTCACACTGAAAAAAAATTATTTAAAAAAAAAAAGAATTCCCTGGCTGCCCAGTGGTTCGGACTCTGAGCTTTTGTTGCCTGCGCAGGATTCCATCCCTGGTGGGGGAACTAAGATCCAGCAAGCCGAAAGCCGTAAGGCGCGGCCAAAATATATATATATATTAAATAAAAAAAAAAAAACTTAGACTGTACTAGGCAAATCTATCCAGGCAGAAAGCACAGTTACCTGCTGCTAGGTGTGGAAGCCAGGGGGTTGAATGCAATGGACTTGAGGGAATTTTCGGAGGTGATAGAAATGTTCTAAAACTGAATTGTGGTATACACCGGCACATAATATTGTACATCAACTGTAGTGAATTAAAATAAATAAATAGGGCTTCCCTGGTGGTGCAGTGGTTAAGAATCCGCCTGCCAATGCAGGGAACACGGGTTCGAGCCCTGGTCCGGGAAGATCCCACATGCCATGGAACAACTAAACCTGTGCACCACAACTACTGAGCCTGATCTCTAGAGCCTGTGAGCCACAACTACTGAGCCCTCGTGCCACAACTACTGAAGCCCGTGCACCTAGAGCCCGTGCTCCGCAACAAGAGAAGCGACCGCAATGAGAAGCCTGCGCACCACAATGAAGAGTAGCCCCTGCTCGCTGCAACTAGAGAAAGCCCACGCACAGCAACAAAGACCCAACGCAGCCAAAAAATAAATAAATAAAATATTTAAAAAAATAATAAGTGAAAATGAAACTAGATTGTGGTGATGGTTGCACAACTGTATAAATTTACTAAAAAGTCCTTGAAGCATACACTTCCAATGGATGAATTTTTTTAAATTTTATTGACGTATAGTTGATTTACAATGTTGTGTTAGTTTCTGCTGTAGAGCAAAGTGACTCAGTTATACATATATATGTTCTTTTTAAAAAGATATTTATTGACTTATTTAATTATTTGCGCCCGGTTTTAGTTGCGGCATGCGGGATCTTCGTTGCCTCATGCGGGATCTTCATTACCGCATGCAGGATCTAGTTTCCTGGCCAGGGATCCAACTTGGGCCACCTGCATTGGGAGCACTGTCTTAACCACTGGACCACCAGGGAAGTCCCTGTATGTTCTTTTTCATATTCTTTTCCATTATGGTTTATCACAGGATATTAAATATAGTTCCCAGGGCTATACTGTAGGACCGTGTTGTTTATTTTATACATAGTAGTGTGTATATGTGAATCCCAAACTCCTAATTTATCCCTCTCCCCCCCTTCCCCTTTGGCAACCATAAGTTTGTTTTCTAAGTCTGTGAGTCTGTTTCTGTTTTGGGGGTTTTTTTTGCCGTACGCGGGCCTCTCACTGCTGTCGCCTCTCCCGTTGCGGAGCACAGGCTCCGGACGCGCAGGCTCAGCGGCCATGGCTCACGGGCCCAGCCGCTCCGCGGCATGTGGGATCTTCCCGGACCGGGGCACGAACCCGTGTCCCCTGCATCGGCAGGCGGACTCTCAACCACCACCTGCCATCCATTTACTTAATCATCATTTCCAGTATACATGTATAGTGGTTATAGTATTGTTAACCCATACACCCATGGAAAACAACTTTATCAGTTAGAGTACACAACTTATACACAGGTCTTTTGCCTTTAGTCATATAGATTATTTCCAGACTTACTTAGGTCAGCACCCTTTTCCCCCACCCACTTCAAAGAGGTTGTTTCATACAGTTATATTCTTTTGCCACCATCTGCATTCTATATGAAATCCCCTGACTTCCTAAATGATTTTTTCAAATTATATACATTAAGGTTCATTCTTTTGAATGTAAAGTTCTGTGAGTTTTGGCAAATGCATAGTGTCATGCACTGCTGGAGTCCAGCTCCAGCGAGTCCAGGGATACCCGAGGGATGGATAGCGTCGGCGAAGGAAATAATTCTATTACTTCAGCATTGCATGTTTCTTTCTCTCATGTCTTTATTCTTGATTCTTCTTCTTCATTCTTCCTCTATTGTTTACAATCACAGGTTTATATATTGTAGTTGATTACATTACCAGGTACGTGGCCAAACAATCTTAGCACAATCAAACCTCAAAATATTCTATAAAGATTTTTTAAAACAAATATCCCCTAGTTTCTAGATATCCTATTAAAATATTTCCCCAAGTTCCCATTAATCACAGGTTGTTTCTTAGTAACCAAGTCAAGCAGTTATATGATTATTTCAATTGTAAAAGTTAAAGCTACTTGTTCCTATTTTTCTTCTTGCATGAGCAACCTTTTACAATGGTCCCATGAAAATATTTATAGTGTACCTGCATGCTCTTTCTCGTTGTTTCCTTCAACTGAGACAGTGTTTTCTCCCTATCCTGGCAACGAATTCTGCTCTAGTCATTTGTTTTTCTATAATTAATCTTCCTTTATAATAGAACCATAAATTTCCTATGTCGTCATCAGGAACTCCGGCCCATGGTCATAACTCCATACTAGAGGGTGTTTTTCATAAAAACATCCCCTTGGTTCCAGGCTCTTAATTCTTTACCTGTTTCCCTGGGGCTTTAGTGGGTACTTCACATTCTATGGTAGTTTCAGGAGGGGGAGTCCTAGAGGAATTTTTCTTTCACGTGGAGCAACATACCCCCAAAATTACCCCTGTATGTAAATTTATTATCATAAAACATAACAACGGAGCTGTAGTCCACCTTCCTGGCATGGCGCTGCCTTGCAGTTTCGCCTTCCGTTGTTCATGACTTTGTCTTGGTGCAATGGCTCCAGGATGGCTTCTGACAATGCACAGTATCACAGAGAATAGTTTCATCACCCTGAACAAATCCCCCATTCTTTACCTATTCAACCCTCCCCCACGCCTGCATCTTGCTGTTTTATTTAACAATATATCATGGACATCACTCCATAGCAGTATAAACATATAGTCCTCCTTCCTCTTTTCAGATGTATATTACTCCACTGTGCTGATGTACCATTTTTTATTGAACCAGTCCCTTATTGATATATGGTTGTGTTCTTTTCAGTCTTTCGCAATCACAAATAGCCCTGCAATGAATTAGTAGGTACTTTTCAGTACTTATTACAAAATTTTCATATATTATCTTACTTGATTCTCACACCATCCTGCATCCATTTACCTGTGAGGAACCTGAGACTACTGAGTTGCCCAAGGTCTCATTACCATGAGCTTCTTGAGGGTTATGTCTTGTTTTCCATTGCATTCCTGGTATTTTTACTGAATGAATGAATGAAACTCTATAGTAAATGGCAGCACAGGGAACTGAAGCCAGGGCTGGAGACCAGATCTTTCTAGCCCCAAAGTTGCATTCATTACTGTCTGGCAGTGGTCTCTAAGGTGGAATGGCCATATCCCAGGGAGTGCACAAGGTGGCCCATTTGCTTGTGGAAAGAATATATCAGGTTGTCTAATTAGGATTTTATCCTGTTCTTTTTAAAATGTCCAGTTTTGTGAATATTTTTTACTTACATAAAAGAACATAGAGAATATGTATAGACTTTTTATGAATAAATAAATATTCATATATCAGGCTGTATGCTCAGACTTTATTTTGATGCCAAGAGTGCATGATGAAAACAGTTTGGAGTTACTGCCTTCTAAGGTTTGGGGATTTTATTAACTCCACCTCCCCTGTATCTTCCCTTCCAACAGTGATTCCCAACCGGGGGTGATTTTTGAGCCCCAGAGGACATTTGGCAAAGTCGGGGGACATTTTTGATTGTCATGACAGGGACAGGTGTGCTACTGGCATTTAGTGAGTAAAAGCCAGGGATGTTGCAAAACATCCTACAAATCACAAGACAGGCCGCACAGCGAGAATTATCCAGTCCCAAATGTCAGTAGTGGTAAGGTTGAGAGATTTTGCTTTATACCCATCTCAAGAGGGAAGAATGGAGGCACAAGAAAGAGCAGGGTGCAGAAAAGGAAGTAGGTTGTTATCTATATCTGTAGATCTAACATTTGTCTCATTACATATGCCCAATTAATGTTAATTGAAAAGAGCCGAGGAATGTTAGAGTTGGCAAAGGAGAGGCTTGGGGAATGGGAAAGGAAAATGGCAAGCAGAAAAGGAAGCACAGGGCAGGAAGAAGAAAGGGAAAAGGAGAAGAACAATATGGGGAAAGTGCAGCAGATCGTTTTCCAAGATGATTGCAACAAGATCGCCCATGCCACATGCTCTCACAGTGTGACACTGACATTCCTCACATTGCAAGATGGCATCTGTATTTCCTTCCCTTGAACCTGGGTGGGTATATGACTCCAGCAGAAGTGATGCTATGACATAAAAGGTGATACAGCTTCCACATGGCTTTTCTGGGATACTCTTAGAGCCCAGTCAACCATGACGAAGTGGAGAGGTCACATGAAGAGGCCACATGTACATGTTCTGGTCAATAGTCTGAGGTCTCAAATAACATGGCAGACTTATGAATGAAGGTACCCCTAGAGGATACCAGCCTTTGAGTCATTCTGCTGAGGCCCCAGACATCGTGGAGTAGATCTAAACCATTCCTGCTGTGCCCCATTTGAGTTCCTTACCCATAGAGTTTGTGAGCATAATACAATGGTTATGTTAAGCCATTTGGTTTGGGGATGGTTTGTTACACAGCGATTAAGAAATGGAACAGGAAGGGTGTGTGTGGGGGGACACTTGGAGAGTTGTTGGTTGTCTGCTTTATATACTAGTTAGGGTAGTGCTAGCTGCTGTAACATACAAACACCAAATTTCAGTGGCTTAACACAATAGAAGTTTATTTCTTACTCACATAATTATTCAGAGCAGTGTTCCTGGTTGGTGGACAGCCTTCCATTAAGTCACTCAGGAACTCCGACTACTATCATTCTGTGGCTCCTCTATTCCCCAGGGCTTGGAGTCCTCTGCATCCAGAAAGCAAAACAGGGGATGAGAGAATGGAGAAGGCACACCTGCTTCTTAACTGTCTTGTCTCAAAAGTGATATATATTTTATTAGAGAGAACTAGTCACACGACACCACCTAGATCCAAGCAAGTTTGGGAAATGTAGTCCCCGGTTAATCAGCCAATTCCCAGAAACCATTGTATACTATGGAAAGGGAAGCATGGATTTTGGTAGATAGCTGTCTCTGCAGACTTTAGAACTGAAGTTAATGAATTAAAATGATGATCATGACAAAGCTTTCTCTTTCCCTCTCTCCCATTTCCTTTCTTTTTATCTCCCTGGAATAGAGGTGGCATAAGGGGATGGAGTACAAATGATCACATTTTGCTCACTCTGGTTTTTGTGGGACCAGCCCTTACTCAATTCAGTGGTAAACCAGAGGCTACTGCAGCATGGTAGTGAGGTGTGTGGAGTTGGAGCTAAGTTGTCTGGGTTCAAATCTGAGCTCTGCTACTTATGATATGAGATCATGAGCAAATTACTTGACCTCTCCAAGCCTGTTTCCCCATTTATAAGATAAGGGTAATGATAAGGATAGCATTTAACTTATAGGATTGTTGTGAAAATTGATTTGGTTAATTCCTGTAAGATAGTTATGCTTGGTACATGGTAAGTACCCAATAATTGCTAGCTACTGTTGACGAATGGAGTGTCAGCTTCTGCAGAAGCTACCTCCTGCAGGTATAAACTCTATCTCCCTATGCCTCTTCTATGCTTCCTTGTCCAGGCATGAAAACAAGATGTTTTCTTCTCTTTAAATTGGTGAAGTTATAAAGTAGAAATCCCTTCAATCAATTTTAAACTTTTATTACCCGTCTCCAAGCAAGATGGGTTTTTAAAATGTCTAAACGAGAGAGCTCTTTCTGTGAGCAAGGGTTGATTCAATCGGGGGCACATCTCTGCCAATTGATTTGAAGCATGGTTCCTCTTTGTGAGGTACAGTAAAGGTGAGGTGGGACTTTTTCATTGTGTTTTTTTGAAAGATAGAGCAGAGAAGAAAGGGGTCTTGATGTAGCATCTCAGGTGAGGTCCTGTGTTTCTCCTTAAGTACTCTCTAACCTTGAGATCACAGGCCAATTTTTCAATAGACTGCTACAATTGGGGGTGGGGTGGGCAGTGAGTGCACAGATGGGTCTCTTAGACTGGGAGGAATTCAGGGTAACTGAAGGGAGGTAAAATCCCAGAAGGGGTGATCCAGCCTTTGCGTCTGGGGGTGGGGGTCACAGGTGGAGAGTTGAGGCTGACGCTCCACATTCTTGTTCATTCTACCCTTTTTCTTACTCATTTATCCTCCCACCTTCTCTCCTCTGCCCATCTCCAAAATGGAAGACTCTATGCTGAAAGAATCAAGGAAAGATGTCTTTTATTTTTGAAAGAGAACTGTTTTAGAAAACAGGAAGTAGGTGAGGAGGAAAAAAGGGACCAACTGCTTTGAACAGCTTGTTTATTAAGTGCTATTTTATGTAAACATAGGGTTTCAAGTATAGAGTCGTAAGATATTTCTGATACCTTTAATTAAGTTTATTATATTTTGGAAGTACTTATAAGTCATCGAATTTATTATATTCTGGAGTATCTGTAGTCAGTAATTAAGGTGGATGGTTTGGAGGTACTTGAAATTAGTACTGTAGGAAGCTACCTTCTTCCTTTTTTGTTGGGGCCCTGGCTGTTTCTTTCTTTTTTTTTTTAAACATCTTTACTAGAGTATAATTGCTTTACAATGGTGTGTTAGTTTCTGCTTTATAACAAAGTGAATCAGTTATACATATACATATGTTCCCATATCTCTTCCCTCTTGCATCTCCCTCCCTCCCACCCTCCCTATCCCACCCCTCTAGGTGATAACAAACCACCGAGCTGATCTCCCTGTGCTATGCGGCTGCACCTGGCTGTTTCTTTAAGCATCTATATTCTTTAACTTGCCAAGGATCAGTATCCGGTTTAAATATTTATTACCCATCTGGTTTTATTAAAGGGGGTGCGGGGTGAGGAGGTAGGCAGGAGGGAGGGAAAGAAGACGGTGGGAATCAGGTATCAATAATTACTGCCTTGTTTTCCTCTCATTGCAGACTTGGCTTCAGACTGTTTATTTTACAAGTAATACATGGTATCAAGCACCTAATATAAAATCAGGCTTGGGGTGACTTACAGTTGAATCATATCACTCTGAATTGGCTACTTTGGGACTACAAAAATCACAAAGATCCCCAACTCAATTCACTTTCATCTGGGGTTGGGGAAAGGGGAGACAGTGGGGCTATTTCTCACTTGGAGAACCTTGAGTTCTACAATCCAAGGTAATAACGCAATTTTCATCACATTTTTTGACTCATAAATTCATTGCACTATCAGCTTTAGTATTTGTTATTCAGGACTTGTTGAAATGTGCTTACACTTATTACAGCTAGTAGAAGCCTTCTCTCTCTCATTTCCGTAATAATGTTTGGAGCTGTGTTTTTCAAACTCAGGTTAACGGTAATGAGCCTTGACCAGCATTTTTGAAAAATGGAATACAATAGAACAGGTCAGAGCCCATCACGCATAGGGAGGGTGGGCACTGTTTGTGAAACGTTGCTCATATTTGTGTGTGTGTCTGTACTGGGTCTCAGTGTAAAATGTGTTTTTTTTACTGTAGGTTGTGATCAAAACGTTTGAAGGGTTTTTGGTTCTGGACAAGATGAAATAAGCCCATTGCAGTCTCTCTGCCAACAGTTACAACTAAGTATTCTCAACAAAATACAACTACCTGAGAACTCTGCAAAGTAAACAAGCAGGTAAATTAGGGAGCTTGGAGAAGCTATCTGTATTGGGTAAGTTACTCAAATTTTTTCCTTTTTTTCCTCTCAGCTTTGACCGGAGAGTAGGCCCCAGTGGGGAGCTTCACAGTAGCAAAGTCAGCAAAAAACGAGAGAAACCTAAAAGAAAACAACTCTTGTTTCTTCTACTCTACTCACAACTCCACTTCTGACACCAAAAGTGTGTGGGTTTTTTCCACACCAACCAATTCTCTTAACTCTTCAGACACCAACCGTGTGTCCTACAGCTCAATTCTTCTTTTTTTTTTTTTTTTTTTTTTTGCGGTACGCGGGCCTCTCACTGCTGTGGCCTCTCCCGTTGCGGAGCACAGGCTCCGGACGCGCAGGCTCAGCGGCCATGGCTCACGGGCCCAGCCGCTCCGCGGTATGTGGGCTCTTCCCAGACCGGGACACGAACCCGTGTCCCCTGCATCGGCAGGCGGACTCTCAACCACTGCGCCACCAGGGAAGCCCCTACAGCTCAATTCTGACGTTAACTACCTGAAGTTAGTGCAGACCTCAGAGGTTAAGGGCAGGCTTCCCTGGTGGCGCAGTGGTTAAGAATCTGCCTGCTAATGCAGGGGACACAGGTTCAAGCCCTGGTCCACGAAGATCCCACATGCCGCAGAGCAACTCAGCCCGCGTGCCGCAACTACTGAAGCCCGTGCGCCTAGAGCCTGTGCTCTGCAACAAGAGAAGCCACCGCAATGAGAAGCCAGTGCACCGCAACGAAGAGTAACCGCCGATCTCCAAAACTAGAGAAAGCCCCGTGCACGGCAATGAAGAGCCAACGCAGCCAAAAATAAATACAATTTATTTAAAAAAAAAAGGTTAAGGGCTCAGTCCCGCAAGATTGCCCGTTTCAGATGCCAGTCACAAGTCCCAGGTTGTCACCTATATTCTGACCAACTAGCTACAAATTGGGGGTTCCCATAACCTACCTCTTCCTCAGGTTCAATAATTTGCGATATCAGCTCACAGAACTCAAGGAAACACTTACATTTACCGGTTTATTATAAAGGAAGATGAAGAGGTACATTAGGGGAGGTCTGGAAGGGTCCCTGTGAAGTTGGGGAGCACCACTCTCCTGGCACATGGATGTGTTCACCAACTGGACTCTCTCTGAATCTCTTTGGTAAGGGTTTTTTTATGAAGGCTTCATCATGTAGGCATAATTGATTATTAATTCAATCCCCAACCTTCCTCCCCTCCCCAGAAGATGGGAGGTGGGGCTGAAAATTCAAAGCTTCTAATCATGGCTTGGTCTTTCTGGTGACCAGCATCCCAATCCTGAAGCCACCCAGGAGCCCACCAAGAGTCACCTCATTAGAACAAAAGATGCTCCTACCACTCAGGAAATTCCAAGGGATTTAGGAGATCTATGTCAGAAACCGGGTTGGGGTGGGGGTGGCAAAGACCAAATGCTAGAAAAAAAGATACTCCTAACACCCCTATCCCTCAAAAAATTACAAGGGTTTTAGGAGCTCTGTGTCAGGAACTGGAGACAGAGACCAAATATATATATTTATTATGTCACAAACCCCATCTCTCTGACCAGAGGACTTGGGAAAAGGGTTCTTCCAAGTCAGAATTCTCATTAAAACTGTTTCTCGGGGCTTCCCTGGTGGCGCAGTGGTTGAGAGTCCGCCTGCCGATGCAGGGGACGCGGGTTCATGCCCCGGTTCGGGAAGATCCCACATGCCGCGGAGCGGCTGGGCCTGTGAGCCATGGCCACTGAGCCTGCGTGTCCAGAGCCTGTGCTCCGCAACGGGAGAGGCCACAGCAGTGAGAGGCCCGCGTACCGCAAAAAAATAAAAAAAAAAATTAAAAAAAATAAAAACTGTTTCTCTCTCTCCCAGACCTGTCCCAAGGGCGGCCCTCAATTGTGGGGCAGTGGTGGCAGCAGTATAGGCAGCTAAAATTTCAAGAGAAACACTGTCATTCTGGTTAATTGACTAGGAAATGAGCCCTGGTGAACCAGAGAGTACAGGGAGAATCCCAGAGAGGAGCCAGCTAGAAAGGGAATCCCATAATTCTGTGTATGAACTAGGACAAGTTTTACATGGTCAAAACAAACCCTAAGCAGCATAGCAAAGCCTCTGAAAAACTGAAATGACATCAGAACTACAGCTCATAGAAGATGGGACAGAACTTGCAGTTTGAACCTAACTGGATTGCCTGATAAAACAAAACAAAATCAACGTTCTCTACAGCAGGGGTCAGCAAGCTTTTTCCATAAGGGAACAGATATTACATAGTTTGGGCTTTGTGGGCCATACAGTCTATCACAACTATTCAACTTTGCTGTTGTAATGCCAAAGCAGCCATAGACAATATGTAAACAAACAGGCAGGGCTGTGTTCCAACAAAACTTTACTTATAAAAACAGGAGGGAATTCCCTGGCGGTCCAGTGGTTAGGACTCTGTGCTTTCACTGCCGAGGGCCTGGGTTCAATCCCTGATCAGGGAACTAAGATCCTGCAAGCCATGTAGCGTGGCTAAAACAAAACAAAACAAAACAACAGGAAGAGAGCTGGATTTCAATAAGTCCCAGAGTCTCACACACAGTATTCAAAATGTCCAGGATACAATCCAAAATTGCTCAACGTAGAAGACTTAGGAAACGTTAGAACCGAAAACCACAATATCCAAAATTAAAATTCACTGTATGGGTTTAATAGCAGAATGGAGATGACAGAAAAGGAGTCAATGAACTTGAAGATAGATTAAGATAGATCTGAAGAACAGAAAGGAGAAAAAAAGATTAAACAAACAAATGAACAAGAGTCTTAGAGACTGTGGGTCCAACATTCCTATAATCAGAGTCCCACAGGAGGAGTAAGAGATTGGTGCAGGAAAAAAAACAAATTTGAAGACATAGCTGAAAGATTCTCAATTTTGGTGAAAGACATAAAATTACAGATTCAAGAAATTCAGTGAACCCCAAACAGGATAAATGCCAAAACAAACCAACCTTCCAAAAACCAAAGAAACAAAACAACCTACACTCAGACGCATAAACTCAAAGAAAAAGAAAAAAAATCTTAAAAGCACTCTGAGAAACAATATGGTGGTTCCTCAGAAAATTAAAAATAGAATTACCATATGATCTGTCAATTCCACTTCTGGGTATATACCCCAAAGAACTGAAAGCAGGGTCTCAGAGAGATATTTATATACTCATGCTCATAGCGGAATGTTCACGATAGCCCAAAAATGGAAGCAAGCCAACTGACAGATGAATGGGAAAACAAAATATGGTATATACATACAATGGACTACTTAGCCTTAAAAAAGAAAATCTGACATATGCTACAACATAGATGAACCTTGAGGACATTATGCTAAGTGAAATAAGCCAGTCACAAAAAGACAAATACTGTGTGATTCCACTTATATGAGGTACCTAGAGTGGCAAATTCATAGAGACAGAAACTATAAGAGAATGGTGGTTGCTAGGGGCTGGGGGGAGGGGAAAATACGGAGCTATTAATGGGTATAGAATTTGTTTTGCAAGATGAAAAGAGTTCTCGAGATGGATGGTGGTGATGGCTGTACAACAATGTGAATGTATTTAACACTACTGGACTGTACTCCCAAAAACGATTAAGATGGCAAATTTTATATATAAAATTTGCAGCTTGCAGGATCTTAGTTCCCCGACCAGGGATTGAACCTGGGCCCTGGCAGTGAAAGCGCCAAGTCCTAACCATTAGACTTCCAGGTCATCCTTCCAAAAATGCTCAAGATGGCAAATTTTATATTATGTACATGTACATATTGTTACAATTTTTTTTTAAAAGCAGTCTGATAAAAATGATTAATTAGATATAGAACAATGATTTCAATGGCTGTGGATTTCTCATTAGAAACTGTGGAAGCAAGAAGACAGTGGGACATCTTTAAAGTGTTGAAAGAAAATAACTATATCCAGAGAGAATAAATTCAGGAATGAAGACAAAATGAAGACAATTCTCAGATGAAGGAAAACTAAGAGAATTAATTAGCATACTTGCTCTAAGAGAAGTGCTCAAGGAAGTTTTTCAGGCTGAAGGGAAATAAGAGCAGAGGGAAACTTGGAACTTAAGGAATTAAGGAAGAACATACATTGTAAGTATCTCCTCTTAAGTTCTTTAAATTATGTATAACTATTGAGAGCAAAAATTATAACAGTATATGGTAAGGTTTTCAATGTACCTTGACATAATTTATACAAGTACAGCATAACATAAAAGGGGGAGGGTAAAAGGATCTATATAGTTGTGAGGCATCTACATTTTACTTGAAGTGATAAAATATTAACTGTAAGTAGTTAGATATGTATATTATAATCCTGAGAGCAACCTCTTTAAAAGTATAGAGATATAACCAAAAGTCAATAGATATATTAAAATGAAATACTAAAAAATATTCAAATAATCCAAAAAGTGGCAGGAAAGGGGACAGGAACAGAAAACAAATAAAATCGTAGACCTAAATCCAACCACATCCATATCATTCGTAAAAAGTCTATTTTTTAATTTTTTTGGCCGCACCATGTGGCACGCAGGACCTTAGTTCCCCAACCAGGGATGGAACCTGTGCCCCCTGGAGTGGAAGTGCGGAGTCCTAACCACTGGACCGCCAGGGAATTCCCTGTAAATGGTCTAAATGCAAAAATCAAAAAAAAAGAGAAATTATCAGACTGGATTGGAGAATAAGACCCAACTATATCCTGTCTCTAAGAATCCTACATTAAATATAAAGACATAGGTTAAAGGGATGGAGAAAAATTTTGAAGACCAGTGGCTTGAAGAGAAGGTCTGGGTTTTCCTCTCTCAGTTAGCTGGGTGGGGTAGGACAGGTGTGTTTTGGTCACTACAGAGACAAGCATGGTATCCCAACAGCAAAAGCAGTGAGTCCCCCAAGTCTGGCTCCCAGACTCCCCACCTCAGCTATCAGTTCAAGCAGGGACTTTCACATTCATCACCCAGAAGCCACAGTTCACAAACCACCTGCTGAATCAAACTCAACAGGGATTCTCCTTGCTTCCAATAATTCTAATGCAGTCTTTGCCAAAATAAAGGCATGCTCTGATCGGCTGTAGCTGTGGCTATCCTGGCAAGCTGGCACAGGTTCCAAAGAGTCTGGTCTTGTACAATGTGCTTTATGTTCTCTGATCCTCTGTGAATCTCATCTTTTCCATCGTGAGTCTAATAAATCAAAACTGTCTCCAACTGGTAAGGGAATATTGGAAGTCCTGAGGAGACGAATGAAGAGCTCAGTTACTGGGCCTTAGGTTCTGACTCCAATCCTTGAAGCTTTACAAAGCTGTTTGACATGGAAAGTCCAATCCAAGACAAGCCAAAAGCTCAAAATGAGATTCATGCCTCTAGGAGCAAATGAGGTCACTATTCGAAGAATCTGTGCCGCTGTCCCCTCACAGATGAATAAAAACAGAGGTAAGGCCTACTTAAGTAGAACCGTAGAGGTTTTGATCGCAGAAAGAATAGATAAACTACAGGTCAAAGTACGCCAGGATTATTTTGAAAGTTTTCACCAATTTCCTAATTATGATCAAACATATTTCAGAAAATGATTAACTTCCTACATAAATGAAAAACAGAACTTTTGAATGAAGGCTAGTCCAGGTCAGTTATTTTCTCTACCAGCCTCAGGAACAATTAATGGTCTTGGTCCAAATAACACCAAGTAGAAATACTGTCCATGTTTTGTTTCGTTTTGTTAATTTTTATTTATTTATTTATTGGCTGTATTGGGTCTTCATTGCTGCGCACGGGCTTTCTCTAGTTGCGGCGAGCGGGGGCTACTCTTCATTGTGGTGCGTGGGCTTCTCATTGCTGTGGCTTCTCTTGTTGCAGAGCACGAGCTCTAGGAGCACAGGCTCAGTAGTCATGGCCCATGGGCTTAGCTGCTCTGTGGCATGTGGGATCTTCCCGGACCAGAGCTCAAACCCGTGTCCCCTGCATTGGCAGGCGGATTCTTAACCACTGTGCCACCCGGGAAGTCCCAACTGTCCATGTTTTATGAAAAAGGTTAAATTCTAAGGTTAATCGTGAACAATCACTTGAATTTCAGTCAGATCTACACCCCACTCCCATATGCTTATGGGAAAGTCTGGTCTCCATTTTCAACTTATTTTCGTAAGTTCTTATTGTACAGATTGCTACCTGAATCCTAGTATCTGTTCTCCCCTTCCTCCATGGTATAGAATCCTGATTCTGAGTCAGGCAAAAGGTGGCCTGGAATAGACTAATCCCCCAACCTCCCTTGCAACTAGGTGTGACCTACCATGGGACTAAGTCCTAGCCTGTGAGTTGTAAGAGGAGATATTATGGAGCAGCCTTCAGGAACCTTCTATAGAACACTGCTCACACATTTCCTGCACTCTTCTTTGTCTCCTTTATTTAATCCATCTAGTTGCTTGGAAAGTGGATGTAGTAGCTGGAGTGCTAGCTGCCACCTTGACCATGAAGACCTGGAGGAGTCCAGGTTCCTAAAGACTTTGTGAAACAGACTCATCACACCAGCCCTGGGTTGCCTACTTTTGGACTTTCATGGTAGGGAGAAGTAAATTCCCATGTTGTGTAAACCCTGCTGTTATTTTTGGTTTGTGTTACATGTAGCTGAATCTAATCCTAATATAGCTCCTAATGACTGAAACCAAGAAACACTCTCCAGGGATCCCCAGGAAGACGTTCTAGGTGGAGAAACCACCATTCCAATCTATTCTTTGTAGAAGAAAAGTGCAGTCAACTGCCTTTCTTGAGACATTTCACAGTAAGGTTACCAAGAGAAAAACCAACCAACCAACGAAACAAAACAAAACAAAACACAAACAAACAAAAACAACCAACAACCCCAAAACCAAAACCTTAATGAAAACCCTAAATGGAGGGCCAGTCTTTGAAAACATTTTAGTTCTGCATGATTTGGTGGGAAAAACACAGTGCAGGTAAGCTGGAAGGTCTGTCCTCTAGTTCTCATTCTGATGCTCCCTTCCTTGGCCTTGGGTTGGGTTTTCCTCTGCGAACAGTGAGGGTTGTTGAGCTAGATATCTCTAGGCTTTCATACAGCACTGAAATTCTAGTCCATTTTCTAACCTCCATTACATTATATACTCCTTTTTGGATAAATTAAATAATCCTCAAGTGTTTTTCACAGTGCTTGGCACACGGCAAGGCGCCCTATAAACATCAGCTAGGAGGGACCACGTTACTCATTGTTGTAGTTTCCACAGTGTCCTGCACAGAGGAGGTGCTCAGCAAGTGTTTGCCGCATCCTCCGAGGCTGCCTTATCTTCTGTTGGTCCCCTGCCTGCCCTACAGAAAGCTCTTCCCCCGTACTTACTGGCGTCAGCACGAAGAACCTGAGAAAAGGAGACGTTAGGTTCCAGGTTACACAAATCCATGGCAGAAAAATCAGCAGTGGAGGAGGAAATACACTGTTTATTTACAATTCTTTCACTTTATCCACAATTTCCCATACAAACATAAAAACTAAAAAAATAAAACCACCACTTGGGAACACAAGTGTCTTTCTTTAATTAGTCCATCGAGGGAGGGTCACAGCCCTCTCACTCTGTGAAGGAGACTATTGAGGCACACTGAAGGGGAAAAGGAAAGGGCTAGAAAGAATGCCTGAGAAACAGCTCCCGATGAGAAATGTAACATGCCAGCGTGGTGGGCTTCACTGGCAGACTCAGGGCCTTACCCACAGGGGAAAAACTGCCTGGCCTTCCAAGAGGGTGCCGGCTGCCTGCCACCTCTTCACTACCAAACACCCAACATCCAACACAGGTCACACATCTCATGAGCTGTGTGGGGTGTGATGGTGACAGTGGGGGACACCGAACACCTCTCTCTCTGGGAACAGCCCAAAACCCCAGGGACACACAGGAACCCCTCTCCTTGGCACTGACAGTCAGTCACAGCTTCTGTCTTGAATACAATGCTGACTTAAAAATGTAAAAACAAAAGCCCTCCCCAGCTTCCAGGGGAAAGGCAGGGGCTAAAACATGCAGAAGGGCTTCTGCCTCTGTAGTCCTCTCTCTGGGAGGCTGCTAGGGGAGAAGGATGGGGAGCTCTGACCGCTGAAGACGTGTAAGGGGCACGGCAGATGCTCCACAAAGGCCTGGGGCAGGGATTGAGGGGCGGGGGGTGGGGAGAGAAAATCTCTGAGACACTGATGCTTGGGTTGGCTGCCACCCGGTCTTCAAAGCAGCTCCATCTGCTTGACTGTGCTCACTCTAGCAGACTCCCATTCACTTCCCTCACAGGAGGGCACCCAGAAACCAACCTGGAGGTGCTGAAGCCACCTGCCTGGCAACTTCATTTGTGCTAGTGACCTAGATTGCTTTCACATGTTGATGCACATTATAAATATAAAATCATATCTGCTACAAAGAAGACATATATTTATACATCTTTACCCATATACATAGTAACACAATTTACACATAATATCTTGGAGTGGGTCATCATGGAAAAAGGGTCTGGAGAGGTAAAAAGCCCCTTCTCCCTCCCCTGCCCTGATCCTTCTCAAGGGATGCTTGTGTATGTGGTCACTGGGGCCCTTCCCAGCTGGTTGCAATGGGGATAGTCTGGACACAGACATTCAGACATGTAACTAAATGCTGATGGGTGTGTATACCCACATACACACACAGACGCAGGCACACATACAGATGGCTGGTGAGAAAAGGAAAAATGAAATTCCTAGCCCTTGGGTGTAGGCCTCTTCCCAGAGTTATAAGCATCAGTGCCTCCTCCATCTGAGAACAATGGTCTTAAAAAGCTGCCCGTCACTGGCTCAGACTTGGGCAGAAGGGGAAAGGCTAGGAATTGGGGGTAGAGGGGAGGGGCCAGGAGTCTTTTGAAAACATAAGGCGTTTTTGACCTGTGAGCAAATCAAACTATGTCACAAAAAAGCAACAGTATCAGTTGGAGCTGGGAGGCAAGAGACAGCCAGTCCAGGTAGGGCAATGTGACTGGAGACCCTGAGCCTTCCCCTTCCTCTGTCCAGTTTCTTTTAAAGGGGCAGACAACCCTGTACCTCCTTTTCTGTCCTCTCCCAGAGCTGGGCCCATCCACACGTCATGGAATACTGATAGTGGTCCAGGAGAGCCATCTGGAGACATGGAGTGGTGGACAGGCACGCCAAAAAGTTAAGACCTGGGTGGCGGATGTGAGCTTTTTACAGCAGGAGTGGTTCCTGGCCAGGGTCCACGGCTCGCACAGTGGCCACAGTGATCAGATTGCCATCAGAGATGGGGGCAGTCTGGGTCCCCGCGGGGAGACAGCACCTATCGGCGGTAGTGATTGGGGGCGTCGGCAAACATGTACTTGAGTCTATACGCCTCAGCGAGGAGCAGCCCAATCTCTTCGTTGCCCCAGTGTATCGTAGGTAGGTTTTGTAGCAGCATGAGGAGACCCTGGAATGCAAGAAAGGACTTTCATCATTTTGTCACTGACCAAGGGACCGGCAGGCCCTGGAATGGAGCCCCTTCTCCTGGGTCATGCATCCCAAGGGTCTGATCTCCCTCCTCCCAGGCGGCACACAGCTCTTGGCCCCTAGTTCACCTTCAGGAAGCCTTGAATAGCCTCTGCTGAGTCTCTGATCCACTAACACCTGCTTCTTTAATAATATTATAAATAGAGAATGACAACAATAAATAAGGATCTTTAAAAGAGAAAAATAAGCACTCATCATCCAAATATACCTCTCTTAATTTCAAAGTATTCCTTTTTAGTCTTTTTTCACACGCATATTTCTTTAAATAGTTGTAATAATAATTATGATTTTACATGTTTTTTTAAAAAAATTTTATTTATTTATTTTGGCTGTGTTGGGTCTTCGTTTCTGTGCGAGGGCTTTCTCCAGTTGTGGCAAGCAGGGGCCACTCTTCATCGCGGCGCGCGGGCCTCTCACTATCACGGCCTCTCTTGTTGCAGCACAGGCTCCAGACGCGCAGGCTCAGTAGTTGTGGCTCATGGGCCTAGTTGCTCCGCGGCATGTGGGATCCTCCCAGACCAGGGCTCGAACCCGCGTCCCCTGCATCAGCAGGCAGACTCTCAACCACTGCACCACCAGGGAAGCCCTACATGCTTTTTAACCATCCTTTTTTACTATAATTTTTGTGTTTTCCCATGCAGCCTTCAAAAATGATTATTCTCAATGTCAGTATTCTAGCATGTGGCTATACCTTAATTGACTCAACCCGTTTCCCTTTTTTCCTTTTTATTAGATATTTAATTTGTTTCCTTTAAGGAAACAAAACAAAACAAAACCTTTATTGATAAGGCTGCTATGTACCCTTTTGCATTTGACATCTTTCTCTGAATCCCAATGTTCACTTGTAATCACTTTATTTATCCTCTGCCCTGTTCTCCAAAGACTCTCCTCAACCAACCTGTCCAGCTGATTTCCCACTGTTCCCAACATATGAGCCTCATCCAGCCAGGTCCACTTCAGCCACATTTATCTGTGCCTCCAGGGTTTAATTTAGGTTGTTCCTTTCACTTGGAACACCTCCTCTTTTCTCCTTTCCCTATCTAAATCTTATGCAGTTTTCAAAGCCCAGGTCCCTCAAACAGCTCCATGGAGATAGCCTATTAAAGAAGATATTAGAGTAAAAGATGAATGTGAGGATTTCCTTGGTGGCACAGTGGTTAAGAATCCGCCTGCCAATGCAGGGGGCACGGGTTCGAACCCTGGTCCGGGAAGATCCCACATGCCGTGGAGCAACAAAGCCCATGAGTCACAGATACTGAGCCTGTGCTCTAGAGCCTGCAAGCCACAACTACTGAGCCCACGTGCCACAACTACTGAAGCCCGCACACCTAGAGCCCGTGCTCCGCCAACAAGAGAAGCCACCTCAATGAAAAACCCACCTGCCGCAACAAAGAGTAGCCCCCACTCGCCGCAACTAGAGACAGACCGCGCACAGCAATGAAGACCCAACGCAGGCAAAAATAAATAAATTAAATAAATAAATTTATAATAAATAAAGTAATTAAATAAATTTTAAAAAAATGAATGTGAGACTTTAGGTTATCTCTGTAATTTAGCTACCCATGCTTCTGCTGCTACTTTGTGTTCTTTCTCTGTCTTCTTTCTGAACTGGATATTCTTCTTATTTTTCTGATTATTAAAGAAATAGTAGCAAGACAAAACCCAGAGATAAAAAGAGACTGACAGATTTGATACAATTTTGAAACCTCAATATGTGGAGGCACAAAAACAAGGTTAAAATATAAGAAACTGACTGCAAGAAAATATAACACTTATAAAAGACAAAAGGTTAATAAATAACCACAATAAAAAAAAGGAGTACCTACAAATCAGCAAGAAAAAAAGGAAAACCACCAAATGGAAAAAACGGATGCGAATAGATATATACAAAATATCAACGGCCCACCAACATGCTAGAACCCTGCCTTTGGCTGATTTGCACCATCCAGCAATGCTTTGTAGTTTTCAGTGTAGAGGTCCTGCATATCTTTTATAAAATTTCTTCCTTTAGTAATAGAAATTTAGTGGGGCACAAAGCTGCCTCAGCACATCAAGGCTATGTATGGCCAGCATGATTAAGTTCTGGCCAATTTTGGAGACAGTGTAACTCCTGGGTTCTGCCCTAAGCTTACCCTTCTCTCCTTCCTAGAAAATGGCTATGAATGGAGGAGTGGAAGTGGTCATCTTAGACCGTAAGAATAAAGCTATGTGTTGAAGATGGCAGAGCAACATGAGAGAAGAAATCCGCATCCCTGCTACTCTGGAGCCCTGTTAGCCCTGGACTCTGACACTCAGACTGTTAGTTGAAGAGAAGTAAACAACTACCTTGTTTTATGCCACTATCATTCTCTGGTCTTGGTTTCAAGAGACAAGTTTATATCATCTTAACAAACACAGGCCACATCTATCAAAACCAGAAATGCAGGTAATTCCCTGGCGGTCCAGTGGTTAGGACTTGGAGCTTTCACTGCCGGGGCCCGGTTTCGATCCCTGGTCAGGGAACTAAGATCCCGCAAGTTGTGGCAGTGCGGCCAAAACAAACAAACAAACAAAAACAAAAACAAAACAAAAAACCAGAAATGCACATGGTCTCTGATCCAGCAACTCAACTTCTATGTACCTCTCCTCAGGAAATATTCGCACTCCTGTACAAGGGTCTACACTGCGTCACTGCTTCAAATAGTGGGGAAAAGGACACGAGGGAAGTGTCTTGTCAGTATGGGACACTTAGATAAACCAGTTATCCAAATCATGAAATACAAGGCATCACCTGTAAAATGAAGCAGGCCTACATATGCCAAGGTGCAAAGATATCAAAGACATTTTAGGGGGGCGGGGGAACAAGCAAGTTGCAGAAAAATACTCATAGTACGATCCCACTGAAGTAGAAGAAAAAACACAACTATATGGTTGTATATGTACATAGGTATATAAAATTTTTAGAAGGCTAGGTGGTAAACTGTTAACAGTGGTTACCTTTGGGGATGGGAGACTTTCACTTTTTCTCATCATACGTCCCCTTGTTTTCAATTATTACAATAAAGTCTTTGTATATTACCTACTTATAAAATTTTTTTTCGAGTAATACACATTCTCTGGAAGTTTAAAGTTTTGTTTACTTTGTAAAAAAGTAAAAAATCAAAAAATAAATTACCCTTAACTTTATAATCAAGAGGAAGCCACATTTAAACGTTTTGGCATATTTCCTTCTAGTCCTTTTTCTGCACATTTTACACAGTTGAAATACTTTCTCTAAATAATTTTGAATCTGTTTAGCATTTATCATAAGCATTTCCTCTAATATTAAAAACTCCTTTTAGACATTTTCAATGGCCAAAGAATTTTCCATGATGCAGATGTACCATAATTTACATCTTCCTGCTTTGAGCATTTAATCATTTCTAGTTTTTCACTATAATGAAATTATAATGAACAGCCTTGTGCAAAAAGCCATATTTTAGATGATTTCCTCAGGCTAAATTCCTAGGAATGCAATTACTGTATCAAAGGGCATGAACATTTTAAAGGTACTTAAAACTCATCCAGAAAAATGCTCATTTCCCTAGATCTCTACCAGCACTGAATACTCTCATTCAACAAACTTTGTTAATTGTAACTCCTGTCCCTGAGATTTCCAAGCCTGAGAACAGAACTCAAAGCCATAAGTCAAGGGAATTCCCTGGTGGTCCAGTGGTTAGGACTCTGCGCTTTCACTGCCACTTTCACTGCCAAGGGCCTGTGTGGCGCAGCGAAAAGAAAAAAGATAAATCTGTAAATTGGAAAACCCTGCACTCAAGTTATTATTTTAATGTTTTCACAGTTTTTGTACAAGCATGTACTCATGTAATGTGAAAAAAATACAAAAATGGGGGAAATCATATAGATCTATGCTTTCTGACATTATAGAACACCCACTATATTTTGTACAGTGATAAAAAGAGGTTACAAAAACAATGTATACAAAATGTTTCCATGAACAGTTATGTACATACAATATGTTTTTATTCATATGGATTTGCATGGCAAAATGTCTGGAAGGAGATATATCACTTTCGTGTGGTAAGATTTCAGGTAACTTTTTTTTTTTCTTTTTGCTTACTGGTATTTCTAATTTTTCTATAATGGTTACACACACTTGCATAATTGACAAGCAAAAATAACTAACAAAGGGGTGACCTCTCTAGAAGAGAATATTCTTTGATAGGAGAAGCTCTACCTGTAATTTCCAATTCTTCTAGTCTTGCTAGAAACCTCCCAGAAGCCTTGAAATATTTCTTCCCCTGACCAAAATCAACCTCCCACCTCTCCGAAGGGCAGGGAGGCTTAGGTGGAGGAACCATTCTGCCACCTGGTGGCCATGCCTAGGAACTGTACCGCCCACACAATGCTGTAACAATGGTAACCCTGCCCATGCATTAATAAATTAGGGATAAAGAAGTAGAAACCAAATTATCACGTGTGGGGAAAGAAGGTGTTAATCACAAATCAGGTGCTTTAATCAAGGGGTACAGAAGAGACACTGCTAGGGTGGGGAACAACTGAACATTTGTTACAAAGCCAGCTCATGGGAGCATTAAGCATAACATGCAGTCAGGTGAAACACTACAGTCGTGAGAAGACAGCTTGTGGGGCAAACAGCAGAGAGTGTTTCCACGTTGACAGAAGGGGGCAACGGCTTTCAGAAAAGAAAAGCTCAAAATGGCTGAAAAAGGTACCTTCTGAGAATCCACAGATTCCAAAGGAAACGGAATATTGCAGAGGAAGAATCTGAGCCATGTGTGAGGGGGTGGGGGGAAGACAACAATTAGACAAGGGGGCCAAAGGAGAAGGGATTGTAGGTAACAAGCAAAGAGGCCTTGGTAAGAAAAAAATGCAGGGGAAAGTCATTAGAGAATGTCCAACAGATGGAAGAACTGATGAGGAAGAGGGAGACCATGAAAGATAATAGTCTTCATAATGGTAATTATCACTTACTGAGCACTTACTACTCACCATATGGGGTTCTTCACACGTACTCTACTACCACATTTAATCCTCACATCAACTCTATGAGGCACTTATTATTACCTCCATCTTACCGATGAGGAGACTGGGGCACAGAAGTTAAGGAAGTTGCCTGGGGTCAGAGCATAATGCTAGGCTGGGATTTGAACCCAGGCAATCTGGTTCTAGAGCTTGTGCTCATAACCACTATACTATATGCTGCATGCCTGGAGTAAGAAAAGTGGGACATGATGGAGAAGGAATGAAAAGAAAAGAAGTCATAGAAGAGGCTGTTTGAAGGAAATCTGGAAGAGCTGATTAATTTTACTCGGTAATAAGGGCCAAGGACAACCAAAGAGGATGAGTAATAATTAACAGCAAAGAACTTACAGGTCACATTAAATATATACTATTAAATATGACACTGTGTACAGAATCACCTAGCAATACTAGAACATTCTTTGCAAACGTTAAGTGTATCCAGGCATGTAAAAATACTTTCCTAGTCAAATCAGTATTTTGAAACAAATCCCTCTTGTTTTGAGAACCAGTGAGGCAGCAAAACAATTCCCTTGGTCTCAATAAAAACTTTCAAAAACATGTCCTTGTATGTAAACTTTTTCAGTCAAGCGTATTCATAGGCTTCCCTGGTGTCAAAGCACCTAGCACAAGTTCCCCCACCAGAGAAAGCCGAGTCCCCCTCCAATGTTTGTTTTGTTTACATGTTGAGGAATCGTGCCCTTTCTCACACCAGCTTGTTCTTGGTGGAAGATCTTTAGGTCCCAGGGTTGTCTCTGAACCCTTCTTCTGGGCAGGATTCAAACTGGCAATTTACTGGATATCTGTGAAGATGGGGCCTGCATTTGGGCAATGTTTCACAATCCTACCCTTAAGTCCCTGCAGAAGTGGTGGGTGGATGCCATCTGGTTCAAGGGATTTATTTACATTTAGTTTGTTATTTAGGCCTGGAACATCCCACGGGCTTAGCACTATTTCATTTAATAACTCTGACCTATCTCCTACAGAAGTCACTTTCAGAGTGGGAATCTCTCCAAGGTTTTCTTCCATAAGATGAAAGCAAAGGATTCTAAGACCAGCTGCTACTCTGGTTTAGAGTCATCAGCTGGTCCCACAACTCCTCTGCCAGTTCCCTTTTTATGTATTTAAAGGAACTGTGGTTATTAGTCTTAGAGTTCCCTGCGTGGGGCTTCTCAACATCACTTCTGAGCCATCTGTGGGGTCCCATGCTCTCCTGGACTCTCAAAGATGCTGCTTTTCCCGAGGGGATGCTTTAGGCTGCAGGTGACCAGGCATTTGCTCAAGTGCCTGTTCTCTCTGACTTACATAAAATAATGTATCTAGGAAATTATTACCTCCATAATAATGGAGGAGGTGGAGGGGGACCACGTAAACCAAGCTCACGTGCCCCAGGAAGTGCCTGGCCAGGCCCTGAGGGAGAGGCATCAGAGCATAATCCATGCCTGGAGCACAGATTCCAGGTCTCTACACTTACTCCCTGGGTGATCTTGGCCTAGTCAATCTCTCTGTGACTCAGTTTCCCCATATGTGAAATGGGGGTAGTGATTACAACTTATCTTGTGGGACTGTTGCAATGAATTAACATAGAGAGACATTTAGGATAGTGCCTGGTACATTAAAAGTACTAAGAATTAGTTAGATTGAACCTTATTAAATTGCCAATACTTGATTGTTTTGACCTATAAAAATAATTTCATAAGATGCAACCTAACATTATCACCATTATTCTATTACGCCAGCCCAGGCTGAGGGCCAGAATTGCCGAGGCCCCCTCTACCATGAAAGAGCCTTGGTGCAGCTCTGCTGGAAGCTCTCATTTGAAGCAGCCTATGGCCCTGTCTGCCCCTACAGCACCTGTGCACGGACACGCCTGAGGTTCCCTTGCTCAGAGGTCTCAGGAAGGAAACTTCTTTTTTTTGTTGTTGCTGGCTGCGCTGCGATGTGGGATCCTAGTTCCCTGACTGGGGATCAAACCCGTACTCCCTGCAGTGGAAGTTTAGGGTCCCAACCACTGGACGACCAGGGAAGTCCCAGAAACCTCTTAAAGTGAGCCTCCTGTGTCAGTTTTTGGTCCCCTCCCAGGCAGACCCCAGACAATCGCCCAGCTAGGGAGAGGTAGATAGATGCCTTTCTTCTGGGCACTCTCAGCACAGCCGGGGCACCGCCCTTTGCCCCTGCACCCTCTGAACACCTCCTCTCCAGCCCCATTTGGTCATCCAGCTTGGTTTCACCCAGGATTAGCCTAGCACAGTTTACTCAGGTAAGTTTAAAACCACTTAGAGACTTGGGTTTCTAAAGCTGTCTTCACTTCACTGCTCCCCGGACTCAGAGAGTACATTGCAGGAAGTAATATTAGTGATAATAAGCTCACTGTTTTGAGGGTCATATGCAAAGTACACCAACAGCTTCACATGTAGTGATTTGTATAATACTCATAATACTCTCATCCCCATTTTACAGGTAAGAAAACTGAGGCATAGAGGGCCAATTTACTTGCTAAAGGTTGCACACCTAGAAAAATGGCAGAGCTAGGATTTGACCCCAGGCAGACCGGCCCCAGGGACCGTGGCTTAACCACTGTACTATTCTGCATAGTCCCCAACTTTAGAAGGAGGGTTGCTGCTTCACCCTATACCCTCAGCTGGCTCCCCTTCTCTGCTCTTTAAGGGTGATACATCGCCAGTCTGCTGAAACTGCCACAACTCTAACTTTTATATCTGCAGCTACTTCACCTGATTTCTCTTCGAGTCACTCAGCTTTTAGCCCTAAAAACTTCTCTCCCCCAGACTAGGCCTGTCTGGCTCTCTGGGATACCTGTATTCACTGACAGAGCTTCCTCTGCAGTGATTTCATTGCAGGCAGCCCTTTAGCAATTAGGATGTATGGGCCTTCTTTCTCTACAGAGGTCACAGAACAGCATCTCACAACCCCACACAACGCTCTTCTGCCCTTGTTCCTCACACCCGTGCCATGCTTCTGTCTCCTAAGGGACACCGCTCGTCTATCCTAACATAGCTAGGCGCAGTTTTTCTTTTATTATTCATAGAATTATAGAACTATGGAGTTAGAAGGAACTTTAATCACCCATTCTGTTTTGTCTAAAGGAAAGAGGGGAGACTCCTCTATGAGTAGGACTAGCTTAGGTGCTAATAAGCTGACAAAAAGTCCACTGTCATTCTGTGGGTTAGTGCAGAAAGACCTCAGGTCCATCAGATAATCGAATATGCTACCCAGCATAGAATACCTCCACGTCTACCAGAGTTTTAAAGTCACAGACTATTGTCCTGTACTCTATCGATATTGTGAATGGCTAAAAGCCATTCCAGGAATCACGTCCACCTCCCTGAGCTAATCTCAGAAGCGCTTTTATCACATATGACAAGGCCCTCTGAGCCTGGCTCATGATAACCAAACTAGACTTTGTGCTCTCGATATCCTGCTCCACCTCAACCACATTAACAAAACTGACAGCTCGCCCAGCACGTGGCCAGTCCAGGCCCTTGTTCTCATTTATCCTAGGGCGTCACACATGCTGCTGGTCGGCAGAAGCTGTGGAAGCTGTGGCTCTTTATCCACTGCCTGCAGCCTCGGCCCCATGGCTACCACCTACTCACAGAAGCCCGCTCTTTCCTTTTTTCTTCCAAAGCCCTTCCTTGGGCAAATTGGGTCCTGTCTTTCCATTTATCTGCTGAACAGGCTTCTGTGCTTTAACCACCTAACACCAATTATAGAGTGGGACTTCCCTGGGGGTCACTTGGAGATGCTGCTGTCCTTGAGAAGGCCTATGGTATCAGTTAGAACTTAGGAAAACATTCAACCTCCTCTGGCTTTTCCCCTCCTTTTTTTTTTTTTTTTTTTTTTTTCTTTTCGGTACGCGGGCCTCTCACTGCTGTGGCCTCTCCTGTTGCGGAGCACAGGCTCCGGACGCGCAGGCTCAGCGGCCATGGCTCACGGGCCCAGCCGCTCCGTGGCATGTGGGATCCTCCCAGACCGGGGCACGAACCCGCGTCCCCTGCATCGGCAGGCGGACTCTCAACCACTGCGCCACCAGGGAAGCCCCATTCCCCTCCCATTTTTAAAAGGAATATCTACCCATTAAAACAAAAGCAACCCCCAAACCCCTCAGTTCAGCAACAGACAAAGCAGAAAAACAAAAGCCCACTGCCACCCCCAGAGATTACGACCATGAACTGCCTTCAGGCCTCTCTCTCTGCAGATGGCAGAGCCTGGCAACCTGTCTCCTCAATCCCCACTCCCCGTCCCCCTGTCCTGGGTCCCCTGCAGCAGCTGCCTGGCTTCCACCACCTCTTCAGGCTTCTTCACATCCCCGCCTCGGGTTCCAGGATGCTGGGCTCCCACTGGTCACCCCCCTGCCTCCTTGCCTGTCTGCCTCGCCTCCCTGACCTCTTGCGTAGGAGGGTGCAGGGCTCAGGCCTGGCCTTCTTCTCTCCTCTGTCCACTCCCACCTCCTTTGGATCTCATGCAAGGCGCTGGCTTTAAAGACCATCTAGCCAAAGGCTCCTAAACATACATGTCCAGTCCAGATTGCTCTCTCTTTCGACTCCAGACCCCTAAGATTTATCTACCTTTTCTACCTCTCCATTCAGATGTCTAATGGCATTTAGAATTCAACATGCCCAAAGCTGAACTCCTGATCTTCCTCCATAAACGTGCTCCTCCTACAGCTTCTCACAAACTGTAAAGCCACCCTGACTCATCCCTTGTCACACTCGACACACAATTCCTCAGGAATTCCTGTTGGCTCTATATCCAAGCTCAGGCCGCTTGTCACACCTCCACTCCACCATCCAGGTCCAAGCCACTCTCGTGTGTTACCTGGAGGACTTACACTAGCCTCCTGGGTGGTGTCCCTGCTTCCAGCCTTGCCCACACCTGCAGTCCACACCAGAGTGAACCTCTGAAACCGTAAGTCAGATCATGTCCCTCCTCTGCTCAAGACCCTCTTCCACTCAGAGTAAAAGCCAAAGTTCTTACTCTGGCTACGAAGTCCTCCATGATCTGGGTCTCTTGTGACTTCTCTGGCCTCACTTCTTCCTACTCTTCCCTTGGGCCACTCTGCTCCAGGCCACACTGGCCACCATCATGGTTCCACCAACAGCCCAGGCATATTGCGACCCCATGGCCTCTGCAAGCCTGTTCCTCCTGCCTGGACGCTCTCCCCGCAGATCCCCAGATGTCCACATGGCTCGCCTCCTCACCTTCTCCCAGCCTTTGCTCAAATGTCACCTTCTCAGTGAGCCTATCCTGACTACTTTGAAATTGCAACCTGTCCCTCCCCTACCACCTAATAATCCCTTTATCCTGCTCTACCTTTAAAAAAATTATATTTCTTATCTCCTTCTAACATTCATTTTAATTTACTATTTACTAGGCTTTTGTTTACTTTAAGTCTCTCCCCAACTAGTATGTAAGCTCTACAAGAGCAGAGTTCTCTGTTCTACTTTCTGTATGTCCTAGTCCCTCAATGGTGCCTAGTATGTCGCAGGCATTCAACCAGTGCTGGTCAGCGAATGACTGAAAGGTCCCTTGGACCCGCCCAGCTGCTCTGCAGCCTTTCTGGCACTAAGACCCTTTCACACTGAAGAACTCTGGGCCCCAGTGCCTTCCTGCCAACTGGGAAGGGCACCCTCTTATGAGCATCCTTTCTCCTTTGCTCTTTCCAGCCAGGTACCTGCTGTGGTAGCTTCTATGCGCACAGCCCCACTAGAGGGATGACTCCCATTCCGACACTCATCCCCCATGCAGGCGGAGCTCCAGGTCACTCACCTGAAAGTCCTCCTCATCCAAGATCTCTTTCCTCCACTTGATCAAGAAGGCTGCACACACGTAGAGATGAAAGTGGGAGAACCCTTCTGGTTCAGACTGGGGAGGGAAAAAACCGTTAGGTCTCCGAGCCCTCTCAGAGCCAATCCTTCTGCAAGGTGGGAAAGTAGAACAGCACCCTTTTAATGGCTGGGTGAGCAGAGGCCTGAAAAGATTTAGCAGAGGCCCTGCCCATGAGGCTAAGGCAGACAGAGGTAGAAAGGAGGTGGTGGGAACTTCCGAGCAGCTATACTGCACACCCGGCAGGGAGCTGGGTGCCTCAGGGACAGGATGGCATGGAGCGGGCAGGGGTCTCCTCATACCTGGTATGTGTCCCACAGGCGGATGGTGCAGCGAAGGGGAAGCTCCCGCATAAGCAGGTTGTTCATCCAACGAAAGGCAAACTGTAGGTATTCGACCTCGTACCTCCTGAAGTGATTATGTACCTGCTCTGAAACAGGAAGTATCATTGGCCCCCTGAGAGTAACCTAGGGGACTGGACCCTGAAAGAGTCACATGAGCCAAAAAGGTGGTTTCCATTTCTTTTCAGCCACTCTCCCTGGAGAAGCCAGACACAGAGGGGCCAAACGGGCATCTGACCATCCTTTACGTTTGATTCCACCACCTCACAGCAACACTGCATGGTTACTACTCAGCCCTGCATGTAGTAGAACTATTTGAACACCCCATAGTGATATTCTAGGGACCTTTCTTCCTTCACACAGCTGCTCAAGCCATAGAGCAGGAGACATAAGGCTCACTTGGCTGCTTGACCTTGGTACTCATCAGAGAAGAACCCAGAATGGAAAAGAACGGTGCGGGTCACCTTGGCCATCCTCCCACCAGTGAGGATTCCTCTTCAGCATCCCTGACAGATGGCAGCCAGCAGGGACTTAAACCGCCAGTGAAAGAGGTTCACCGACTCCACTCAAGGGCAGCCTCACCCACTGATGATTAAGTGATTCACCAGAAAGTGCCTTGTCGACACTAGCAGACACTAGCTCCCTCCCCCTCCCACCCCTTGGTATTGGTGCAGTATTCTGGAGCAACCCAAACAAACCTGAGCCCTGTTCTACATGACAGCCCATCAAATACTGCTTGACAGGATTAAAAAAGAAATCACGATCCGCCTCAGTTTCCTAATCTATAAATGGAGATAATCGTCCATACCTCAAAGTTTGGGGGAGAATAAAGTGAGAAAATAAAAGTGCTTACAAGAGCACCTGCACGGGGCAAATACTTAATACAATTTTTGAAAAAGTAACTATCAATGATGGTTATTTCTGGGGAGTAGAATTTAAGGAAGGGGGAGGATTTTTACTTTTTATTCTGTGTTTTTCTCGAGTGTCTAAATTTTTGTAATGAGTAAGTATTACTTCTATAATTCAAAGCATAAAGATATATACATTTAAAAATCCACCATCCTAAAGTACTGTGCCTGTATTTTTCAGGTATTTTTGAGGGCTGGAAAAAGGAAAGAAAAAAAAAAAAAAAAGGACAGGCCAGGCAGTGGCAAAAACCACAGCTCAGACCCTCTGGAACCTGGCCCTTGTCAGACAGCTTAGCACAGGCCCTGTACCAGGATCCAAGTGAGGGATGCAAGAGAGTTGGATGTGGGCCCCATCAAGGAGCTAACAGCTGGGCCAGGGTAATAATGCAAAGAGGCTAAAAGTATCCCACATACGATGCACAGGATAAAAATAGTAAATAATCCAACATGCTGGGAAGACTGAAATCCTAAGTCATAAAAGGAAGCTGGGGGCTTCCCTGGTGGCGCAGTGGTTGAGAGTCCGCCTGCCTATGCAGGGGACACGAGTTCGTGCCCCGGCCCGGGAAGATCCCACATGACATGGGGCGGCTAGGCCCGTGAGCCATGGCCGCTGAGCCTGTGCGTCCGGAGCCTGTGCTCCGCAACGGGAGAGGCCACAACAGTGAGAGGCCCACATACCGCAAAAAAAAAAAAAAAAGGAAGCTGGAGTGAGTGGAACAAATCAGAGAAGGTTTTCATGGAAAGAGAACCTGGGAAAGGAGAAAGATACACAGTCTCTACACTGGGGAAGGGAATACTTTGGTGAAGCAGAAAAATCCATGATAGAAAACCAGACAATGGGACTTAACAGTTGTGTAGTAATTGGTGGAATTAATTGGTGCTAGAGATTCCTCTTAACAGAAGGCCTCGCTGTCAGACCTCTACGTGACACTAATTCTGACTTCTCTCCCTGGGCCTCAGTTTCCTCATCAGTCAACAGCAGGGCTTCCTGAGTTGCCTTCAGTTCTAACACTCCATGATTCCGTACCAGAGCCAAGGACTTACTGTAGGGCTCCTGTTCCTCAAAGACATTCTGCTTCAGGAAGCCACGACTCATATTCCCCACCCAGACAGGTCACAGGGAGCTATGGGACGTCCTGCTGGGGTATCAGCCAGACCCGGGGACCCGGCATGGAGCCCAGGAGTCCTGAGTCACATCACAGCATGAAGGACAAGGTCAGACTACAGACTTGATGCTAAAAGCAATGGAGAGCACAGGAGGTTTCAGAGCAAAAGAGGGACATGACCAGAACAGTGCTTTGGAAAGATGCAGGTGTGTGATAGATGGTGTGGAAGAGCAAAGAGTATGGAGAAGGCAAGTCCTTCTAGGAGGAAGTTGCAAAAATCCAAGCAAGGCTGGACCAGAGCTGTGACTATGGACATCGAGAAGAAAGAGTGAATTTGAGGAGAGATGCTGAAGGAGGACTGCCAGACCTCAGTGGCAGAAAACTAAGGAGAGAAAAGAACTTAACATAACAGCAGAGTTCTCACCTCACCTTCCAGTTGAGATGTGGAAGGATGCCAGTGCTGCCAACAGCATAGAGTGAATTGAAAAGGGTCGTGGCTAGGAAGGGGGCTGAGTTATGCCCACAAGCATAACTGGCTTGTGTCAGAATCACACTATGCTATTGCTAGAGAATTCTTCCTCTGAACCTACCATCAATCCGACTGACAAGCTCTTCTAGTGCCTTGACCTTCTTCTGGATCCCTGGTTGTGCAAAGGTGTAGTTATCCTGCAAACAACATAGGACTCAGGATGAACCAAACAGTCGTGCCACCATCCCTCATATTCACTGAAATACATTTATAAAACACAAGCTGTTTTTCCGAAGCTGGTGCCAGTGTTTTGGGGAACAAAGGAATCTCACAGAACAGCAGAGTGTGAGGAAAGCCTAAAAGAGCCCTGGGCTGTGGAGGCAAACCGCATGGCCCGGGAGCACAGAAGAAAGGAGGGGTATAGTCTGATGACAAAGGCAGGGCAACAATGGAAACCTCCTTAGGCTCCAGGGGACACTAGACCATTGCCTTTTGAAAGCTGTAAAGCTAATGAACGAGGTAAAGATGGATGGACCAAAAAGGGGGGGAGCCATGCTGGGTGGGGGGCCCTGTATGATACAGAAGAGCAACAAGGAACCCAAAGGGCTGCAGGGAGCCCCAACCCAGGTGTCCCACAAGGGCAGAACCACTCACCTGTATCCCATCCAGCAGTTTGCTCATGCACCAAAAGCTGTCGGCTTCTATGCTTCGCAGCATGTCCTGAGACAAATTGGTCACGTCAAAGTTCTCCACATCCTCTTCTGTAAAACAAAAGGTGAAGAAAGTCCGGAGGTCTTCTCCAAAAAATGGAGAGAGAAAGACAGAGTCTAGTATCTTCAACGGGGTCCTTAAGGCCAGGAGAGAGCCAGGCTAACGCGATGCCAAGGAACAGGGGCCTGCCCTCCCCGTCCCCTTGTCAGATGGGCAAATGTGTCCCAGGAAGGCTCTTGAGGATCTCCTTACAATGCTGAACAGGCCATTTCTCACACCAGTTTTGCTGGGTCCAACACATCTTCCTCTTCCACTGCATTTGTTCATTTAGTTTGAGGAAAAAAAATACTTCGGGCCTCCTGTTCATAGAGCTATATCCAGGGGCTTCCCTGGTGGCACAGTGGTTAAGAATCTGCCTGCTAACGCAGGGGACATGGGTTCGAGCCCTGGTCCGGGAAGATCCCACATGCCGTGGAGCAACTAAGCCCATGAGCCACAACTACTGAGCCTGTGCTCTAGAGCCCGTGAGCCACAACTACTGAGCCCGCGTGCCACAACTACTGAAGCCCGTGCACCTAGAGCCTGTGCTCCGCAACAAGAGAAGCCACTGCAATGAGAAGCCCGCGCACTGCAACGAAGAGTAGCCCCCGCTCGCCGCAACCAGAGAAAAGGCCACGCGCAGCAACAAAGACCCAACGCAGCCAAAAATAAAATAAATAAAATAAAAATAAATGAATTTTTAAAAAGAGCTATATCCAGCTCCCTGGAGATGGTCTGGAAAAATTCTTTGATTTCAGAAATTCACTGAACTGTCTAGCACACTCACACTTACAGGTAGTGAGAAAAGGTGGGATCAGGTAGCCCCAATAGTTCATTTTAAAGATGGGATCCCCCAGTTCTGACAAGGCAGACCCATGGCCTCACCGCTCAGAAGTGAAGATGAGTGTGTGAAGGAAGATGGCCCAAACCCGTGAAAGCTCCCAGGATTTAATCTCACCAATCTGGTAGTTATCAAGATGGGTTCTGCAAAACCTCAATCCTATAGGATACTCAAGAAAAAAGGTTCCACAGACAAATATGGTTGAGAAATGCTGCATTATATATCCTCGTCTTGGAGATTCACGAAGATCATAGCACACAAAAGGATTTGAGAAGTTATTAGACATTCTGCATTAAGTAAATCTCCTTAACCTTGCTTACCCAGCATTTCCCCAGCTTCTTTAGCCATGGGACCTCTTTTAAAGAGGATCGCCTATTAGCTTCTCATGGAAATCCCAGACTAAATGACAAGAGTGAGAGGTTGTCTATCTGGTCTGAGATACAAGCGGGGAGAATATAAGAGTCTTCTAGAAGAAGGAAGAGGTCATGTGATGTTTCCTTCCTGCCAGAGAGAGGTGGACAAGATGGGCCACCTCAACCTACAGGTCCCTGCATGCCTGTCAGAGACCACACATGGAAATGTTCAGGCCCTTGAGTTCTGTGCCAAACGCAGCTTATCTCCTTGGAGGCCTGTTTTGAAAACAGGGTGTTCACTGCAGTCCCTGGTGCTGCAGAGAGACACAGGCATGTGATGAAATGTATTCTCTTTCATTTATGAGAATTATTACTCTATTTAGACCTACATCTGAACCTTCTTGGGGAAATGTGTAAGAACTCTCAGATTCTCATCCTGTATAAACAGTGTTTTTCTAATGGACATCAAGGGCTGTAAAAACCCTTTTGGGGAGGGCGGGGTGCTTTGTCAGAAAAGCTATGACCCTGGGAATAGTGTAAAAGTCCATAGTTAATACAAGTAAAGTGTCAACAACAGTGCCTGGCACACAGTAGGCACAATATAGTTTATTTTAGATGAAGTTTACTAGGAATTTGTAATGAAATGGGAAAGCATGTCACAGCATTGAGGGAAAGGAATAAAGTACAAAATGATTTACGGTTTACTCTCAACTACTGCACATACAATATTTATGTGTTTATATAATCACAGAGGAAAGACAAAATATATCACAAAGGTTTACAGTGCTTATTCCCAAGGTGGTAGGGATAAAGAATTTTTATTTTATTTAAGCCTTACTATTCAAAAATTCTACAATAAGCATAATTTTTATAGTCAGGAAAAAATGCACATGATTTTAGAAAAAAGGGGCTACCACTGACTACATCTGCCTTTCACCACCAAAAAAGAACAAACAAGATTTTGTAAAACAACACTAAGCCTGAAGAAATGAAGACTTAAGATAATATATAAAGGTCTGTCTGAGAAACCACGCAAAAAAAAAATCCTTCCAAAAAATACCATCTTTGGGGGCTTCCCTGGTGGCGCAGTGGTTGAGAGTCCACCTGCCGATGCAGGGGACACGGGTTCGTGCCCCGGTCCGGGAGGATCCCACGTGCCACGGAGCGGCTGGGCCCGTGAGCCATGGCCGCTGGGCCTGCGCGTCCGGAGCCTGTGCTCTGCAACGGGGGAGGCCACAACAGTGAGAGGCCCACGTACTGGAAAAAAAAAAAAATCTTTCTATTTTTCTAACTTAAACACTTATTGTATAGTGGGGGCTTGTGTGTGGGGGGAGTGGCCATATATATACTATTAAGTTAATTAAGTGATACTGGGCTCTAAGACCCAGCTCATAAAATTTCCTTTTTCTTGTTGCTTCATCTTACATTTCTAAGATCCTTCCGTGTTGCTGTACAGACCTCTAGTTCACTGCCCCACACAGAGCACCACCCCTTTACATATCCGTTCCCCCCATGGATGGATATCCAGGTGCCTCCAACTCCCGCTACCATGAACAATAGCCAGAGGAACCATATGAGAACCACTCTGGGCCACAGGTTCAAGTGACCTAACCTCAGGTACCACCAGACCACTCTCCAGGACCAGACCCCCAGCAGTGTGCTAGGGAAGCGTGTGTTCTCCTTTTTAGTGAGCAAGACTGATCACACCAACCTTCCAAGGCAGTAGTTCCCTCTTTATGAAAATAGGGTTGTGGAACTTCCCTGGTGGTGCAGTGCTTAAGAATCCGCCTGCCAATGCAGGGGTCAGGGTCCGATCCTTGGTCTGGGAAGATTCCACATGCTGTGGAGCAACTAAGCCCATGCACCACAACTACTGAGCCTGCGCTCTAGAGCCTGTGAGCCACAACTACTGAGCCCATGAGCCACAACTACTGAGCCCGCATGCCACAACTACTGAAGCCCACGCGCCTAGAGCCCGTGCTCCACAACAAGAGAAGCCACTGCAATGAGAAGCCCGCGCACCGCCACGAAGAGTAGCCCCCGCTCGCCACAACTAGAGAAAGCCCGCATGTAGCAATGAAGACCCAACACAGCCAAAAATAAAAAAATAATAAATTTATTAAAGAAAAAGAAAATAGGGTTGTAAGAAAAAAATGAAAGCCACAAGGAAGGCTCAAGACAAAACCACTCCCACTATTCATACACGTTTCCCAAAAGAAAATCCAGAGTGCCACAATAATTTGAAGGGTCTTTTCCTACCTGGGCATTCTACCATTCCAGAACATTGCAGCGGGAATGTCACTGGGAATGGAAACCACACACAGCAGAGTAACAAGGGAGAAAGAGCCTGGGTCCCCAAGTAGACTGGGGAGCACAGCTGCCACATCAGCCCTGGTGACCTGTGGCTTTTCTGTCAGACAGAAGAGCACGTGGCTAACAGCACAGACTGGAGCCAGACTGTGTGGCTCAAATCCTGGCTCTGTCACTCACGAGCTATGTGGCTTTAGGCAAGTGACTTTACCTTCCGTGCCTCAACACCTCATCTGTTAAGGTGGTAATATCCTACCAGTGTCAATGCACACTGTAAGGATTAAACAAGTCAATACATGAAAAGTGCTAACAGTGCCTGTCATAAGCATTATGCAAATGTCAGCTAGTATTATTGCTATTATATGAGGAACAAATAAACTTCTACCTTGTTTAAGCCACTGTTATTTTAGATCTCTGTTATTCGCAGCCAAACCTAACCTAATTCCAAACGTACCTAAAGAATAAAAGTCAATTTTCAAAGCTTTCCATTTCCACCTTCTGGTCTCAAGGAAGAAAACTGAACATGAGGTTTAAGTGGTAAGATACAGCTCTCAGTAACTGTGCCTGTTCCAAATCTTTAGCTGTCCAGGGGGGAAAGGGACCAGACACGATGCTGAACCCTCTCTTGGGGACTCGAGTTGGGGGTTGTTGTTTCCCCAAGTTCTGCCCTTACGCCTGGCCTGCCCGTTAGCCCATGGCTTTCATGGTCAGTGGGAGAGCTCACCAGCATTTCAGAGAGTGGGAGGAGAGTTTAGTTTTAGTGTTCTGGCTGCTGGGAGGATAAAATTCACACATTCAGTCAAAAACTGTGAGCTGAGTGCACCACCAAAAAGCAGCAGAGAAAGGGAGGCCCAAATGCTCTCTGAAGGGCTTCATTCAGCATAAACAGTCTGTTCAGAAGGATCATTAAACGTCCCACTTGAGAGAAAATTCAACATATAATTGAAGCTGGAACGGGAAACCATGCCAGCAACACAGTCTCCAATGAGGGCAGCGTCTCTGGTTGTCATTATGCAGCGTTCAGCAGCCAGGACTCAGAATGGAGGGAATGAGATTTTAAGGGATATTTTATGGCTGTTTTAAGAGGCAAAGCATCCAAAAAGAGGAAACCCAAAAGCTCTTTATAAAAATCAAATCGCCCATTCCGGGCTTGACAAGAACATGCTGTCAAGCCCGGCATTATTAGCTGATAAAATGTACCACCTGGGTGGTAACCCCAGTCAAGTATTTATTTTTCTGAGAACTCCAGATCTCGGGCCTAAAATCAGCCTCACCTATGCCTCAAACACTCCCCTACAGCTTCGGGAAGAACGGCTTTTGCTTAAACTGACAAGAGTTAACTTGTCCACTAACTGCTTTAGGCATGTCCCAGGAACCATCTGTGATCGCAGGGCAATTTCTAGATTTTGTGATCTGTTGGGTCAGAATTAATCAGCCTGACTGGCAGGCATGAGAGGATTCAAGGCATCAGACTACAGACAGCCCTTCTATTTTCCAAAGCCTCTGGCTTACCTGATTCCTGTCTTTTTTTTTTTTTTTAACTGGACTCAAAAGAATACCTTACATAATATTTTCTGATCACAAAAATAAACTGATTGAGAAAAGAAAAAAAAATCTTTTCAGCTATACATCTAAAGAACTTCATAAAATAAGAGTTAAATATTTCATCCAGAAAAACACAGTTTTGGGCTTCCTTGGTGGTGCAGTGGTTAAGAATCTGCCTGCCAATGCATGGGACATGGGTTCGAGCCCTGGTCCGGGAAGATCCCACATGCCGCGGAGCAATTAAGCCCGTGCATCACAGCTACTGAGCCTGCGTTCTAGAGCCCGTGAGCCACAACTACTGAGCCTGCACACCACAACTACTGAAGCCTGTGCGCCTAGAGCCCGTGCTCTGCAACAGGAGAAGCCACTGCAATGAGAAGCCCGTGCACCGCCACGAAAAGTAGCCCCCACTCACCGCAACTAGAAGAAAGCTTGTGCAGCAGCGAAGACCCAACGCAGCCAAAAATAAAAAGTTAAAAATATATATATATTAAAAAAAAGAAAAAGAAACACAGTTTTAAGAAAAGTGTCAAGGAATTCGTCTGATCATCTGTATGTAATAATTTTTAAGTGGTTCAAGTGCTATAGAAACTTATTGTTGGGTGTTATTCATCTGGTATTTTCAGGCAAGTATTTGATAGCAGCAGCTGAGACAAGGCCACCACAGCTGAGCATGGACAAAGTAGAGGGGCCCCGGGACTTCCCTGGTGGTGCAGTGGTTAAGAATCCGCATGCCAATGCAGGGGATGTGGGTTCGATCGCTGGTCCAGGAAGATCCCACATGCCGTGGAGCAACTAAGCCCATGCGCCACAATTACTGAGCCTGCACTCTAGAGCCTGCAAGCCACAACTACTGAGCCCACGTGCCACAACTACTGAGCCCACGTGCCACAACTACTGAGGCCCACATGCCCAGAGCCCGTGCTCTGCAACAAGAGAAGCCACAGTAATGAGAAGCCCGCGCACCGCAAAGAAGAGTAGCCCCCCGCTCGCCGCCAACTAGAGAAAGCCCGTGCAGCAGTGAAGACCCAACGCAGCCAAATAAATAAATAAATATTAAAAAAAAAAAAAAAAGTAGAGGGAACCCTCGGCTAAACCCAGAAAAGTCAAACCACCTGACAAAGAAAAGGCAGCGAGGACAGGGAGGAGATTAGAGGAAAGACTTCTTCTGAGGCTCCTAAAGAGCGGAGACCCATGCGGGGCCTTTCTTCTTCATGAGGACCATGTTCCAGACTGAGTGAGAGGAGACGTGCTGTTTCCAAGACACAGAGAAGCAGCTGACCATGGAGCCCTTCCCGACGCCGTGCCTGTCAATCAGGGCAGTGACTAAAAGGTAAATATTAACTCAGAATGATCTCTGGCTGTCTACTACTCAGCGTGGGGCAGCCTGGCTAAAATTAATTTTAAAAACCAACATATCACTAAACCATCTCTACTTTCCTGAGGTTCCTGGATTACTTTTACTTTTATTTAACAAACACAAGTGGCTGCTGGCTATGACCTCAGATTACATGAACCTGAACTATATGAGTATTCAGGTTATGAGGCAAGGGAGGGGCCAGGTCCAGCACACACTTCACCTTCTAGGACCTGCCCAAAGACTACCCACAGAGCCAGGCAGCATGTCACCAAGACACTGTGTATGTGAACAGGCTCTAGGGAGTCCAAGGTCCCCAGTGCCAATGTCAGCTGCCCAGAGGCTCCTCATCTAGGCTCAAACATCTTGACTATGTTGGCTACCTCAAGTTCTCCTCTAATTTCTCATTTTTGGGGGGGTCAGATGAGAGAGACAGCAAGGGAGCATGCATGTGTCACTTGGTTTACCACCAGGGAAAGAGCAGGCTGGGTCCTACAGTGCCGGAGATGACAAGCTACAACTCGCCCTTGGAGAGCTTACCTCCTACAGGGGAGAAAATCCAGCACTGGACATCCCACCAAATGCTCACACTGCTCTCAACTGTCTGCTGAAAGCAGCTCAGCTCAGCTCAGCTCAGCACTCTGACTGGGCGTCTCCACATACATGTCTGCTGCTGCTGGAAAGAGTCTCATATGTCTCAACTATCACATATGAGGCTGCTGCATCTATGAAGACGGGGCCAGGAGGCACCTTGAAGAAAGGGGTAAAGTCCCAAACAGGGTGAGCGCTAAAAATTCAGCATCGGTCTCACTCCCAGTTCCCTCCAAACCAGTAGCATGAAAATGCAAAGTGGAATACCCTTACTCTATGATTCAAGTTATATAAAGTTTAGAGACAGGCAAAACAAATCGAGGTGTTAGAAGTCAGTAAAATAGTTACCCTTGTGGGGGTGAGAGGAGGGGCTAGAAGGGGACACAAGGGAACTTCTGCAGTGCTGGAAACGTTCCCCTTGGGCGCTGGTTATTTAGCGGAAATTATTGAGCTGTGCATGTCATGACATATGTACTTTAAAAAGTGTATGTTAGGGCTTTCCCTGGTGGCGCAGTGGTTGGGAGTCCGCCTGCCAATGCAGGGGACACGGGTTCGTGCCCCGGTCCGGGAGGATCCCACATGCAGCGGAGTGGCTGGGCCCGTGGGCCATGGCCGCTGGGCCTGCGTGTCCGGAGCCTGTGCTCCGCAACGGGAGAGGCCACAGCAGTGAGAGGCCCGCGTACCGCAAAAAAAAAAAAAAAAAAAAAAAAAAAAAAAAAAAAAAAAGTGTATGTTATACTTCAATACGAAGTTTACATTTTAAAAGGAAAAAAAGGAACGTCCTCTTAAGACAATGAAAGACTACGGAAGCCTGTCCAGTTTCATCTTTGGCCTCCACACCTTGCCAGGTGGGGAGGAAGAGGATCGGCAGGGCAGAGTTGGGCGTGAGATGGACAATGAAGCCTCCCAGGATCTAAGAGCATGGAGCTGGAGTATAATCCAAAGCAGCCCAGGAGCAAGACACAGCAACAGGGGCCATGGTACCTGGGCATGTGGGGAGTTATTAACAACTCCTTTCCTCTGAAAATCTGAGTGTTAACTACCAAAACTTAACTGCATGGCTCACTCCCTCGCCTCTTTCAGGACTCTGCTCAAACATGGTCTTCTCAGTGTGACCCCGGCCACTACCCTGATTAAAACCTGCTCCTGTTCCCACTCTTGCCAACAGGGCACAACTGTGCCCTTCTTTCCTCCTCTGTTCTCCTGCATAGCACTTATCACAGTCAAGGTAACAAATACCTTACTTACTTTTCTATTTATTGTCAGTTTCTGCTCATCAGAATTTACGTTCAGTGGAAGGGATTTCGTTTTACATATAATTTACATACATTAGACTACACATAAGCGCACGGTTCTGTTTTGACACATGTATACATCGTGTAATAAAGTGCCCCAGTCCAAATAGAGAACATTTCCATCACCCTATAAAGTCTCTCCTTGCCTCTTCCTAATCAATCTCCCACCAAGAGTCGACCACCATTCTGATTTCTATCACTGTAGATTATTTATGAACTCCATTTAAATGGAATCATACATACAATGTGTACTTTTCTGGTATCTGGCTTCTTTTGTTCAACATAATGGTTTTTGAGATGATTTCTTCCATGTTCTTGCTTTTATCAGTAGTTCATTCTTTTTTATGGCTGAGTACTATTCCGTTGTGTGACTACCCATTCTCCTATCAACAGATATTTGGGTTGTTTCCAATTTTTGTCTATATTAATACAGTTGTTATGAATATTCCGACGCAGGCTTTGGGGGACTATATGTTTTCATTTTCCTTGTATAAATACCTAGAAGTGAAAGGCAGGGATTTTCGTCCACTTTGTTTATGGTCGTATCCCCAGTGCCTAGAGCAGTGCCTGGCACGGTGTAGTTCCTCAATAAGTATTTGCTGAATGAGTGATGGAACTCCATCTCCATCCCTTACAAGAGAGAGAACTTTTGACTATCTCAGCACAGTAGCAGAATACTGTAATTCACTGCCCTCCAGTGGCCAAGCCCAGCAAAGCTGCACTATTTCCTGAATATCTAGCAACGTTATGAAATTTTCATTCTTTCATTCATCTAGACAAGTATGGAATGCCTATTTTGGACACCAAAATAAAAGCACTGGGAATATAAAGATGTTTAAAATAGTCTCTGGCCTCAAAGAATCATACAGTCTGGTGGGAGAGGGTAGGAGGGAAACACACAATAATTGGTGTGGTAAAGTCCTACAAAGGGGAAATGCACAGGGTTATGGAAAGAGTACCACTGGGGTGGTGGGGGTAGGGAATAAGTCTCAGGGCAGGCTTCCAGGAAGGAGGGGTGTCTTAAAGGATGCACAAGGATTAGCCCAGGGGATAAAGAGGTGGTACAGGACAAGGCTTTAGATTAAAACTGTCAATTTTGGATTTCTGAGTTTAAGAGGTGAGGCAGGAAGTAGAGCACACAGGGCCTTGCACAGGCCAGAGAATCTGGACTTTTTTTTTTTTTTTTGGCTGTGCTGTGTGGCTTGCAGGATCTCAGTTCCCCAACCAGGGACTGAACCCGGGCCATGGCAGTGAAAGCCCAGAATCCTAACCACTAGGGCACCAGGGAACTCCTGAGAATGTGGACATTTTAACTGTAGGTGATGGGATGCTAGTGAAGGGTTTTAAGCAAAGGAGCTGCACCGACAAGTCTGTGTTTAAATGGTGTGAAAGATGGGAAGAAGGGGACAAAAACCAGAGATGGGAAAACACACTTGGCCATTTCAGCAATCCAGGGCTAAGCTAGGGTAGTCATAGGAGGAATAGAGAGGGAAGCAGATTCAAGAAATATTTAGGACATGAAATCATCAGAGCTCTGTAACTGATTGGATATGCAAGAATGAGAAAAAAGAATTATGAACAAGTCTTAGCATTTCTGACTTAAGTGACAGGAAATGCTGGCAACTGAGAGAAAAGTGTGGCTGGGTATGGAGAGGAGTTAGTCAAACACTGAGTCTGAGGAGCCTAGGGATAGCAAAGATTGTCACTATGCATAAATAACTATAACCCACTCTTCCTTGGTGAAAGGACCCATAAGGGTACTGGCCACCTGGGATACAGACTGTGTTTTCCAGGCTCACTTGCAGATGGGAATGGCCATAAGACTAAGTTCAGACAAGAGAGATTCAAAACCAAGTGTCATGTACTTGGGAAGTGTCCTTCAACAGAAGGAGTATGCCTTTCTTCCTTTCCCCCTCCATACTGGCTGGAATATAGATGTGATGGCTAGAGCACAAGCGGCTATCTTGGATCATGAGTACAAAAACACATGCTGAGAATGGCAGGACAACAAAAGACAGAGGAAGCTGGATCCCTGATACCATGGAGCCCCAGACTACTTACCTCCTGACTTTTAATGTGAGAGAAGTAAGCTTTTCTCTCTTGCTTAAGGTATTGGTTCCCTGTCAGTGCAGACAAGCTAATCCTAACTGGTCATTTATGACATATCTGAGTGTAAATGTCAGGCAGGGAACATGAGTCAGAGGTATGGGAAAGACTTCCCTTCTGGGAGTTCTACTGCTGTCATGCTTCTAAGTAAAACCTGAAATGAAAATCCTGCTGTACTACTTCATGCAGAGGAGAAGGGGGAGAGTTATTTGACAGTGTTTCATTTTGTAATGAAAGAAATAACCAGGCACCACTCTTCTTCTGAAAACAGGACATGTCATGAGCCCCACTTTTCTATACGATTTCCTCATTTGCATCACTTAAACAGTTACTGTTACGCAGCTTAATTTGGTGATGGCCACATCATCAATTACATTTGACCTTAATATGTTCCAAGCTAGATCAATAATGTCATCTAAGTCCAAAAGGTTTTGGAGATGAGAGGCTAAAGGCATTCTACCATCTCAGGGGTCACAGTCCAGAGACAGTATCTCCCCAGGGGTGACCCTCCAGCATTGTCACCTCTGGACCCAGACATAGCTGGCTTATCCACAGAGGACCCACTTCTATGTGAGCAGCTGGTTTCAGCAGATAAAGAGGCTACTGGGGGGCTAAGCCAGCTACAGAAAAATCCTCTAGCAACTCAGAGGAGAGTCACTGGTTCTCCCCGTTTTCAACTATTTTACAACAAACATGACACAAAGCATGAAGCCAGCTCAGGTACCAATTTATAAAAGTAATAAAGAACAGATAGGGGAGGAGGTAGGAGAGAGGCCAAACAATGTCCTGGTGGCATGTGGATCCCACAGCTCTACTAGGACACGTCCTCCACGCTACAACTCAGTAAGATGGGGCGGTGGGCTAAGGCTGCCTGATGATACCTGCCTGGGATGACGAGGGCAACTGCCTGGCCTGTTCCATGGGTGAAGGATACCTGAGGCCTCCTGTGGTAGGGAGAGTCATATCAGAGAGGTCATAACAACACACCTCTCACAGTAGCTGCCTTACTAGGATATGGCACTGTTAGAGAAGGGAAGAAAAGCAGCATTATTACTCAGACAAGAGAACTATTCTTGAAGGCCACAAACAATGTTGAATCTATGTTCAGGAAAGGCCTTGAGGCTGGAGGGAAGTCTGTATGCCTTGTTTCTTTGAAGCTTAATTTATACCCAGCAACTGATGAACAGACAAATAAAATGTCGTATATTCATACAATGGAGTATTTATTTGACCGTGAAAAGGAATGACCATTTTTATGAAATGTCCAGAAAAGGCAAATCCATAGAGACAGAGAGTAGATTAATGGTTGCCTAGGAACAGAGGGGGTGCGGGGGCTTGGGAGTGATGGCTAAGGGGTACAGGATTTCTTTTTGGGCTGATGAAAATATTCTAAAATTGACTGTGCTGATGGTTACACAACTCTATAAATATACTAAAAACCATTGAACTGTACACTTTAAATGGGTGAATTGTATGGTATATGAATGCCATCTCAACGAAGCTGCTATCAAAAAAAGAAAAAAATACCCCACCAAACTAATTTGTAAATTTACTGCACCTCCAATAAAAATTCAGAAGGGTTCCCTACATCCTGAATTTGGCAAGTTGATTCTAAAGTTCACCTGGAAGAAGAGCCAAGACAATTTTTACAAAAGGATGATGAAAGAGACTGGCCCTGAAATAATAATAAAACACACTGCAAAGGTCAAAAATCCAAGCTGTTGGTACATGCATAGAAATGGAGATAAATGGGACAGAAATAAGTAAACCATATAAATAAAGAAATTTATATTATATTATGAAAAGGGATTTCACATGAGTGAAGAAAGGGTGTACTATTTATAAATCGTGTTGAAAAAATGAACTATCCAGTTGGAACAATAACTTTAAATCTCAGCCCCCACTGTACAGGAAAATAAATTACTAATGGAATTTAAAAAGCTAAATGTAAAATCAAAACCACAGCATATTAGAAGAAAACATGGAAGAATATTCTTATAATATTGTGGTCGGGAAAGACTTCCTAAGCAATATACCGAATCTAAAAACCATAAAGGAGGAGGTATTTCCTTCATGTCCTTCTCACACTTTGCAATGACTTGTTTAATTTTTTGTGAGCCCCTTAACCCCTGCACTAGATGGGAGGCTCCATAAGGGCAGGGCCCACATCTGTTATCTTAGTCACTCTATCCTCTGGCACATAGGAGGAGCTCAATAAATACCTGTCGAATGGACAGATTTGACCACATAAAAATTAGGAAGTGCTACATAAGGAGACACAATAAAAAAAGTTGAAAAGACAAGTGATGGTCTGGGAGAAAAAAAAAGAATTAGCTTGAACTATATAAAATTCCCATGGAGGGATGTGTCAAAATTGGTTGAATATTAGCAATTTCATGTGGTTTGACCTAATATTTTTAACACATAGCAGATGAAAAATGAATATATCTAATCCACATAAAGCTCTTACAAAACAAGACCAACAGTCCAATAGAAAAAACTAGATAGGACTTCCCTGGTGGCACAATGGTTAAAACTCCGCCTGCCAATGCAGGGGACATGGGTTTGATCCCTGGTCTGGGAAGACCCCACATGCCACAGAGCGACTAAGTCCGTGCACCACAACTACTGAGCCTGCACTCTAGAGCCCACGAGCCACAATTACTGAGCCCACGTGCCACAACTACTGAAGCCCACACGCCCTAGAGTCCAGGAGTGGGAACTGCTGAGCCCGTGTGCTGCAACTACTGAAGCCTGCGCACCTAGAACCCATGCTCCTCAACAAGAGAAGCCACCGCAATGAGAAGCCCGCACACCGCAACGAAGAGAAAGCCTGCATGCAGCAACAAAGACCCAACGAAGCCAAAAATAAATAAATAAATAAAGTTATTTAAAAAAAACGAAAAACCTGGATAAAAGAATTTTTTTTCTTTTAAGCCTACAGCACCCGGTATTCCCAGGTGGTCTCCCATCCAGGTACTAACCAGGCCCAACCCTGCTTAGCTTCCGAGATCAGACAAGATCGGACGCATTCAGGGTGGTATGGCCATAGACTGGATAAAAGATTTGAACAAGCAGATGACAAAAGAAACAAATGCTAACACACAAAAGAAAAGATAAACCACCTCACTGATGAGCAAGTGGAAATAAAAATTGAAACACAAACCATGGTTTATTTGCCGAATTGGTGAAACACAGTTAGACTAAAATACCCAGTTTTGCTAAGGATGTGAAGAGTGCACCCAAACATTAGTGGAGTATAAACTGCTGTAAACCTTTTTGCAGTGTAATTTTGGAGTGGTACCTATTTGGCATGCTTTTAGGACTAGTAATTTCCATTCTATGGGCTCTCTTTCAGGGAAACATGTATTTTAACACGAATGCATAAGAAAATATGTACAAGGATATTCACTGAAGTGTTCTTTATAATAGCTAAAAATTGTAGATTATTTAAATGTCCTATTATAAAAGAATTGTTTACTATAGTAAAATTTGATGAAAGTAAATATAATTGCTGAAAATGATGAGGTAGATTCATATGTCCAAACTTGGAAAGCTGACCAGATATTTGTGAATGAAAACAAGCAAGATAGAGAAAAGTATGGATAAGTTTGATCCCAGTTTTCTGTATACAACAGAGAAAAATAATATATGCAGCTCTATCTGCACACAGGAAAAGAACTGGAAAAATACACACCAAGAGGTCAATAGTAGTTATCTCTGGTGATGGCGGGGGTAGAGGTGAGGTAATAACAATTCTATATTGTTTTTATTTTTTTAATAAATTTACTTCTTTATTTGTTTATTTTTGGCTGCACTGGGTCTTCGTTGCTGTGCGCAGGCTTTCTCTAGTTGCGGCAAGCAAGGGCTGCCCTTTGTTGTGGTGTGCGGGCTTCTCACTGCAGTGGCTTCTCTTTGTTGCGGAGCATAGGCTCTAGGCACACGGGTTTCAGTAATTGTGGCTCACAGGTTCAGTAGTTGTGGCTCACAGGCTCTAGAGCGCAGGCTCAGTAGTTGTGGCACACAGGCTTAGTTGCTCCACAGCATGTGGGATCTTCCCAGACCAGGGCTCGAACCCGTGTCCCCTGCATTGGCAGGTGGATTCTTAACCACTGTGCCACTGGGGAAGTCCTTGATTTTTCAAAATGAGTATGTACCTCTACTGTATTTTTTTTTTTTTTTAAGAAAAGGAGCAATAAGAAATGTGCTGCCTGCTTTGGAGCAGGGAATGGAGAAGAGGGAGACACTAGATAGATCTAAGTTGAGATACCACCAATTCTTATAAAGAGCACAGGTATTTAGGTCAAAAGACGTAGGTTTGAGTTTGGGAAGCTCATTTAAAATAGGTTGATACATCTACCTTAAAGAGAGACTGGGGGCTACTAAATGAAATCAGCAATGGTTTCACTGGCCAGCAGGTGAGACTGACAAACCAAACACCCAGATCAGAATGCAGTCATAGCAAAAGACCTAGGTTTGAGTTTGGAAAGCTCATTTAAAATAGGTTGATATGGGCTTCCCTGGTGGCACAGTGGTTGAGAGTCTGCCTGCTGATGCAGGGGACACGGGTTCGTGCCCCGGTCCGGGAAGATCCCACATGCCACAGAGCGGCTGGGCCCGTGAGCCATGGTCGCTGAGCCTGTGCGTCCGGAGCCTGTGCTCCGGCAACGGGAGAGGCCACAACAGTGAGAGGCCCTCACACCACAACAAAGAGCAGCCCTCGCTCGCCGCAACTAGAGAAAGCCAAAAAAATCCCCCAAAAAACCAACTAGAGAAAGACCAAAAAAAAAAAAAAAAAGGTTGATACATCTACCTTAAAGAGATATTGGGGGCTACTAAATGAAATCAGGTAAGTCAAAGTACTTTGCAAACGGTAAAGTGCTTTAAAAAATCAGGGTTATATTACTGGTTGGCCTGGCAAGTTTTACTTTGAAAACTGGAAAAATAAGGGCTAAAGGTACAAACTCCTAAGGAAAAGAGACATGGATGGGAACTGATAGATTAAGAGAGACTTAAGAGACATATCAACCAATTAGTAGAATGTGTGGACCTGATTTGAACCCTGATTCAAACAAACTGTTAAATGTAATTACGGGAATCAAGAAAATTTGAATAGTGTTATATATTAGATTATATTAAGGACCTATTATAACTTTTTAGATGTTAATAATTGCATTACAGCTGTGAGTGTCCTTAATCATTATCTTTGAAAGGTACATATGGAAATATTTATGGATGAAATTATATGGTGCTTGACATTGAAATTTGCTTACTCACAAAGATGAGTGGGTGAAGAATGGACAGAGTTATGAAGTTGGGTGGCAGGTATATAAGGATTTATGGTATTATTTTTTCTACTTGTACATATGCTTGAAACTGAAAAGTTTTTGTAAAAAAGAATGGGCCCCGCCTTCCTAGTTCTAGGAGGAGGTACCAAACACCCATCTGAAGTCTGCTGCAGAGGTGAAACTGAGTACAGCCTTGCCAAGAAAGGCTTCCTTGCTGAGGAGGGGCAGAGAAGCCCACACTTCACTGTGTAAACACTGTGGATCAGCAGTGGTTTCACTGGTCAGCAGGTGAGACTGACAAACCAAACACCCAGATCAGAATGCAGTCATATCTATCAAAGAAAGGCAGAGTGGACTTCCCTGGTGGCGCAGTGGTTAAGAATCTGCCTGCCAATTCAGCAGACACAGGTTCGAGCCCTGGTCTGGGAAGATCCCACACGTCGCAGAGCAACTAAGCCCATGCGCCACAACTACTGAGCCTGTGCTCTAGCGCCCTCGAGCCACGACTACTAAGCCCGTAAGCCACAACTACTGAAGCCCATACACCTAGAGCCCGTGCTCCGCAACGAGAAGCCACCACAATGAGAAGCCCGTGCACCACAACGAAAAGTAGCCCCTGCTCATTGCAACTAGAAAAAGCCCGTGCACAGCAACGAAGACCCAATGCAGCCAAAAATAAATAAATAAATAAATTTATTTAAAAACAAAAAAGAAAGGCACAGTGCTTGGTGGGGCTGATGGTAGCAATGGGATGGGCGCCTATAGAAGGCAAAGGAAAATTTGGTACAAAATATAAATGACAGCTAACAACATAGTTAATATCCAATTAGAACTGCAGCTGCTGAGGATTTCCCTTAATGGGCATAAAAACTGGCAATGCCAGCGTTCAGACCTCAAATGTAGATTAACGAATGGATTAATACCTTCCTAGGCTCATCCTTGAATACCATCTCAGAAAAGTACTACTGCAAGAATCAACCCCCAAATCCCAACAGACCAGCTGCACCGCTCTTTAATAAAGTTAAACCACACAGAATTAAGGTGCCTCTGAAAACTGACCTATTAATGTGAGGGGTAAATGAAAGTTCTCTAGCAAAAGCTTTATTTATATGCTTTTGCTTAGGGTCACTGGACAGAGTGGACAAGAGTGTGACCTTCCACCCTTACTCCCAGTTCTGCCCTGGCTGCTGTCACTTAAGGGGAACAAGGAATGGCATCATTAGGTTGCCTTACGTTTTGAGTAATGAAAAATAAAAAAGGCTGCCTCATGAAAGACCAAAACACCATGCCTTTGAGTCCCACCAGAAAACCGGAATGGGAAGGATCAAGTGAGACATTTCTTATGCCCTCCCCCTCCAAGGGGCTCCACTCCAGTCCCCTTCTCATTACCATCCTACCCCCTGCAATGGCTTTCTACAAAAAGAATAACCCACCACCCTCAGAGTCTGAAGAAGAGGGTTCTGATCTTAGCCCTGCCACTAATAAGGAGGCTAGGAATCTCACAATCCATCTGTGAAATGAGGGGAGTAGACGGATAGTTTTCTAAAATCCTTTTCAATGTTCTTGTTCCCACATGAACTTCTCTTTGACTAAGAGAACAAAGCATCAGGCCATGACAGATAGGTTTTCCTATGAGTCTTGAAGCACAAGTGACTGAGGAAACCAAAAAAGTGGAGCATCCTCAATGCCTTTTAAGACTCTGCCTGATTTAGGCCTGGCTGGAGCAGGTGGCTGGAGCTGTAAGAAAACCTAACTGCTGCCGTGACAGCGAATCACTCTGTTCGAAATGACAAGAACCCAGTGGGGTAAGAGGTGAAGAAAGAGGAGGAGAAACCAAGGTCCCAGAGCTCTCCTTGGCCCATTCCATTACCTAGATTCCGGCACCTTTCCTGCTCTATACGTCCACATCCTGCTCCTAAGATACAGCATGTGAACTGAAGTGTGAAGGCCTAATGTATAATCTAAAATTCCAGCTTTCACAGATGAGGGCCTGCAGTTGAGGTGAGTTCAAAATAATCCAAAAGGAACCTCAGTCAAACCATCAAACCATCTGTTTATGGCAGAACATAAATATATCAATTTGGTCATTCTTTGGCAAAGGTCTTCTTAGGAGAGATCTGTGACCATCTCGAGAGAGAAATTCCAGGCTGCTGCTGCAGCTGCTGTTAAAACAGGTTTAGTTGTGTATTCTAAAGCCACTATCTTTTTTCAGCAAGATGTGCCCACTGGCTGCACTCTTGGGAAAAACAAACAGACCACAGATAAGAAAGAGCAATAGCTTTTTCAACTTGGTACTCATGCTTCTTACCGACATATTCTGAGAGGAAGACAACAAAGAACGGAGTGACCAGGTCATTAATTCCTTGGACATACCCACTGGCAGGGTGTCGGATGGCCCAAATAAATAGAATTCTTTCGAAGATCTAGGAAAATGAGAAAAAAAGACGACATGATGTTAAATCACGGGGATACTCTCCCTCCCTCCATTTACCTACCTCACAATTTAACTCAGCGTTGCTACAGAATTTGTAGAAAAAATTTTAAAATATTGTGGACAAAGGCAGTCTACAAATATAAAAAGTTTCTAAGACACTAACTGTTTTTAAACGGGGGTAGGTGCTCCTTGCCCTTTCTCTTTTCAGTATCTAGCCAACGTGATATAAAATTGGGAAACGCAAAGGAGAGTGACACAAATGGCTTAGAAAAAGGTTTGCTGTGGATGTCATTAATTCAGGCCACCATGCTCATTTGTAGATGCTGTTTCTCTATTTCCAGGAGCAAGATATCAGAATATCCAAGTTCTGATACATTTTCTAAATCTCTTTCGGTCATTACAGGATTTAAAGAGGAAATGCCTTCTTTACCACACTCCCCTTTCTCCTTGCTGAGACGGAAGGAGATCTAGATCTGGAGTTAGTTCTAACCCAGCTTGACTAGGAACCAGTGACAGACTCTAAATGCAGGAAGTCATTTCACATATCAGGATGCAACCCAGACATTTACTGGGGACAGGAAGTCAAATAAACCAAATCCTATGGACTCCTACAGACAGGAACTTGAGAACAGAGAAGTCAGCCAGGGCCTCCATGGGGAAAGCCTCTGGGGTTAAGTACATTAGCCACAAGAGGCCAGAGGACTGGGGAGAAAGAAAAAATCTTTTTTTTTGGCCGCACTGCACAGCACGCAGGATCTTAATTCCCCAACCAGGGATCGAATCCGTGCCCCCTGAAGTGGAAGCACGGAGTCCTAACCACTGGACCACCAGGGATGTCCCTGAAAAGATCTTTATGGTCCTTTTACAGAGTCCAGCCCTGTCGCATCCTGTTACACTCCTCTCTGTTTTCACTATGCCCTTGGAGCGTTTCCCCTGTCTTCTCTCAGCTTGCTGATACTCATCCCCTGGCTTCATCCTGCTGACCACAACTCCTGGGCCCAATACATTCCTTAGACAGGCTTTGACTGGGCTGCCTCAGGTCTCTGAACCACACCAGAGGGATGACAGAGGTGGAAATGACTACATGCGGAGGGACAGGAGATTAGGGGCCTCCACAGCACCTGGCTCTGCAGAGCCCAGAGTCAGTCAGCTCTGCGGGCAGATTGAAGAGGCCCTCTCGGAGGTCAGGTGCAAGGGAGAAAAAAACCTCCCATGGGGAAAAGTAAAAAAGAAGTGGTCGTATGGTTTTGGAGTTGGTTAGCCAGTGTAGGAGAGATGTAGAGAATCCAGACACAATAAAGGATGTTTCCCAGCCCTTGTGTTGAGTCTGCCTTCCAGCTGGCAGAGAGAGACAAGAAACACTCCCACCGTCAACACCCCTGCCCTCGCAGGCAGTAAGAGCAAAGCCCAGCCTGGAATGAGCTGGCCTCTGCCTCCACTAGATGGGCCCACTTGCTCCCCGGGGCTGAGGGAAGGGTGTGGCGTCCTCATTTGTGTTAGGCCCAACACTCCAATGGGACCCCTCTTACATTCTTTGCTGCTAAATACCGTCCTCCCTCCCTTGAAACTGTGGCTCAAGCTAGACCCACCACGTTCAGGAAGATCTCAAGAGTTCCCTGCTCCACTCTGTCTCCTCACACCTCCTGTGGCCTGTGTCTGTCTGGATGTCTCTGTTAAAAGCTCTTCCGGACCAATCCTTCTGAAGGACTTATCAGGGCTTCTACTTCACACTATCAGCTCCTTGTGAATACACAAATCCCTGGTGACTGGCTTAAACAATGGCCAAGCGCATGGAAGCTAACCATTCAGAATCAGGAGACCTGCAATAATCCCTCTCTAGTAAGGATGGGACAGTGCAGACACACTCACACTGTGCAAGTGAAAACGCCAAAGAGAGAGAAATAGATGAGCACCAAGCCTGGTTACCAGGGGAGACCATGGAATCTTCCTTACAGAAAAAGCCTGGGACAATCTTGTCTACCTCTGAGACACCTCTTCTACTAGTGTGGGTAATTCTCACTTACTATAGTCAATTCTCAAGTATCTTTAGGTTTATAAAACAAGTCTTTCAATATTCAATGTTACTTAATTTTCTGCTCCTTGGTTGGCAATTTATTCTGTTTATGATAACTACAGTCTGCTAGATGGAAAGGTGATTCAAGAAAAATTGGAAAGACTACAGTTTGAATTTCTTTCTCTGTAGGCAGGTTCCACTACTAGGAGAAGCCTTTTAAATAAACTACTTTCCCTGTCTCCAAATTTAAAGTAACCATGCATAGGTAAGAGAGAAGAATCTGAACATCTTCAAGTTAAAATGAGGAATAAGCAGGGCTGAGCCATGGGAAGCTGAACGGGAGACACAAAGGGATCCTGGGCGGCTTTTAGCTTCCTTTGAGCTGACTCTTACAGGTAAAATAATGGTGTCACCCTCAAAACCTTCTTGATGCTAGTGGTAAGTTATGAGCGATCCCATTAGTAGACACATCTATATTTAGACAGAATTATGAGTATAATCTAAAGTCAAACAGAAATTATTTTGAGCATTTTTTATCACATTTTCTCTATTATGAGGATGAGTGAAAATATAATTCAAAGAGCATTTACAACCGGTATCCTAGCTACTATGAAGCTGCAAAGGAAATCCCTAATCTTGAGGAGTTTATATCAATACTTACTGCTTGGTCAAAAGAAGAACAGTCCCACTGAAACCTTTCATGTGCTTTGCCAACTTGTTAGGTCTCAACATATCACTACTAATTTGACTTCTGGGTAGGTATCCAAAAGAATTTAAAACAGGGCCTCAGATATTTGTATATCCATGTTCAGAGCAGCATTACTCACAATACCCCAAAGGTGGAAGCAACTCAAGTGTCCACTGACAGATGGCAGATCAACAATATGTCTTATACAAATATAATGGAATATCATTCAGTCTTAAAAAGGAAGGAAGGGGACTTCCCTGGCGGTCCAGTGGTTAAGACTCTGTGCTTCCGATGCAGGAGGCGCAGGTTCGATCCCTGGTCGGGGAACTAGGATCCCGCGTGCCGCGCAGTGCGGCCAAGAAAATAAATAAATAGGGCTTCCCTGGTGGCGCAGTGGTTGAGAGTCCGCCTGCCGATGCAGGGGACGTGCGTTCGTGCCCCGGTCTGGGAAGATCCCACATGCCGCGGAGCGGCTGGGCCCGTAAGCCATGGCCGCTGAGCCTGCGCGTCCGGAGCCTGTGCTCCGCAACAGGAGACGCCACAACAGTGAGAGGCCCACGTACAGCAACAAAATAAATAAATAAATAAATAAATAAATAAATAAATAAATAAATAAATAAATAAATAAAAATAAAAAGGAAGGAAATTCTGACACATGCTACAACATGGATGAACCTTGAAGATATTATGCTAAGTGAAACAAGCCAATCACAAAAGGAAAATACTGTATGATCCCACTTATTTGAGGTACCTGGAATAGTCAAATTCATAGACACAGAAAGTAGAATGGCAGTTGCTGGGGGATGGAAAATTATTGTTTCATGTGTACAGAGCTTCAGTTTGGGAAGATGAAAAAAAGTTGTAGAGATGGCTTGTGGTAATGGTTGAACAACAATATGAATGTACTTAATGTTACTGAACTGTACACTTAAAAGTGGTTAAAATGGTAAATTTTGTTACATATGTTTACTACACACACACACACACACACACACACACACCACTACCAGCTAGATAAAGCAGAGCAAACACAGGACTAGGAATTCTAGGGTGTAGTTTCTGTCTTCATTCTGTCACCAGGTAGACTCAAGATGCTAGGCAAGTCCCTTAGCCTCTCAAAGTGCTACTCAGCCCACAGGTTTGTTATGAGGATCCAATGAGAATGCATAAGAAAGTGCTCTGAAAGGACCAAAGCTCCATAGGTGAACACACTATCACGATTAGCCTTAAACCTGCCCATGCCTGGAGGGAGGGCTAAGCACACATCCACACAGATGGTGCCACAGAAAGATGGGGGGAGGAGGACTGAGAATATTGAGCACTTCCCTCACCTCCTGTACAAGTGGTTGCTGGAACAATGGAATGAGAGGATTCGTCCTTGGAATGTCGATGTGAATCTGAAAAAGAGAAGCCGTATCCAAAAACACAAATGCCAGTTTGTTCTTTTCAGAAGTTATTTTCTTAGGAACCAGAAATCAAGGGAGTAAGAGTGAGAGCACAATTTATCTTTAGAAAGAATTGACTGACATACAAAAATAGTCTAGTTAAACCTACCTACCTGTGCATCTGGAACACATTCCCATGATAGCAATAGCTTTTTGAACAGTGAGGAAACCTTCCCAAATAAACCACAGTTCCCAAGAAGTAAAAGAGCTCTGAAAGCTGCAAAAACATGCCAGGATAGAGAACTAGAGGGAGCTGGCCTTTAATACCTGGCACTGAAAGTTCTGACTTCTGTTACCAAAGAAGTCATGATGATTGGCTTTGGCTTCGGGATTTCCCAATGTCTAACAACCCTAAGGACTGTGTCAATAGCCGCAGAGGCTACTTCAATTCTTGGAGCTTGCTGTAGACAGTTGCCTCCCCCAGTATTTTCCCCTCTGCAACCACGAGACTCCCCTTCACACCCTCCACCTTTCCGCAGGCTGTGGGGACCACTATGCGCAATGATAGAACACTCCCTGCTAAGGCTGCTGATGGCTACGGCTCCTGCAGACAGACAAACATGGTTGCTGAAGAGGCACTGCAGCTGCCAGAAGGACACACTGATGTCACAGTCCAGAGGGATGGACCACAGAGTGAACTCATCTTTCAGCTTGTGTCCCATAACCCTTACTACTCTCTGTGTGGTCTGTGGACCAGCAGCAGGTGGCGTCACCTGGGAGCTCATTAGAACTGAAGGTCTCACCCCAGACCTCCTGAATTAGAATGTGCATTTTACCATAATCCCTAGTTGGGATTTTATCATAATCCTAAGTGATGTGTATGTACATTAAAGTCAGAGAAGCACTGCCACTGACCAGGACCCCCCAGAATCTATCTATTTAAAATGGTTAAGATAAGAGCTACTGAATTAGAAAGAGGGGAAGTAGTTCTGGGAATAAATTTAATTCCTAACCAGCACACTGTAGCCTGAAGACTTGGAAAACTCGCACCCCCAGAGCACTTCCAGGAGCCACACCTTAAGATTATGACTAGTGAGCAAAAGGGCAGCAGGCGATGACTGTACCTGTCGGTAGGTATCCTGGTGATGTTCCTCATTTCGAGAGTCATAATACTGTTCAATGAAGCCAAAATACTCCTCCCGCTTCCGCTGCAAGGTCAACTTCCTCCTCTCAGTGTTTGCTGGGAGATAGCCCTGTAGACAAGACTGCTAGTCAGATGGGGACAGGCACTGGTTGGATGAATCCTTAATTTTTATTTTAGCCTGAGCAGTGGCTTGGAAACTATCACAGGAACTGAAAGAAAGCTGCCAAGACACAAGCGTAAATCCCATCTTGGTTCTGGCCACCCAGTGTTTGCCCTCTCCTCATTCAAAGAGATGCACATGTGGGCAGATGAAGCACGGCCAACCAGGGTTATTTACCCCTGCACCCCCTGCACTGCGCTAGGAGCGGGTACTGCTGGAGCACCACGGAGCTCCGGAGCTGGCACAGTAGAGAAGCGAATGTAGGTCAGTAGGAGGGAACTGGACCCAAGTCAGGACCTCCTGGGGCTGCATGTGCATGAGACAAGCCTTCCCAGGGTCACGGGAAGGTGGCCGCCTCTGTGGCATATCTCAGTGGTGTGCCACATGAGTCGGTGCCGGTTACACGTTCTTTTCTATGGTAACATTCAGAACTACCAGCTTAGGAACCTGAATGGAATCTGCGACACAGCAGCTGCAACATTCAGACACAGAACTGCTGGCAGCAGCTCCCCTCCTGGCCCCAGCTCCAGGCCAACTTGCATTCTTATCCCTGGTCTAGATCCCACTCTCAATTCTTACATCTCCTGTTCCCCTTCCATTCTCACCACATCTACTTCTAATAGCATTTAAACTTAGAAGAAGCAGGGGCAACGATTACACGGCTGCAAGACTGGGGGTGGGGGCAGTCAGGAGAGAGCCGTCCCCTTGCAGGCAGCTAAGGGATACATTCCATAGCGAGCGAGCAAGCAAGCGCCTGGAGAGCAGGGGCTGTGCTGTTTTCACTTCCCTATATCCTCACAGCACCTGGCACCATGACTGGCAAACAGCAGGCCCTCAATAAATCCTTATAGGATTTATTGAACGAATGAATGAATTTTACAGGCTCAGGAAATCAAAGTGTTCCTATCACAGTGACAGGCACAGTGCTCCGTTACTTAGTGAACGTGGGACTAGTGCAGGTTTCTGAGGGAGGCCCGTTTATCAACTCTTCACAGTTGCAAAGTGGGTTTCAACCACCTTGGTTATTCCTACTGAAAAAGGAGGGAAGCCCAGGGAATGTGGGAGCCTGTTCAAACAAGTGCTGGCTCACCCAGCCTCACCGTATTCTTCCTCCTCGGTGCTGAGAAGGCGAGATCAGGACTATAGGCACAAAGGTGTGCTCTTCTACATGTGTGGGAATAAACTCTCAAGAATGTGTTTCTTTATGCAAAGAAATAGGACTACGGTCCCACAGGTCTGCCACATCCGGTAGGACTAGAGAAGTCTACGGAGCAAGACTTATGTGACCAGACTAACCTCAGCAGGTAAGAAGGACTGTGTGAGGCTCATACTTCTCTACACAGTGGGTAGAACTCACCGACAGGAGTCTCCAGGTTACAGGCCGAACCTCCCTGGGAACCCCTGGCCAGCTACACTTCCTCAGTTCATCTGCAAATAGATAAAGGCTTTGTTGGATTTAGCCCTTCCCACAGATGCCCTAAGACAAGCCTCAGCCAGCACTGCCTGGTGCCTCCCACCGTTCCAGTAGGACGATTGCCATCGCCACCACCACCACTGCCGCTGCCACCACCACCACCAGCTACCGACAAGCACAGGGAAAAAGCCCAAAACACAGCCCTGAGCAGCAAAGTGCCAAGGCCACGGCTCTGCAGCAGTGATCCAGTCAGCTCAGAGATTAGAGTTAGAGGGGAAGAGAAAGGCCAGTAGGTGTGGATTTCAGTAAGAATCACCTGGAGGTAGTGGAGACCAAAGCCAGAACAGCTACAGGCCACAGAATCCAGTCCCACCTAATTTGGTCCCTAATTCCTAGTAACGTATTTCTGACTTAATACCTGCATGTCACTTCAATGGGCACCAGATCAGGAGATGCTGGAAAAGTAAAAGAAGGAAGAATAAAGAGCAATAGCTTCCAGGTCTCTGAGAATTCCAGTCACCAAGAGGTCCTAGCTTTTGCCCAGGGCTCACGGGGACTCACCTAAGTCGGTGTTGTGGCTGGAGAGAAGCTGACGGAATTTTTCTAGGCGGGTTTTCTCCCGGACGGTCATCGGGGGTGCCCCAGAAGCGTTCTGGTCTGAGATCCGGGCAACAAGGGGGATGATGGGTCGGAGAGGGAGTGACTGCTGTTTGTGGAGTGTGTTCCTCAGGCATGTATCACCTGAGATAATTTGAAAGAGAAAGAGAACAAGTTGTGTGACGAGCACAGATTCTGAGAAACCTTAAACCTGACTGTTGAGCACTGGTCTCCTCCACCAGAGCTGCGGCTTCATGGTTTGTGTGCTGCCTGAAGGTGCTCGGTGTGGAGCAGCCAGGGGATGGAAACCCAGCTGCGCTCCATTCAACCGCCCAGGGGAAGGGCTGCGTTTTTATCATACATACCAAGGCACCTTATGTGCAGAGACTCCGGCTGAGGTAGCAAATTTGAAAACTTTTTTTGTGACTTCAGAGGAAAATCAATTGTTTTCTTTCTACCCCAGCCTGGAACTTTTCTTGGGGTCTAATAGCAAATTTGGGGGCAACGCAGTCAAAGGCAGTGTTTGCCTTCCTTTTCCACAGAGGTGGCTGCTCTCTCAAAGCCCCAGCCCTAGCCAGCTGCCCCAAGGGCTGAGAGGGTCAGTACCTCTGGCACAACTCTCACCTGTTCTTGGCCCACTAGTTGTGCTCTGCACACAGGTGAGAGGCTCTGGCCTAAGGCAGGTTCCTCTGTGCTCCCATATTTCTCACCAGCCAATCACATTTCTCTAATTGAAATAACAGGAACACAGACTCAAGCTGAACTCTGTGTCCAGTTCTAGACACTTCTAAACTAGATGGTAGGTAGGAGAAATGAGCAGTATAGGACTAACATTTATTGAATGCTTATTAAGGCACTGTGCTGGTCACAGTTACATATGACCTCTCATTTGATGCTTCCAACATACGGTAGGAATTTATCACTATTTTAGAGATTAGGAAACTGTAGCTCAGAGAGGTTAAGTAATTTGCAAGAGAGAGCTGAGATACCACCTTAGGTCTGCCTGACTCCAAAAGCCTTATTTATTTTACCATCCCAAATGAAACTCAGTTTTAAATTCTGACTGTCCTTTCATGACTGTTTCATATTCTTTACATATTAGGGCCTTAAAAAGTAGTACTTACAACAAGAATAAAACAGTGAATACTCATCAACCAGCATGACAAGGTTTACAGAAACAACTGCCACGGAGTACTTGGTTTGGATGCCTAGTGTAACACGGGGCCTAGAAAACGCAGACCACACGCTGCAGAGCTCAGACCAGTGTGCACTTTAGGAATCAGTGACTGACAGACAGATGCTCCCAGGAGGGAACCTCATAACAGGAATGCTCTGGGCAGTCCTGGCTGCACAAGGGCAGCTCATTAGGGATTGTCGTGGGGCCTTCCCTCACACCGGGACCCTGTGGAGACCCTCAATCACGTGTGAAGACGCTTTCCACAGCCTGTAGCTGTGGCCACCCGGTCAATGGACACTGAATGCCTGTCCTGGGCACGTCATTGAAGGTTCGAGCTGGGGCCCGAATCAGCAACGGAAAGTGACTATGGAATGATTTTAAAGGCCTTTCAGCCTAATTTCCTGACCACAACCTTAGTCTGAAACTGTAAAAGAAGTTCTCTTAGAACATGAGCCAAGACACGCGCCAGGGCTCTGACATTCTACTTTCTTTTCATCCTTTACCAGTCAGCTGTTTTAACTTTCACTAGCTTGAGGGCACTTCCCCCTCCAGCTCAGAATAACTGGCTTCCATAAAACCCTTGAGGGCAACATTAAATACAGCAATGGATACTTAAAAGAGCACACCGAGCATCCCCAAACATCTGATAAAACCACCATCATCTCAACCAGTTACTGCTGCCAGTTTCCTGAAAAGAAAGGGTATCTCCTCCCGCCCCACCCAACCTGGTGGGCAGGGAGCCGTGACACAGGGACTCCGTTGCTCAGGAACAGGAAAAAGACAACTTATGCTAGTGGCTGTTCCCCACAGCTGAGGAGGTCAACCAACAGTGCCAAACATTTGTGAAATTCAGCCACTAACAACTGTAACTACATATAGTCAATAGTCTTCAACCTGACCAGGCCTAAAGCAATGTGAAGCAACCAAACCACACAAGTTTTGGACCCCACCACAGGTAAAGGAAGAAGAGAATGGCAGGCGACACTCGGGTGTCAGGAAGTGAAACCCCGGGTCCCAGGGCCAGGCAGCCATCCAGGTGGGAGGAGTAAGTACAGCTCAGGACCAGTTAGGCTCACTGATGTCCCTCAGGCTTGAGCTCGCCTATTTATCATCCAGTGGGAGATCTGAGGGAGGCCCTAAAAAAAACTGTTTTTATTTAAAATGCACTCTGCTGAAGAGGCTGAGCCTAAGGATGGGAGCTGGACAGACTTACTGGAATTTCTGGACAGCTGGGCGTCACTGCTGGACTTTATGACCTTGTAGCTGGCAGGAACATCGGATGTCGTTGACTGGGACCGTTCTGGTTTCACCCTCAGCTTGCTATGGTTTTCTAGCACTTGGGCAGCAGTTGCCAAAGCAACTTTTGAGTTCAGAGTTTGGAAAGAAGGGGAGGAAAAGTCCTCTTCCTCATCATCGCCAATGTCCCAAGCATCACTGGTGTTCCGGGCAAACTCATGAAAACTGGAGGCCTTCTTATTCTTCAGAGGAACCGTGCTGACTTTTGACCGCTCTTTAATGAAGCTTTAAGAAAGGAGACACCGTTACGAAGGAATGGTCTGACACATCTGACCATCTTCACTTGCTTAATATAATATTAATAGTATTATAAACTATCCCATGCACAATCATTACCTTCTTCAAACAAAAAAATATCCATTTCCATTCCTCATCTGATGCATCCAGACCACCTCTATGCTGCAGAGCCAGACAAAACAAGGACAGCAACGCTCTCCAAATATTCCATGTGCTCCTCTATACTTTCCAGCCCCCCTGCACTTAGGTGACGCTATATGACTAGTTCTGGCCAATGGGCTAAGGAGAGAAGTGAGGCAGTCCCTTCGGAGCCAGAGTATAAAAGAACAGGTGTGAGTTCTCTGTAAGCTTTCTTCTATCATGACAACTCCAGATGGTGGCGCCTCCCTCAGCCTGGATAACAGAGTGACCACGTGGAGCAGAGCCTGCCTTCCACACCCACCTGCCTCTACTCTGGACAGGTGGTGTGAGTGAGAAATAAGCCTTTGTTGTGTCAATCCACTGAGATTTCAGAGTTAATCTGTTATTACAACATAACCTAAACTATTTTTTAAAGCAAGACATCAACTACTGGTAGAACAAGAGACAATTTTAAGTAGCCCTCATGTATTAGGAAACACTGAGTTCCAAAATGAACAAGTTGTTCCCTTTTTATTCTGTTAAAGTCCTGCTGCCCTTGAGGAGAGATCTGAGTTTGCTGCCACCCTGTCTTTACGACTATTTTTTAACAAAGTGAGGGCAGTCTCAGGATCAACATTTTGTAAGAAGAGAATCTGGCTTAGAAGTTAATTAATACGATTGTTTTGTGTTTCACTGTATTTATTTTTAAGGTTACTTTCTATTTTTGGCAAATGATACTGGTTTTCCACTTAGGGAACTAATAAGGTTTATTTTAAAAATAAATTAACTGAGTATATACGAGTTTAGTTTTTCAAATGTATTTAATAAATAATAGCGTAGAATACAGCAAAAAAATCGTGGAGACAGTACATGACTGAATAGAAATAAAGTGCACAATAAATGTAATGCACTTGAATCATCCCGGAACCATCTCCCCACGCCACCCCCCAGTCCATGGAAAAACTGTCTTCCATGAAACCAGTCCCTGGCGCCAAAAAGGTTGGGGACCGCTGATGTAGACCTTTCCTACTTTCCTGCACTTTTCCTCTTCTTTTTTTTTTTTTTTGGCTGCACCATGCGGATTGCAGGATCTTAGTTCCCTGACCAGGGATCGAGCCCGTGCCCCCTGCAGTGGAAGTGTGGAGTCTTAACCACTGTACTGCCAGGGAAATCCCCCTGAACTTTTCCTCTCTGTGAACCCCTTAAGGTCTGGGGGCCCTTTTTCTGGTTCCAGGGGACTAGGTAGTTGGGACATTTCTAATTCAGTCTTAATTAGCATCCATGAGGACTGGAATGCGAGGGGTAAAAACATCATTAAAATGCCTCACTGTTTCCCTCAGCAAGGCAGGGCAACTCTAGACTAAAAACAAGGCTCTTCTGGAAGAGCTGAAGTTCCCCCATTTCCGAGAGATGTTTCACCCCTTTGGGTAGAGGTGGGTGGTCTAATACCCATCCCATCTCCCTAGATACGTCCAACAATTATTCTGAAAGATAATTGTTCCTAACATTGATAAATACAGACTCGTAACTCATACAGCTCATCAGAGAGTCCCTATTATTAACACCAAAAAAGATATCCCTGAGGCATATTTTCAAACACTAGTCTCGCACAGAGTAAAGGAAAATATATCATTCTATCACTCAGGATGCAGGAGATAACATAAGATTACAAGAAGTAACAGTTCAAACGTGAAGGAGGGCTTCCCTGGTGGCACAGTGGTTGAGAGTCCGCCTGCCGATGCAGGGGACACGGGTTCGTGCCCCAGTCCGGGAAGATCCCACACGCCATGGAGCAGCTAGGCCCATGAGCCAAGGCCACTGAGCCTGCGCGTCCGGAGCCTGTGCTCCGCAACGGGAGAGGCCACAACAGTGAGAGGCCCGCGTACCGCATAAACAAAAACAAACAAAATCCATGAGCCAGTAAAGCAATTATACCCCAATAAAGATTTTTTTTAAAGCATCTGGAAATATTAAAAAAAAAAAAAAAAATCCATGAGCCAGAGGCAAATTACTTCTCTGCAGACCTCTTGAGGCTGTATGTTCTGTATTCATCACTATGCTTCTCCTCTGTGAAAGGGGATCCAGGATCCACAACCTGCAGTACTCACCTCAGTGGGTTCACTGTCAAGAACAAATAGGCGGATGTGTAAGAAAGATCTGCCATCAAAAAAATGCTGCATAGGAGTATGTGGCTATTGTTATTGTTTTCCTCCTTAGAGACCATGTGTACCTCAAGATTGCACAGGACGATTCCAATGGAGTGATAAAGAGTACTTTGGATGCCAAGGTTATTTTTTTTTTCCTTGGTTGATGTTTCTTAAATACCCTCTTGATGTCTTAAGAATTCTTTAAATAAACCATGAATCAAGAAGCTGAATTTTAACTCAGGTCAAAGAATTGACTAGATGCTATTAGTCTAACATTGGGTGAAGCATATGCACACCCTGGAGTGGATCAAAACACTGCACCAGGGACTTCCCTGGTGGCACAGTGGTTAAGGATCTGCCTGCCAGTGCAGGGGACATGGGTTCAAGCCCTGGTCCAAGAAGATCCCACACGCCGCAGAGCAACTAAGCCAGCAAGCCACAACTACTGAGCCTGCGCTCTAGAGTCCATGCTCCGCAGCAAGAGAAGCCACGGCAATGAGAAGCCCATGCACCGCAACGAGGAGTAGCCCCCCTCGCTGCAACTGGAGAAAGTCCGCACGCAGCAACGAAGACCCAATGCAGCCGAAAATAATAATAAATAAGTTTTAAAAACAAACAAACAACAAAAAAAATAACACACCAAGAGATGGGCCATGGTGAGTGTCAGTAAAATATTAATTCAGGTAATTCTAACTGGGGGTGCCTCTGGCTTACAGGCTGCCTAATTTTAACATGGTCCAAACTAATCTATAACTAACCTGAGGCACAATAATGCCACAGTGTGGCTTGAAGTTTAACCAAAATTACTTAAACAGAACTATATCAAAGTTACAACCAACCTGGCCTCGCACAGACACCTTCACCATACCTCCTTACATCTGTATGCCAAATTATAGTTTGTTTGTTATATGGGTTAGGAAACAAAAGATCAATCATTCTGTGATTTGATTAATACTATGTTGTTTTACTGAGACGGCTGTTCACTTAATAGAAATACAACACAAATTTATTTAGAAAAATAACGTTTGACACTGGTAAAGGGGTGTGAAGCAAGTGGGGAATTTGCTAAATCCAGTCATATCAATGACTAGTGTGGCTTCACATGAACTAGATTTATAACTCAGAACTAGGATATCAATTCAGAAAACAATAAATTTAGAAGTTTATCATACCATCAAGTGGCCAATGGGGCCGCTCTGCAGTAAGACTAGTTTTATCTGAGCTATAAAAATTATTGCAGGCAATATTATCACTAATGGTAATAATTTGGCAAATGGAAGTCAATATACACAGACGGGTAATGACTTGCTGTGCTCGTGCAGTTTAGATGATTGAAGACCCAATGTAAAGGCTTCTGCTGTGATGAGGATTAACCACACAGTAATTAATGGTAGCCTGAAGTGGAACGGTAATCAGGTAGCGGAGAAAGTAATAAAAATGTCCCAAACAAAGGTACTCAAATAAGGGCAATAAATGTTTTATCGTAACAATCTGGAATTGTAAAATGGTCCAGTGCAGACCTAGATGTTGTCCCAGATTGTAGAGTGGTAATACCAAACCACCACATGCACAAAAAAGGGATGCAATTTATTCAGTGACAATTATATTCCTCCCAAATTGCAGACTAAATAACTACTTCTACTGAAAGTATGAATACAACTCTGCTGAATGACCAGTGGAAACATTCATGGTTTTATATCATTAATAGGTGGGAAAAAGGGACTTCCCCGGTGGTCCAGTGGTTAAGACTCCGTACTTCCACTGCAGGGGGCGCAGGTTTGATCCCTGGTCGGGGAACTAATATCCCGCATGCTGCGGCGCAGCCAAAAAATGAACATAAAAATAAATTTAAAATAGGTGGGAAAAACAAGAGTATATAAAGTTTGCCTTGGCAGTTTGGGATATGGTGATATTCCTCAAGACCTGCCCTAAATACAGAATCAGGGAAAACTCAGTTGATGACAGATGCAGAGAAGGTATGGTGACTCTGACCCAAACATAAAATAGGATAGTATATCCCAATGCCTTATATACAGGTGGATGGCAGATTTTACATTAGCCATGTGTTTATCAAAGGCCATTATAAATTATGCTGTAATGGATCTATTACCAATCAACAAATCCTGGCTGCGAACAGAACTGGCTACAAGGAACAGAATACTCAACTATGACGCTTAAGTTGTAAAGACCATGATGTCAGGGCACTGAGCTGGTGTCTCTGCAATTCTCTTGTCTTTCCCTCAGGGTACAAGTTAACTGTTACAGTTCTTCGCATCTCACTTTCTTTCTTTTTTAAAAAATTTATTTATTTGTTTATTTTTGTCTGCGTTTGGCTTTCGTTGCTGTGCGTGGGCCTTCTCTAGTTGTGGCAAGCAGGGGCTACTCTTTGTTGCAGCGTGCGGGCTTCTGATTGTGGTGGCTTCTCTTGTTGAGGAGCACGGGCTCTAGGCGCATGGGCTTCAGTAGTTGTGGCATGCAGGTTCAGCAGTGTGGCTCGTGGGCTCTAGAGCGCAGGCTCAGTAGTTGTGGCGCACGGGCTTAGTTGCTCCGCGGCATGTGGGATCTTCCCAGACCAGGGCTCGAACCTGTGTCCCCTGCATTGGCAGGCGGATTCTTAATCACTGCACCACCAGGGAAGTCCCTCGCATCTCATTTTCACACTAACGCGTTGAAAAGCAGGAAATGTGAGTGGAGGCAAAATGCAGCTTTCTTCACAAAATGATCTCTCTCTGGTCAAAAAAAGAAAATCCTTCCAAGAACCCTCCTTCAGGAGACTTTCTTTTACATCTCATTGGCCAGAACCCATGAGATGAGCCCATCATAGACCAGTCACTGGTATTACCAAGGAATTATTATAAAAGGCTTAAACTAAACCAGATACCTACTCTAAGTACACTGTCACCTGCTTAGGAACTGAATAGAACTGTGGTTCCTGAGCAAGGAAGAAGCAGGTGCAGGGAAGACTGTTGGGAAGGTAATTAACAGTGCCTGTTACACTGGCCAACAGACCAGAGAGTCCACGGATGGTAAAAACGAGGAAATAAAATTCATTATACTTAATGAAAATATCACAAAAATACCACAGAAAACATGTTTCCCTTTAAGAAGATCTAATACAAGGTACATACTAAGAAACGTTAAAGAAAAACCCATTGTCTAAGTAAATGCAGGGACTTCATTCCTTCATTCCCTAAATATTTACTCAGTGCCTATTATATGCAACCTGCTGGTCTAGGTGCTAAGGGTACAGTGGTGAACAGAGAGCTTACACTCTAGCGGTTCCTGATATAAAACTTCTGCATTTTACAGAAATGAACAGCAGTCATGCCTCTATAGTAATTCAGAAGACTGTACCTTCTACACATTGGCCAAATTGCAAAAAGAATGACTTGGTAGAATTATAGAAAGTTCACCACACATTAAGTTATTAAGAGAATATTAAAATATTGATGATGCATATTTGATAAGGTATTTTTCTAGGTATTCAAAATATTTTAATGTACATTATCTTTACTTCCCCGTTGACTATGAAGAAAGAAAGGGTAGATATTATCACACAGGCACCTGAAGGATGAGAACCTAGGTCTCCTGTACCTCTCAAATCATTCAGCTTTCACTACAAGCAACAACTTTCCTAGAAATAAGTCTCTAAGATTAAGCCTGCTCAAAGATAGAGGCAAAAGTTCTTAGAACATGCGAGAAGATGACCCATCTCCTCATTTAAATTTATTGTGGCTGAATGATGGCCTATGAGAGAAAGATGTGATAAAGCGATAATTGGGGGTACAAATACACACCCACACATCTTGGATTTAACTAGGGTCTCTGTTGTGTTAGAAAATAATTTACTAGAATTTTACTAGAAGAAATAGCCTTCAGGACAGGGGGTGGGGTGGGGTGGGGTGGGATTAAAAAAAAAAAGAAAAAAAGAAATAGTCTCCAGGGAGCTTTTAACTCCATTGTCTGGCTGGGTTTCCTTGAGTGTGTCAAAGAGAAAGAGGACCTGAAAACTGCCAGCCCCACAGTTCTGTTTATTTTTGTTTTGTTTATTTCTATTTGCCTCAATTCTCAGAGAACAAGGAAGAGGGCAGACCTATATATATATTCAGAAGCAATGGGCCCCAGAAACCAGAAGAAGGTCATCAATCATTCAATTTCAGGACAATATTTAATCAATAAAGACCTTCTCACAGAACAGAGAATCCAACACTAAACTCCTACATATACCAGCTTCCAATATAAGAAAAAAATCTTTGATATAAGTTAATTTTCCACTTAGTAATGGACTGCTTAGAGGTAAGAAGATTGCTCATCTTCTGATCCAAAATAAAGCAGAGGAGATGCTAGAAAAGGTCCAAGTGGAAACTGTCATTTCAACAAAGTAGGGGAGGGTTCCGGGGTTTTAGGAGAAGTACATGCATGAAAGGAAAAATATCTTGACTTACTTTTTGGTGAGCCGAGGGTCCAAAGGAGGGTGCTGTGCTCCATACACGGGCTGGATGCTAAAAGCAAGGAAAAAAGGAAGAAGCAAGTTGTCAGGAAAGTAAATATGTTGGGTGAGTACCACCTGAATCACAACATTGGAAGGGACTTTGAGACCCAGGTTGCCTCCGAGAACAACTATACCCAAGCCAAAGGATAGCACCCTACTCTTTAAAAAAAATGTTCATCTTCCGTGGTGAGGTTTCAGCACCCTACGTAACTGATTGTCAGGAAGTTCTATCTGTAAAGAAGGCAGCATGGAAAGGCTTTAGAGTTGGAGAGAACAGAGTTCAAATGCCAGTTGTGGCATCTACTACCTCTATAAACTTGCATTAAATTACCTGACCACTTTGAATATGCTTTCTCATCTATAAAATTGGAATATCACCTACCCCAAAGGACCACTTGGACTACAAGACAGTGAAGCAACACCACAAATCAAGAGTAGAGTGACCCACGGGACTCTCACACACTGCTGGTAGGGGTATAAAGAGCTACGACCACTTCAAAAAAGTTTGGCTGTGTCTAGGAAGAACAAAATATGCATACCCTAAGACCCAGTATTTTCACTCCCAAATATATATCTTTAGAGAAATATATAGATATGTGTATCAAGAGATACATATAAAAGTGTCCATAGCATTATGGATCCTTTTAGCCCCGAACTAGAAATAACCCAAGTGTCTATCAACAGAGAAATAAACTGTCATGTGTTCACATAATAGAATACTTTACAGCAATGTAAATAAATGGAGTAAGGCTGAAAGTAACGTGAATGGATCTTACAAATGTCGTGTTGAGCAAAAAAGCAAAGAATAAAAGAGTAGATACTGTATAATTCTATATATATACACTTCAGAAACTGACAAAAATGATTTCTGTTGTTTAGGGATGCATCCATAGTAGTAACACTATAAAGAAAGCAAGGAGTGATTAACATAAAAGGACGTGGTTATCACTGAGGGGAAGGAAGGAGGTGTGAGAGAGAACAGACACAGGGGGATTCTGGGGTGTTCACTTTGAGATTATTTATCAAGTATTATACCAAACAATTGTTTCATGTACTTTTCTGTAGGAGTTCACAGTTTAAAAAAAAAAAAGAAAAAAAGAGTGACCTGAAAATAATTGTTTATCAAGCCAAACTGTTAAGTACAATGGTGACAGAAAAACATGTTTCAATATGTAAGAACTCAGGGAATATGGTCTCCCTGACTCCTTCCTGAAGAAACTACGAGAGGAAAAACTTCTGTTAATAATGAAATAAATGGAGAAACTATGGCAAAAGGACTGATGGAAAGCATTTAATTGATTTTACCTTAAGCCTGAGTCTTAAATTTGAGGCTTTATGGTTGCAGAAGAGAATGTAAAAATAATGTAATTGGCAAATGTTAAAGTGGGATGGAGGAAAAAGTAGATTGAAATAAGTAGACTGATTTCCTCATCTTTTACTGACAAGGCTCAAAAGATATTTAAAGCTGATAGCTCAAGTAATATAGGTATAAGTATGTTTCAAGATATAAAACTAAGAAAAATAATATAATCAACTAAAAGCAAGTGAGGAGGAGGCAGGAAATATAACTACTAATTTCATCATTACTCATGGCAGGGAGTCAATAGATACTGTCTGAAGAAATATGGTAAAAAGTTATACGCAATCACTAGAATAAAAAGATAAACCTTTCAAATCATCAGAATATACACACGCACACCCACCTCCCAAAGCAAGTACTGTCCTGATAGTGAAAGATTTTTTTAAAGAAAATATTAAAAATAGAACTAAAACCAAATATATCAGTCTTTCCAATAAATATAAACGGGCTGAACTTGCCTATTAAAAGAAAAAGGAGTATTATCAATGGGGCTGGTTAAATAAATTACAGTACATCTGTTAAAAAGAATTAGGCAGTTCTATATCCACTGACATGAAACATTTGTTGAAAAAAGATGCAGAGGGCTCTTCCCTGGTGGTGCAGTGGTTGAGAATCCGCCTGCCAATGCAGGGGACGTGGGTCGGAACCCTGGTCCGGGAAGATCCCACATGCCGCGAAGCAACTAAGCCTGTGCGCCACAACTACTGAGCCTGTGCTCTAGAGCCTGTGAGCCACAACTACTGAGCCCATGTGCCACAACTACTGAAGCTCGTGCACCCTAGAGCCCGTGCTCCACAACAAGAGAAGCCACTGCAATGAGAAGCCCGCGCACCACAATGAAGAGTAGCCCTCGCTCTCCGCAGCTACAGAAAGCCTGCATGCAGCAACGAAGACTCAATACAGCCAAAAATAAATAAATAAATTTATTTTAAAGAAAAAAGATGCAGAATTATATGCATAATACCTCCATTTTTGTAAAAATCTTTAAAATAAAATATATCCACATAATTATATATGATTATGTCTATGTATTTATAGAGTATCTCTGAAAGAACACGTAAGACACCAGTAGCAGTGGTATGGAAGTGGAAATGATGACTGGAGGGCCCTGTGACAGAGACTTAGTTTTCAGTGCAAACCTTTTTGTACCTTTCTGAATTAGTATTGTGTACATTATCACCTTTTAAAGAAATAAATTAAGCAATCTTAAGAGGGTTGGGAGGTTTAAACGGGATAATGTGTAAAAAGCCCTTCAGCACAATTTCTGCAGGTAGTAACACTAGCAAGTAGTGAGGTGAACGCTGCCTGGCACACACTCAGTGCTTAAGAAATGTTGGTTTTCTTCCTCCTTCCAATTTTTGTAATTTATTCCTCACCTAACATTTAGAAAATAGAACAAGTTTACCAAGTACCTACTTTGACATAACAGATGTGATCCTAAAGTTGCTTTTAAATAAAAATGTAGCCAATTCACATTGATTTCTACTAAGATTCCAAAGGGAATATTCTTTTTTTTTTTTAAACATCTTCATTGGAGTATAACTGCTTTACAATGGTGTGTTAGTTTCTGCTGTATAACAAAGTGAATCAGCTATACATATACATATAACCCCATATCTCCTCCCTCTTGTGTCTCCCTCCCACTCTCCCGTCCCACCCCTCTAGTGGTCACACAGCATGGAGCTGATCTCCCTGTGCTATGTGGCTGCTTCCCACTAGCTATCTATTTTACATTTGGTAGTATGTATAAATCCACGCCACTCTCTCACTTCCTCCCAGCTTACCCTTCCCCCTCCCCACGTCCTCAAGTCCATTCCCTACATCTGTGTCTGTATTGTGTTAGCACGTGGTATTTGTTTTTCTCTTTCTGACTAACTTCACTCTGTACGACAGACTCTAGGTCCATCCACCTCAGTACAAATAACTCAATTTTGTTTCCTTTTATGGCTTAGTAATATTCCATTGTATATATGTGCAACATCTTTTTTATCCATTCATCTGTCGATGGACACTTAGGTTGCTTCCATGTCCTGGCTATTGTAAATAGAGCCGCAATGAACATTGTGGTACACGACTCTCTTTGAATTATGGTTTTCTCAGAGTATATGCCCAGTAGTGGGATTGCTGGGTTGTATAGTAGTTCTATTTTTAGTTTTTTAAGGAACCTCCATACTGTTCTCCACAGTGGCTGTATCAATTTACATTCCCACCAACAGTGCAAGAGGTTCCCCAAAGGGAATATTCTTGTGTACAATCTTTAGTTATGACTATGTCCCTGACCTTTTTAGTTGTAAGAATCCCTACTCCCTAAACTTCTCTGGAAGGTTAAGTAATTTGTAAATTAACCATCACATGTAGGACCACAGAAATACAAACAGTACTACTTGAATGTATTTATAGAGTTTCCTAGGCAGAGGAAAGGAAGAGAGAAAATACGAGGGATTAAAGAATACAGGAAAGTTTGGCTTAGAGAGAGAAAGCTTAGACAAAACAAAAAGCACAAACAAACTAGAAAACCCAAAGGGCCACTGATTTCTACTTTAATGTTTGCAAATACTCTGAGTACACCTGAACTCTCCAAGTCCATAAGCTTCTATATTAGTAAAATATAAAGATCAGAGAATAAACTTTGCAGGAAGATCTCAATGGGTAAGTTGGGTTGGGTGACTGAGTACAAAAATATGAGAGAATCCTTAGGTTCTCTCCACAAATGAGTATTACCACCTGCCAGTCATCCATGGAGAAAAAAAACAATCCTAATTGTGCAGGTTTAAAGACCAAAGGCCATCAATTACCATCCAGGAAAGGGATCTTAAAATCATGGTAGGCTATTTTTTAAAGATGTCAGCTGGCACAGCCAGAAAGGCCAAGATAAATGATGCACTTCTTCAGCAAAGGTATCAGAGCATAAATTGAACTTGTTAACATATTCTTGAACTAAACCATGATGTATCTGTACCAGGAACACTTTGTATAATTTATCAGTTTACTGAATCTCAAAAAGGAGAAGCAAGAAGTTAGAAAAGGAAGAGAAGCCCAGATGATCCCAGAGACTAAATGAAGACAGACGGAAAGAGCCTGGTGATTAAGGTGCTCAATCTCCTGGCATGTATAATTCACCTATCAACCTGTACCATCCACTCCTCCCAAACCCAAACTCAACTCTAGAGCAGGCTGGTCTCCACTCCACCTTCCAAAAACACCTTAAGTACTAAACTGGGCTCTTCTGCTTACTTCATTTTCAAAATCTTATCCATCCTAAAAAATTCCTTCAAATTCTACACCCACTGCCCCATGAGACCTTCTCTGAGCATCCACTAACCCATTCCTTCTCTGATTCCCTAAAATGCAGACATCAGGGCTTATATTGCTTTAAAAAAAATAAGCTATTTTTAAAAATAAACTAGATTTAGATCATAATATAGGGTACACCCAGGTAGGTGCTTAACACCTACATAAGAAATAAGACATTATTGGACTTCCCTGGAGGTTCAGTGGTTAAGACTCTGCGCTTCCAATGCAGGGGATGTGGGTTTGATCCCTGGTCAGGGAACTAAGATCCCACATGCTGCATGGCACAGCCAAAAAAAAGAAAAGAAATAAGACATTATGGAGTTGAAACCCCAGCACAACCCTTCCTCCCTTCCCCGGAAACCATTTTATTGAATCTGGTATTTTTCACCCTCATTTTTGTTTTTACATTTTCTATGTATGTATCCCTAAACAATATATAGTGTTGCTTTGCATGTTTTAAAGACTTTATATAAATGACATCATACTGTATTTATGACTTACTTTGACGCTAAATCATAAATGCTACTTTAAATACTACTTAATTTCATGGCTGGCTGGCTGATTTCTCCAACACAAATTTAAAAAACATTTGCTCTACCACAAATGTAAAGGGCATTTAATTCACATTTTCAAACACAAAGAAAAGTACAGAGAAAGATATAACATCCATGAACCCATCACTGTGACTTAACAAATATTAACACTTTTCACATTTCTGTTTTTAAGAAACTAAAGCGTTAGAGAGACTTCTGAAGTCCTAATTGCAGTCCCCAGCCGCATTACCCTGCCTCCCCAAGAGATAACCACTATCCTGAAGTGGGTACAAAATCCTTCCCATCTGCTTTTGTACTTTTACATATATTCATGTATCCATACACAACATATAATATCTTTTTTATGTTTTAAAACTTTACATAAAAGACTGCATGTACATATCGGTCTACATCTTGCTTTTCTCACTCAACAATGTGTTCTTACCCAGCTCTGCTTTTAAGTTTTTCTGATTACAAAAGTAACATATGTTCAGTGGAAAAATTGGAAAGGCAGTAATATGCAGCATCCTCACCAGGGGAAGCTGTGCTGCCAAGGAGTTTTTCAGCTTCTACTGAGCAGTGGTGGCACCATGTCTTTTTCTGTAGTCCCCTCACCACCTGGCAGAGCATGACACACACCAGCAGGCACTTAACAATCCTTAGTGAGTCAAGGCTGGGACTATACGAAACCCAGGCCTCTGTTTAAGCTGACTCCTGTTTAGTTAGACCTAAAAACAAGAGGCAATCACACTGCCTCTCAGAGAAATCACACTGCACACACAGAGAAAAGAATGCCATGGGCTGTGCTACAACGAAGACAAAATGAAGCAAAAATCTCGGTCAACCTCCATTGTTCTCTTCAATAAACCAATGCCAAAGGATGTATTGGCATAGCTGGTTCACGTAGTCGGAACGGTACAAAAAGCTTGGCAGGAAAAAATCAACAGGTGTTTGTTCAGCACTGACAGAGGAGCTAAAGCAAACATGGGAACAGAGCTATCCAATTTAAAGCCAAACATGCTGGCAATCAATGCAGGGTCACACACTCACTTGATGGAAGTCTTCCAGAACTGGCTGTTTCAGGGATAATTCAGTATCTTCTAGTCACTGACTTTATCAATAAAGCATTTCCAAGCTAAGAATAGGTTGTAATGTACCTGCCCAGATAGGCTGGGACCATTACGCCGAGTCTACGATCAGATTCATTAGTGTTATGAAAAATGACCAAATGACAGAGACAGTTTCAGTTAAAAATCCATGGGCTCCTAAGTAATTAAAGTGATTAGACACTTTTCTCAACTTCACTGAATGTTAAAAGAGCTCCTTGACTTTCACAATAAACACTTTTGCTTAAAAAGAGGGAGAAGCCCGGGTCTCCCTGGTGGCGCAGTGGTTGAGAGTCCGCCTGCCGATGCAGGGGATACGGGTTCGTGCCCCGGTCCGGGAGGATCCCATATGCCGCGGAGCGGCTGGGCCCGTGAGCCATGGCCGCTGAGCCTGCGCATCCGGAGCCTGTGCTCCGCAACGGGAGAGGCCACAACAGTGAGAGGCCCGCATACCGCAAAAAAAAAAAAAAAAAAAAAGAGGGAGAAGCCCGTCCCAGAAGGATTGGAAATAAGAACGTGGGAAATGAGCCAGGCTTTGGCTCACATTTGTCTCTCCTACTCCAAGTCTCATCCGCATCTTTTCAATGGCAGCGTCCACACCCTTGGACTGGATGAGGTGCTTGGACAGACGGTGTCTAAATCTTAGCAGGGATTGAGGGAAGGGGGAAGCAGTAGCAGAGTGTGGACCAGGAGTCAAGAAATTGACAGTGTAGGGCTTCCCTGGTGGCGCAGTGGTTGAGAGTCCGCCTGCCGATGCAGGGGACGCGGGTTCGTGCCCCGGTCCGGGAAGATCCCACATGCCACGGAGCGGCTGGGCCCGTGAGCCATGGCCGCTGAGCCTGCGCGTCCGGAGCCTGTGCTCCACAATAGCAGGGGCCACAACAGTGAGAGGCCCGCGTACCGCAAAAAAAAAAAAAAAAAAAATTGACAGTGTCCTTTGGGGCAAGTCACTTTCCCTCTCTGGCCTCAGTTTCCTCACTGGCAGTGCTCTTAGGGTGGAATTCTAACATTCTACAATTTCGTGACACTCAGATGTTCAGTGGGGCCAGTGATTCACTGCTTTCAAAAGCACAAGATAGAAAAACCCACTTTTGGCGCCCCCCCCCAAATCTACTCTTACCTATCAATCATGCTTTTGTGAGTGACAGAGCAAAAGAGAAATATCCAGTGACACGAGTTGGAGTTGGCAAGTTTAACATTCAACGTCAGAACTGCTAAGAGCCTCAGAGCTCACTTAATCCAGACTTCTCATTTCATAGATAAGAAAACTGAGCATGGAGTAGTTAGTATGTTGTCCAAAAATGTGGCTTTTTCTGAGGATAGGACACCACAATCTTACCTGACCACCCAAGCCAGAAACCTGAAGGTGACATCTCTTTGGCACCTCCTTCTCCCTTACTCCCCAAATCCAATGATTTACCAAATCCTGTAGATATTCCCAAACTTGTCCTTTATGGCCATTGCCCTAGTCCAAGCCCTCTTAACCTCTCCCTCTACTAACTGCAGTAGCCTCCTAACTACATCTGACTTGAACAACGGGGATTAGGGGCACCGACTCCACTCACAGCAGGGAGACCAGTTAGGAAGGTATAGCAGTGGTCCAGGCAAGAGAGGACTCAGTCTGATCCTGGTAGTAGAGGGAGAAGTGGTGAGAACAGCTCATATTCAGGATATATTTTGACAAGCCAACACAGGACTTGCTAATGAATTGGATGTGGCAGGAAGATAAAGAGAAGGATGAAAGACATTAGGATTTTTGGTCTGAGGAACTTGGTCAATGGGCCATTAAGTGAGATGGACAGAATAGCTTTGCAGGAGTGGGCAGATGTGGAAATCAAGAGTTCTGCTTGGATGTGTTACATGAGAGATGCTATTAGACAGCAAAACAGAGATGCATTAATTGTTCAGTATCCAGGGACTTCCCTGGCAGTCCAGTGGTTAAGACTCCGCACTTCTACAGCAGGGGGCACAGGTTCGATCCCTGGTTGGGGAACTAAGATTCCACATGCCTCTTGGTGTGGCCAAAAAAAAAAAAAAAAAAATTGTTCAGTATCCATACGGCAAAAGCATCCAGCACTAGGAATCAGCTTTCTTTCCATCTAATTCAGGGCTCTTTATCTCAGTGGTTCTCAAAGTGCAGCTCCCAGATTAGCAGTAGCAGTATCCTTTGGGAACTTCTTAGAAGCTCAACTTCTCAGGTTCCACCTCAGACCTACTGAATTAGAAACTCTGGAAGTGGGCTTCCCTGGTGGCGCAGTGGTTAAGAATCTGTCTGCCAGTGCAGGAGACATGGGTTCAAGGACTGGTCTGGGAAGATCCCTACATGCCGCGGAGCAACTAAGCCCGTGAGCCACAGCTACTGAGCCTGTGCTCTAGAGCCTTTGAGCCACAGCTACTGAAGCCCGCATCCCTAGAGCCTGTGCTCCGCAACAAGAGAAGCCACTGCAATGAGAAGCCTGCGCACCACAATGAACAAACACGCAATGCAGCCAAAAATTAATTAATTAATTAATTTTTTAAAAAAGAAACTCTGGAAGTGGGGCCTGGCAATCTGTGTTTTAACAAGCCTTCCAGGTGACTCATTAAAGTGTGAGAACCACTGCTCAAAATCATACTCTTCATCGCTAACAAACACCTGACAGCCAGAGACCCTGCATTAGGCTTCTTTGTGCCTCCGTAAATCCTCTGCCTAATTAACAATAGGTGGTATTTTTTTCCACCCAGGATTCACTGGGGGCTCCAGACACACCACTGATCAAAGTTTTTCAATTCCAGTTTCAGAAACTAGAGCAACTAGGAGAAACAAATAAAAATAGGAGCTACTGTAATCACAACTATCATTTTCATAATGGCTAATATTAGTGAGTACCTTCTATGTACTTTCTATGCATTATCTCATTTAATCCTCATAACAGCTTTATAAGGTAGACAGTCTGTCCCCATTTTACAGATGAGGAAACTAAGGCACAAAGAGGTTAAGTAACTGCCCAAGGTCACATAGTTAGAAAGTGGCAGAGCTGGGAATTGAAACCAGGCAGTCAGGTTCCAGAGCTTGCATTCTTTTTTGTTTTTTCTCCTTTTTTGGAGATATAATTGACATATAACATTGTGTAAGTTTAAGATGTACATTCTGTTGGTTCAGTACACTTACAGTCGCCCTCCGAAGTTTGATCCACGGTTGATTGAATCTGCGGATGGATGTGGAACCCACGGATATTGAGGGCCAACCATACTGCCATTTCATATAAAGGACTTGAGTATCTGCAGATTTTGGTATCTGAGTGGGTCCTGGAACCAATCCCCCCCAGACACTGAGGGCTGACTGTACTGCAATATGATTACCACTGTCGCATTGGCTAACACCTCTATCATGTCACATAATTATCATTTCTTCTTTGTGGTTAGAACAATTAACATCTAGTCTCTTAGCTACTTTGAAGTTTATAATACAGTGTTGTTGACTATAATCACTACGCTGTCCATTAACTCTCCAGAACTTATTTATCTACTAGTTTCAAGTTTCCAGAGCCTGTATTCTTAACCACATGGTACATACTACGTCCTGTCTTCCTAGGCATCCACACAAGGACCATTTGATGTATTAAGTACATGGGGCTCTTATGAATTACTGAAAGAACTTAAAAATGATGTTTAATTCCATCAAATTACCATATGACCCAGCAATTCCACTCCTACATATACTCAAAAGAATAGAAAACATACTTTCACACAAAAACCTGCACATGAATTTCATAGCATTATTCATAATAGCCAAAAAGTGGAAACAACCCTAATGTCCATCAACTAATGAATGGATAAACAAAATGAGGTACTTCCATACAAGGAATATTATTTAGCCATTAAAGGAATGAAATACTGATACATGCCACAACATGAATGAGCCTTGAAAACACTACACTTAATAAAAGAAACCAGGCACAAAAGGCCTCATATCACATTATTCCATTTATATGAAATGTTCAGAATAGGTAAATCCATAGAAACAGAAAGATTAGTGGTTGCCAGGGGCCAGAGGGAGGAAGGGATGGGGAGTGACTACTAATGGCTATGAGTTTTCTTTGCGGGGTGATGAAAATGTTCTGAAATTAGTGGTGACGGCTGCACAAAACCATTTATACTCTAGATGAATATACTGAATACCACTGAATTATACACTTTAAAAGGGTGAATTTTTATGATATGTGAATTATCTCAATAAAGCTGTTATTTTACAAAAGGATGTTTAATTCATTTTGAACTTGAGGCTATTTTACTACATAAAATTCCTATTTGTTGTAATTAAGGTTGCTGGATCATGATCAAAGAAACTGAAAGTAATCTGCCCTCTCTGAATTTTTACCTTTCAACTTGTAAAGAGTAAACTACTTTCACTTCTAGGTTGCCATGGACCTAGACACAGTTATCTGTGTCATTTCCCCAACCAGAGAAAGTTTTTCTTCAGTATGACTGAAAGAATACAAATGCAAAAGTTCTGTTCTTGAGAAAATATCCTAATATTTTCCTTAAATCAAAGCACTTTCTATCTAAAAGAACTTTAGTTTTCTCCCATAACCAGGGGCTCCTGGGGCTTCCCTGCTAAAAGCACACAGCTGAACAATGTTTCTCTTCAACAAGCAAGGTACTATTATGAATTCTGGCAACACTTTAATGCCTTAAGATAAACAATGAAAATAAATACCTAGCACTGGAGTAAGGATCAGAGAAACATTCTTTTAAATGTTTACTTTCTCTAATAATAACAGTAATACTAATAACTAGTATTTATCGAGCAACTATAATGCACTAAATAAACACTGTCCTAGGTTCTTTACAAATATGGTGTTTAATTCAATCCTCACAGGAACCTTTAAGAAAGTATTTTTATCCTCATTTCACAGATAAGGAAACTGAGGCCTAAAAAGATTAAGTAAACCATTTGCCCTTGATCACGCAGATAACAGTCCCATAATAATCCAAGTCTTTCAGAACTCAAATGTTCTCTCTTCTATTCCTGTATATTCCTCTTCAAAATGAAAAAGGAAGCCAGAAACTTGAAGAAGCTGAAAAGACTGCTCTTCCTATCTCACAAAAGTAGTGCTTTGCAAAAAAGATGACTGTTTCTACAATCCAAAAGAGGAAATATGAAAACAAAAATTGTTAATAACGACCAGCAGTCAGTAGGCACAAAATACTTTGCCATGTCCCACATCTCAAACACTGCTTCCTGATTTAACAGTTTTCCCATAGGTTCTGATTATAACCTTCAGATGTCAAAATTTAATGATCGCACCATGGAAATCCCCAGAGAACAGCAGTTAGCGAGACCGGAGAGCTCCCTAGACCAGGAAGGAAAAAGAATCAGTTGGCAGGAAGTGGTGCCTATCTAAAAACATAGAAGTCTTTAGCATTAATATTAACACTGGGATTCCACAGCACTTTAACCTGAAGCTATTTCTGCATTCCCTTGTATTACTTAAAGCTGATCCCCAGATGTCTAACAGGATCCTAAATAAAATAAGACTGCTGTATAGCAACCACTGACCCTCATTTCTCTCTTGCTATTAAAAAAAAAAAAAAAAACCACAGGTTTAAAGGATTATCCCTGAATTAATCAATAAGGAAGGGTAGCACGTGGGGCACAACCAAACATGAATTTCATTATCAAGTAGACTGTGGCTGTCAGAAATCTTAAATTTAAGACTGTAATATACACTCCTTTTACTCCTCAGGACTACGCCCAAACAAATTTAAACTATAAACCAACAGTAGACTGACGAATGTACAACTGCTAAGAGACTCAACATATACCAAAAAGGGGGTGATGGTGGGAGTGGAGAGTAACTTAGGAAGTCTGTTCTCCTACTAAACAATTTAATTCAAGAAGTACATTACCAGGCAGAGGGGAAGAGGTTACTTGGGGTTGAACAAATCCTTAGGAAACGCTAAAGAAATATTCGCAATTCTAGGTCACCCTGTAATAATTCCTAACGGGAAAGGGCCAACTCAAGATAAAGTAAGGTCGAGCTTAAGAATTTTCCTCACTTTTCTTGTCCCCCCGCAGACGCTCCCACCAAAACTTTTTTGGGAGTCCAGGAGAAAAATTCGTACGTGCAGAGCTGGGGGAGCAACGGAAGGGGCCATCCTCGTGCAAACAACCACCTGTGCGCGGTGGAGACCCCCCCCTGCCCCCCACGAAGGAGTTCCGTTTAAAGTGAAAAGCAGCTCTGGGGATGGCCTTCCAAACCCAGGACCGACACTGATTATTCACCCAATTCCACTGTCCCCTATGCCCGAACTCCGGCCACCTCCCGGCCGAGGGCAGCCCCTCCAGAGCCCTACGCCCCCAGTCCCGGGTCTGCTCCCACACCCAGCCACCTCCAAAGCTCGGTGCCCGCTCCTTTGCCTGACAGCTGTCCTCCCGCCACCAGGCAGCCCCAGCTCCCCCCGCCCAGGTCCCCAAACCAGGCTTCTTGGGTCGCTGACGCCCCAGGCCCGCGGGATTTAGGGTTTAGGATCTGGAAGGGTTTGGTCCAATCCCCTCTTCTCAGCGTCCTAGGCTCACCTCCCCGGTAGCTTGGCGCTCCTCTTCCAAAACTGCTTGCTGTTCTCGGCGGCCATTGCTCCGGCCCGGGGAAGGCCCTGTAGGCTGGCCAGGGGGGTACCCAGCGAGATGCCCCTAGGACCCCGCAATCGCAGGGCCAGCCCAGGCCGCTTCCCCGCTGCCGGTCACCCTCTCCCAGCTCCCGGGGGCGCCATCTTGGATGTGGGCACCCTCCCACCCAGCGCCGCTGCCATTGGTGGGCTGCGCAGGCTGTGGTCAGACAGACCAATCGGGAGCTGGAATCCTGCAGGCCGCTGAAGCCGAACGGTAACGTCAGGGGCTGGGCACACAGGTGAACCGGGCAGGCGGAGCTTGGACGAGCCGGGAGGCGGGGCTGAAAGTTCCTTAACCCAGGCAGGAGAAGAAGCAGGTAAAGAAAGGGACCTATGGGAAGGAGGAGAGGGTGCTGTTTTCTTTGGGGGTAATGAGGTTCCTGAGTCTAATATTTTTTGGAAAGGGAGAGCATATATATTTATATACATAAATCTTTGACCTAAAAATAAAGGCCCATGTGTTGGTTGCAGCCCATTTTTAACATCTCCCAACTCAACGACACTCTAGTTATTACCTTCTCCCCTCCCCCGTTCCGTTCGGCCCCTGATATATTTTAATCTGTGGAGGAAGATCGTTACTGACCCGATGGCCCAGAGTTGCTAACTGTTCAACACGTGAGTAACGGTTGGTTCACAAGAGCCTCGCTCTCCTCAGGTAATTGATCACTATTAAAGGACTTGTGCTGTAGGTGAAATTCAAATGATCAAATCTCTGTTTCAACCAATAACTGTCACTTTCTGACTATGAGAACCCAGATGCTGGCAAACTGTTTAGGAAATATTCTTTTTTTTTTTTTTTTTTTTTTTTTTGCGGTACGCGGGCCTCTCACTGTTGTGGTCTCTCCCGTTGCCGAGCACAGGCTCCGGACGCGCAAGCTCAGCGGCCATGGCTCACGGGCCCAGCCGCTCCGCGGCATGTGGGATCTTCCCGGACCGGGGCACGAACCCGTGTCCCCTGCATCGGCAGGCGGACTCTCAACCACTGCGCCACCAAGGAAGCCCGAAATATTCTTATTTTATCTATCCAGTTCAGACTACAAAGCAACATTTCTTGAGAGGACATATCGCATCTCCAAGGCATGAATCACAAAGATTAAGGACGTACCCTCAAACATCCTTAATGTCCCTTATTAATCAATTATAAATCCTTGACCCTTGAATTTATTTTCAACCTAGTTTTGACTCAGAATGAGATTTAATATTAGCATTTTGAATCTTTTGAATGTCTTGTCGGTGTTTTTTGCTCTTTTTGAGTTTCTGTGGTTGTATACCACAGTGACAGAGGTGGGGCTGGGGGGGGTGGGGTGCAGGGAGCACACCCTAGTCCAGAGTAGTTTTTGTCTCAACGAAGGACTGTTGAGATAGGCTGATCGTTCCCCACCCCCACTCCTGGTTACTGCTAGCACAGTCCGTCCACATATTGGAAGGTCTAAAGGACCTTCTTTATATGCCCTCTGATGGCCCCTTTCTACACAGAAATGCCTCCATTTTCAAGCTTCTTTTGTCCCCTGATTTTACAATCATGAGATTGTATGAAAAGGGCTATTTTAATTTTCTCTGAATTTCTCATCTTTTTATAGACTTTCATCTTATCCTGTCTCAGATAGTCACCTTTATGGGCATTTGCTCCATCAAACAAAAGCTGCTCTATCCTTTTAATCCTTTAAGCTGCCTTTCTTTGACTCTTTTTCTTAGGATGCGGTGGCTAGCACTGCATACTGAGATCCAAAAGGGATTTCCTGAGGTTTTTGTTGAAACTGATGTTTTGTCTTTACTCTGGACCACCAGAGCTTTTACTGGCATTTTGGATTTTACAAGAGCTGATGTCTTGAAGGGCTAATCTACAGCAACTTCTGATCCCTTTCTTCGGTGGCACCTGGCAGTTCAGAGTTCATTATCTTAAAGATGTCACCTGAATTGTCTCCCCCTATGTGAGCTGCCTTACACTTGTCCACCTGGCAAGTGACCTGCCACTTTCCAGCCAATTCACATAGCTTTAGAAATGTTCCAGGAGATGCCCCCTGTTGACTTGACATTTTCCTATGTGGAAAGCAGAGTATAATTTGTGTACCTAGAAATGTCTCAAAGTATTCCTTTTTCTTAATCATTTATGAAATGTTAAATAACACTGATTCCCGGGGGATGCCTTAACATTGTTCAACCCAGAGAAGCCCTTAATATTCTTACTCTTTATTTTTTACATCTAAGCCATTTTCCCATCCAAGATAAAAAAAAAAGTTTACTTGTCTAGCGATAACTTTAAAAATACTCTTTGTTAGGGAAGTTGAGATTGTTGGGCCTTTTTTCACCCCCACCATAACCACCCAAATCGAAACCACCCACATCTTTACAGCAGCCTGCTATTAGGCCTCTTGCTTCCACTCTTGCCCCCTTAGAGTCTGTTCCCCACACAGCAGAGAGAGAGCCTTTTAGAATGTCAGATTATGTCACTCCTCTGATCAATATCTTGCAATGGCTCCATCACCCTTGGCATAAAATTCAAGCTCCTTAAAGACCCTATATGATTTGGTTCCACTCTCTTCCTTGCTTAATCTGCTCCAACCACATTTATTGCCTTTTTGCTATTCCTTAAACACTCCAAGCATGTTCCTACCTCAAGGTCTTTATATTAGCCATTTCCTCTGCTTGGAATTCTCTTCCCCCAAATATCTGGATGGCTTGCTCCACATTCTATATTCCCAAGTGTCTTCACCTTGGGGATACCCTCCCCTACCACCCACCTTAAATAGCGGGCTCCACCACTCTATTTTTCTTTAAAGCACTCTCCCTACCTTCCATACTATATACCTGTTTCTTGTCCATCTCCACCCCCTAGAATGTAAATTCCACTAAGGCAAGGATTTTGTCTGCTTTGTTCTCTGCTCTTCTCTGCTATTCTCACCTAGAACAGTGCTTGGCACACAGTAGGTGCTTAATATTTACTGAATGAGAGAATGAAGAGTATAAACTATTCTTGTCTTTTGGTTCTATGTTGTTCACACACATTTTTTGTTGGAAAAGATGATAGGAACCATTTTTCTCACCCCTAGCAGGATGTGTCCACTTTACCAAAGAGTCTATAAGCTTACCTATGCTCTTGGTTGAAGAACAGTCTTCCTTTCTTGGGAAAGATTGTCCTCTTCAAACCCTTTTGCATCTTCAGAGGGATAAACCTGTACCTAAAATGATGAAGGAGGGTGGCCACACACTTAGCCACCTGTCCATCAAAGGGTGATAGCTGTGACAGCAAGATCACCATCACACCAAACTTTGCCCAACCAAAGGTGAAAATCATTGGTTTGAGGTTCCCAAGGGGTCCTTGGAGTACTTTTGATGGAGACTCTTAGGGATAGGCACTCACTGGTCCACTATACTGGTGCTTCTTATACGTTAATGTACATGTGAATCACCTGGGGATCATGTTAAATGTCTAGATTCTGCTTTAGTAGGCCTGGGGTGGAGCTTACAGTTCTGCATTTCTAACAAGCTCCCAGGTGACACTGATGCTGCCGATTTGTGGACCTCACTTTGTAGATCTTCTGTTACTTGGCACAATATGGCCTATGATCCTTAAATTTATCACAAAGGTTTGATTATTTTGAAATTCTAAGTAGAAGACTCTCAATATTGTCTGCCTGCAAGCTCTTTGGAGCAAAGGGAATGAGCTATGTCTGGGTTGAATGCACACTCAAAAGAGTGGGCGTATCCCAATCCTTAGAGAAAGTTCTATGGAAGAGATAAACTGTGCATGGAGACACATGCAGGCAAAGAAAGAGAAAGACCTGAAGGGCCTTTCAGAGTAGCAGCTCCAGGGGGAGATAAAAATCAAGAAAAAAGCCTTTGGACTAAGTTACAAAGAGATCACTGGCTGACTTTAACCTCAGTGTAGGAGTGGAGTGGACCCTGTGCTAAGAGGAAGGGTTAAGAAATGAGATCAAGAAGCAGCCCTCACAATGTACTGCAAAATGTTGGACCACCAAAGGGACAGTGAGGTCAAGCTGGGATCTAAAAGCAAGAGAGTTTTTGTGGTACCTAAACAACCACTAGACAGAGCCAACTGAGAGAGATCAATTATGTTAGGGAAGGCAAAGAGCTAAGCAAAAAGACTGAAGAAGCAAGGTTATAGGAGTAAAGAAAGGAAGAGAGAGTAGTTAGAGTTTGAAGGAGTGGAGGGAAGGTTAAGAATTTCTTTCCTAGGAACTTATTCTAAGAAAGTAAGTCAAAAGGAGGGGGGAAAAAGCTCTGTGTACAAAGGTATTCTTTGCCTAGTAACCAATAATAAACGGGACAAATCAAAAGAATATAAAGGTTTAAACATGAGAAGGCAGTTACACAAATTACAGCGTGTGATTTGTAAACTTGAAGCATGCTAGGTCATTAAATCGTGCAAATTTGAATGCTACATTGTGCGTCAAAAAGGTTTATGAAGTGAGGTACAGCAGGGAAAAAGCAGAATGCAAAATGTCTTTGCCCGATTTCAATAAAAATATATGGGTTTTGTCAGAGTAGAAGAAAACATGGAGAAATTTAGAAAATTTTGTTAGATAGTAGAATTATACATCATTTTATTTCCAGAATTCTTCTCTAATGCTGCCGTATTTTTATTATTATGAAATATATGTCACATAATAAATTAGGGGGTGGCAAACATTTTTCTATGAAGGTCCAGGCTGTAAATAATTTTCGGCTTTGCAAAACTATCAAGGCTGTGTTCCAATAAAACTTCATTTGTAGCTACAAAAATTGGGATTCTATATGATTTTCACATCACAAATTATTCTTTCAGTTTTTTTCCCAAATATTAAAATATGTAAAAACCATTCTTAGTTCACAGACCATACAAAAACAGTGCACCAGATTTGGCTCACGGGTAGTAGTTTGCCAACCCTGCAGTGAAGACTAAAGAACAGGGAATTCCCTGGCTGTCCAATGGTTTGGACTCCACACTTTCACTGCCGAGGGCCCAGGTCCAGTCCCGGGTTGCGGACTAAGATCCTGCAAGCCGCGGGACTTCCCTAGTGGTGCAGTGGTTAAGAATCCGCCTGCCAATGCAGGGGACATGGGTTCAATCCCTGGTCCGGGAAGATCCCACATGCAGCAGAGCAACTAAGCCCGAACGCCACAACTACTGAGCCTGCGTGCCACAACTACTGAAGCCCACTCTCCTAGAGCTTGTGCTCTGCAACAAGAGAAGCCACTGCAATGAGAAGCCCGCACACCGCAACGAAGAGTAGCCCCTGCTCGCCTCAACTAGAGAAAGCCTGCGTGCAGCAACAGACCCAACGCAACCAAAAAAAAAAAAAGATCCTGCAAGCCAAGTGACCAAAAAAAAGAATAAAGAATAAATAACAAGATGAAGAAACAAAAAACCTATAAGTCCCCATTTTACCCCTCCTTGATCCCATTCCCCTCCCTCTCCAGTGGAAACCAGGATCCACTCTCATCCATACTGTCCAGTTTTACTATATATGTGCGAATCTATAAACATGTTTTTCATGTTTTGAAACTTTATAAATAGCAACACACTGTACATATGCTTCAGCAACTGGGTTTTTTCACGCTGCATTCTGTTGACACAAGGAGCTCTAGTTTGTTCAACTTAACTGCCCTATTGTGTTCCACTATGTAAATATTCCTCAATTGTCATCGCCAGTTATTTTTATTTTGAACAGTGCTCAATTAACATTCTTTTACACATTTACCATGTGCAAAATTTTCTCTACTGTGGTGTTTTTCAAAGTACAGTTTGTCAACTATTAGTGAGTTGACATTAAAGGTTGCGACCTTTAATGAAATCAAATAGACAGGAACATTTATATCTTAAAGTTACATAATGTGTCAATTATATCTCAATTTTAAAAAAAGAATAGACAGGATTAGAAAAGATCAGACCGTGTTACATGTAATAGGAAAAGGCATTGTTTTGCAAAATTTTTATTTCAACTTTATATGCACTTATACATACATGTGTTTGTGTGCATTTATGTGTACTTGATTGTAATGTAAAATGTATTTCTTAGTAAGCGGTTGTCACAAAGTTTGAAAAACCCATTGCTTTAAGGCGCCTAGGGACACCCAAGAAAAATATTGCAGGATCACAGAATATGCACAGTTTCCACTTAACTAGACTCTGCAAAATGCTCTCTGAAATGGTTTTTCCAATTTATATTGGTCCTCACAGCAATGAGTGAGTTTCCATTGCTTCACATCCTCACCTGTAGTAGGTTTTTCTCATGGGATGTTAAATATACCACATACACGAAAGAATGTATAAAACTAATGTGTACCCGCCTGCCAATGCAGGGGACACATGTTTGAGCCCTGGTATGGGAAGATCCCACATGCTGCAGAGCAACTAAGCCCGCGAGCCACAACTACTGAGCCTGCATACCACAACTGCTGAAGCCTGCGTGCCTAGAGCCCGTGCTCCATAACAAGAGAAGCCACTGCAGTGAGAAGTCTGCACACCACAACGAAGAGTAGCCCTCGCTTGCCACAACCAGAGAAAGCCCGCGCAGCAACGAAGACCCAACGCAGCCAAAAATAAAATTAATTAATTTTTAAAAAAATTAATATGTATAGTTTGATAAATAATAATAGCATTTGCCTGCATGTACCCACTCTCCACACGATGCAACAACAGGACATCACCAGTACCTTAGATGCCTCTTGGAGGTCCCTTGCTCTGGGCATTCCCCTTTCTCCCCCCTTCAGGTGTAACCACTGTGCAGAATTTTGTATTAATCATCCTCTGTGTATTTATATTTTTCAACCTACGTTTGTAACCTTAAGTAAAGTATTGTTTATATTAATGATATTGTATGGTATCCATTCTCCTGTTGCTTGATTCTTTAGACAACAGGATGATTTTGAGATTTACCCTCATTTTCCACTGCTGTATAACATTCCATTTTATAAATAGCACAGTTTATCTGTGTTACTACTGGTGAGTATTTAGTTGTTTCAGGCTGATCTGCAGCCTGAAGCAAGAGTGAGAAAAATAGATGCTTGTGGTTGTAAACCACTGGGTTTTGCATTGTTAGTGTGACCATAATTGATTATTATAGAAGTGGAATGGAAGAAAAGTAGAAGAGAAAAGTCAGCTAGGTGTACTCTTTCAAGAAGCTTAGCTGTAGGGGAATTCCCTGGCAGTCCAGTGGTTAGGACTCTGCACTTTCACTACCAAGGGCGTGGGTTCAATCCCTGGTTGGGGAACTAAGATCCCACAAGACACGTGGTGCAGCCTAAAAAAAAAGAGAGAGAGAGAGAGAGAGAAAGAAGAAGCTTAGCTGTGAAGAGAGGCTAGTTTCCTCCTCTTCCTCCCCCTCATCACTGTTGTTCTGTTTTAGTTCTTTAGTTGCCTGTAATATAAACCCCTTTCCCATGTACGGAGAATTTTTCACTCTATGAAACTTTGTGAGAAGCAGAGCTCACCTACCAGTATTGCAGCTAAAAGTGGCAGCTACTTAGTTTTCCATCCTTCCTTATGAACTAAGTCATATGCACATGTCATAGGCTCTGCTAATAAAATTTTCCCAAACTAGACTTTGAATCAGGAGGAGCTTATGAGGCAAAGAAAAAAGAGAACAAGAAAATTCATTCTTGGTGGGCAGTGCCAGCTGTGACAGCAACACCCAGTTTGGGGGAATAGCTCTGGCAACAGCAACATCTAGAGTCTGGTGCTAGAAGGCCTCTCTCTCAGTGTAACTATGATATCAAATGCTCATTGCTGGCAGCAGCAGTGTCTTCAGCAGCCCAGCCCTGTGGTGTGATATTGGCTACCATCCTGTAAGCAAAACCTCTGAATGTGGTGTGGTAGACTGATGGCATTCATGCCCCAATTCTTCACCTCTCCCTGCATCCGTATTATCTTGTGGGACCTTCTCATTCTTTTTTTTCTTTTTTTTAAAATATTTATTTATTTATTTGGCTGCACTTGGTCTTAGTTGCAGCATGCGGGATTTAGTTCCCTGACCAGGGATCGAACCTAGGCCCCCTGCATTGGGGGGAGCACAGAGTCTTAACCACTGGACCACCAGGGAAGTCCCATGGGACCTTCTCATTCTGACTCTGGACTGACTATTGTGATTTGCTGTGATCAATGGATGTTCACAAACATTACACAAGCAGAAGCTTGAAAAGCACTTGGGTGGCTGCACTTGTTCTCTGTCTTAGTCTATTTGTGATTCTATAATCAAATACTACAGACTGAGTGGCTTGTAAACAACAGAAATTTATTTCTCACAGTTCTGGAGGCTGGAAGTCCAAGATCAGGGTGCCAGCATGGCCAGATTCTGGCAACGGCTCTATTTTGAGTTGCAGACTGCCAACTTCTTGCCATGTCCTCCCGTAGTGGAAGGAGCAAGGGATTTCTCTGGGATCTCTTCATTCAGGAGGGCTCCACCATCATGACCTAAGCACCTCCCAAAGGCCCTTCCTTCTAATACCATCCCATTGGGCATTAGATTTTCAATGTATGAATTTGGGGAGGACAAAAGCATTCAATCTGTAGCACTCTCACTGTTGTCCTCTGCCATTGCCATTACAACATGTCTAGGCTAGCCTGTTGGATGATGAGAAACATGTGGCCCTAGGCCAAGTCTCCCTGAGTTATCCCAGCTGAGGCCATCCTAGATCAGCCAACAGCCAGTTGACCCTCAGGCATATGAATGAGCTCAGCCAAAATCAACAAAACTGTCTAGCCAACCAACAGTTGACCCCAGGCACTCAAGTGAGTCCAGCTGAAATGAGCCCAGCTCAGCCCAATCCCAGATAAGCTGAACCCCACAGACTTGTGAACTAAGTACTGTTCATTGTTACATGCCACTGAGGTTTTGTGGTTGTTTATGTAGCATCATTGTGGCAATAGATAACTGGTCCTTTCCACACATCTATGAGCTATGCCTTTTCTGCTTAAATCAGCCAAGAGCCAGTACCTGTTGCTTGCCCTAACGCAAAGCCTGAATGTAAATCAGAGAGAGACACAGGGTCAAAGGAGAGATTGTTTGAGCTGGGAAAGACTTTGGCATGCTTACAGGCAGAGGATTGGAGGCAATTGTGTTTATTAGGATATAAGTTTGGCTGCAAAATAACAGTGCTTTAAACATGATAGGAGTTTATAGTTTCCCTCTCTCATGTAAGAGCCTAAGTAAGTGGGCAGCTCTGCTCTGGGAACCTTCAGAAGCACAGATCCTTCTCTCTGTGTTTATCATGTCCTTGCCCAGTTGGTCTGAGATGACTCCCTACTCCATCCACATTTTAGCCATTGGGAAGAGGGAAAGGGAAGACATGACTTTCTCCTGAACACCTAGTGGTTACATTCATTTCTCCCCCTTCCAACCCATTCTCAGAGATTGGTCACACAGTTACACCCAACTGCAAGGGAGGCCAGGAAAGGCAAACCTTATTCTGGCCAATCATGTGTGTATCTAAAAATCCTGCTTCTGTGGACGAAGGGGCAAACAGATAGTAAGAGTTCTTGCCACGTCATTGGGGAAGAAGGGATAATTAATGGAACAGGATCTCTGTGGTAGACTTTATTAGCCATTTCCTTCCTTCTTCCCTGTTAAGGGGACTCATCTTTTGGAGAGGTGAGGCAACTGTGTTCCCAGTCTGGGCATAACTCATGATATGTCTAAACTAATGATGGCAATTCTACTCAGCTTTGTCAGGAACTGGTTTCCCCAACCTCCCCTGCAGCTGTGGGTGACCATGTGACCCAGTTCTGGCCAGTGAGCCATGAAGGGAAGGCTGCTGGGGGAGTTATGGGAAGTGGTTTCCTTCCCATGGAAGAGACAAATGCAGAGGAGAGCTTACTGTCGCACTCCTGTTTGTGATACTGGTGTGAGGCTTATAACCATAAAAGAAAGGCCAAGAGAATTACAAATGCCAAACTAGAGCCCTGGCACCTTCTTGAGGATTCCAGTGACCTTGAGGGATGAGTACGAGTGAGCCAGGTGGAGACAGGAAGAAAAGATATTTGAGAAAGTCAGAGTATTATAAACATGAGAAGGAGTGCTCAGAGATGCTCCTGGAAAGTTGGACTGGAGTCAAATCGTGAGGACTTTGTATGCAGCAGTGTGATTTATTGTCAGAATTGCCTCATTCAGAGTTGGGGCTGGTTTCCTGCTTGTTGGTTGATACACCACCAAAGCGTGACAGGCATTTTTCCTTTGTAGGTTTAAGATGACTGAGCATCTCTTCCCCCATTGGAGAGTTAAAATACTTCTGTTTTGGAAAATCTAGGCTCTCAAAGGCAGAAATCTAGATGATGTGGGTGGGTAGTGGGTGTAGATTTGAAAAGATGAGGGAGAAGGGACTCATTCCCAACCCCTACAGCAAGTGGGATTTCCCTACCCTTGGGGAATGGAGAGGTGCCTGGCTCTGACCACTTTGGGGCCTGTGTTTGACTCCCTCACAGACCCCAGAGTGACAGGATGTCTGTGTAGACCCCAGGCTGGGGACTGAGCTGTGAGCCACAACCTTCGGGGCTGTGGACAGTGGGACCACTGAGGCTAGGACATCAAGCCTCTCACAGTGAGCAGCCGCACCAGCTTGAAGTCTAGAGCCCTTCCCTGAGTTTCCAGGATTGGATGAACTTGGGAGTTCTATGTGACTCCAGCAAGGAGAGAGGGGAGTGAAAACAAACAATAACAAAAAAACTGATTGAGATAGAATTTCTCCCTAACTCCTTGAGGAAGACAACTGAGTCCGATTTGATATTATTTTTAAAAAATAAAGGGAATTCCTCCCTGGCGGTCAAGTGGTTAGGACTTGTGCTTCCACTGCAGGGGTTACAGTTTCAATCCCTGTCTGGGGAACTAAGATCCCACAAGACATGCGGAAATATAAAATAAAAGAAAATAAAATAAAATGAAATACTGCTTTCTTGCATTAGAGTGTCCAATTATGGTACGAACTGATTCTGTGGTATACAAAGCCAAAGGAAAGGGAGTAAGAAGAGGTCATAAATTATCTCAGTAGCTTTTTTTTTTAAGTCGATAGATTTTTTTACAAGAGTGTAGAAGATGTGTCTCTAAGAACTCAAGCTGGTATATATGCAAAGTATTCATTTTCTTTTTTTTAAAAATAAATTTATTTATCTTGTCCTGCATTGGGTCTTCGTTGCTGCATGCAGGCTTTCTCTAGTTGTGGCGAGCGGGGGCTACTCTTTGTTGCGGTGCGTGGGCTTCTCGTTGTGGTGGCTTCTCTCGTTGCGGAGCACAGGCTCTAGGCACGCAGGCTTCAGTAGTTGTGGCTCACGGGCTCTAGAGCGCAGGCTCAGGACTTGTGGCGCACGGGCTTAGTTGCTCCACTGCATGTGGGATCTTCCCGGACCAGGGCTCGAACCCCTGTCCCCTGCATTGGCAGGCAGATTCTTAACCACTGCACCACCAGGGAAGCCCCTCATTTTTATTTTTAAAAATCAAATTAAATTGGCTGGACACTGCCAGGCTAGAAGGAAATCCAATCTCCATTATTACCAGGGCTCCTCTGCCTCTCAGGGATGCCTCAGAATCCAGAAGTAGAACCTGGCGCCAGAAGAAGGCCAGCCTCGTACCCGTGACCATCATGGGGCCTGCTGACAGCTGCCTCGTGCAAGCCCACGGAATGGAGCCTTGAAGCCCACCAGCACCTGCTTCAGGCCCCACATAAGGTATAGGCATTTTTACTGAGGTGTTAAAGAAAAAAAATTATTCATGAAGGAATTCCCTAGCGGTTCAGTGGTTAGGACTCTGCGCTTTCACTGCCGAGGGTGCGGGTTCAATCCCTGGTCGGGGAACTAAGATCCCACAAGCCACGTGGCACAGCCAAAAAAAAAAAAAAAAGTATATATATATATATATATATATATATATATTCATGACACTTGTTAAAGATTCTAAGGACAATTTTCTTCAAAAGGGACTATTGCAATGGCAGTTTTGTGGTAGGGGATAGAGGGGGCCCAACTCTGGATACAAGGACAATTAGAGATTTATAGCTAAGTAGCATGGTGGGAAGCAGTACATGGAAAATGACCGAGAGGAAACAACAAGGCTGGAGGATTCTTACTGAAGGCAGGCCAGGGTGATCAGATACCAAGGGTAGGGGATTTTTTTTTTCTTTGTTGGCCGCACCTCGCATCATGCAGGATCTTAGTTCCCCAACCAGGGATTGAAAAAAAAAATCAGTAACATCCTAATACATGAATGTATCAGGTAAAGGATATAAACAGTGTAAAAAGGGCAGTAAAACTAGTTAACAAATACTTTTAAAATATTCAGCCTTAAGAGTACTAATCAATAAGATGAAAAAATTAAAAAACGATTTTTTACTTACTACATAGGTTAAATGGAAAGAGTAAGTCAAGATGGAAAATAATTTTAAAACAATAATACCAAATTTTAACATATATGTCCCAAAACAGGTATGTACATTTACTTTTGGTGGAAGAGTGAATTAGTAACAGCCATTTGGTGTTTTGCTTATATCTAGTGTTTTTATAATTGTTTATTTTCTTGTTTTAAATCAACTATGCTTTTACTATATATATATATATATATATATATTTTTTTTTTAAACACATAGTTTGGGGCTTCCCTGGTGGCACAGTGGTTAAGAATCCACCTGCCAATGCAGGGGACACATGTTCGAGCCCTGGTCCAGGAAGATCCCACATGCCGCAGAGCAACTAAACACGTGCGCCACAACTACTGACCCTGCGCTCTGGAGCCCGCAAGCCAAAACTACTGAGCCTGCATGTCACAACTACTGAAGCCTGTGCGCCTAGAGCCTGTGCTCTGCAACAAAGAGAAGCCACTGCAATGAGAAGCCAGTGCACCGCAACAAAGGGTAGCCCCCGCTCGCCACAACTAGAGAAAGCCCGCATGCAGCAACAAAGACCCAATGCAGCCAAAAATAAATTAATTAATTTAATTAATCTATAAAACAAACAAATAAACAAACAAAACACATAGTTGTGGTAGGCATTCCAAGCTGGCCATCAATAATCCTTGCCTCCTGGTGTTTATACCTTTGTGCAGGTATAAATACCTCATAGGCCCCTCCAGAGTTGCTTTGTGTGAACAGTTGAATGCAGCTGGAATGACAGATGTCACTCTTGAGATTAGGTTATAAAAGGTACTGCAGCTTCCATTTTGGTCTACCTCCTCACTTGCTCTGGAGGAAGCCAGCTGCCATGTTGTGAGAACACTCAGGCAGCCTATAGAAAGACTCACGAGGTGAAGAATTGAGGTTTCTAGCCAAAAACCAGCAAGAAACTACGGCTTCCTGTCAACAGCCACGTGGGTGGGCTTGGATGAGGATCTCCTCCCCACAGTAGTGCCTTCAGATGACCACAGCTGAGCCAACAGCTGGACTGAACCGCATGAGAGACCCTGAGCCGGAACTACCCAGCTAAGCCACACCCAGATTCCTGACACACAGAAATGATCAGATAATAAATGTTTGTTATCGTGAGCTTCTAAGGTTTGAGGTAATTCGTTACAGGGCAATAGATATCTAATATAATAGTTCGGAGGGGGATAGTAAAACACACTTAAAGAGTTTTAAAAAAAAGTTTTTTATCCTACCTTTCATTATCCACACAGACATGCCCCTCAGAGGCCAATGTCCAAAGGCTGGACTGCCACTGCTAGACTTTTTGTTATAAGAAGAAAATTAATCTCTCTTTTTTTAAAAACTACTATTGTTCGAGTCTGTTCTCCACAGCCAAATGTACTCTTAACTGATATAGGTGCCTTAGGCTCTTATAATGTGCTCATTGACGTTGGTATTTTCCCCCCTCAACCCAATAATGCAAAGAGATCCAGCTGAGGAGAGCTGGCTGCAACATTCTCTGCTGGGATCACAAGTCAAATTGTGAAAGGAACAGAAAATGTAAAGTTCTTACCATAACTGCGTAAATCTAAGATATTATCAAATGCAAGTTGCACTAATATTCCAGGTATCACTGAAAGAAAAATACTATTAATTAAATTATGCCTTAATGCTTTCTCATCACTTTGTATTTTTATTTTCTACTTATCAAAATGATTTTCTAGACTTATTTAAACATAGATTTTTAAATCACATATCAATACTTATAAGAATATTCAACTTCAGGACTTCCCTTGAGGTCCAGTGGTTAAGACTCCAGGCTTCCACTGAAGGGGGTGCACGCGGTTCCACCCCTGGTCAGGGAACTAAGATTCCACATGCTGCATGGTGCGGCCAAAAAAATAAAAATAATATTCAACTTCAGAAGTAATCCATAAAATGCAAAAAGACTTTCTTTTTCAATGTTGACATCCTTGGCATATTTGCTTTTGTCTTCATGCCTGTTGCCTCATAGTAACAAATGACTGTTGAGGATCTAGGCAACATAGTATATTCAAGCTAAGAAGAAAGAAGATGTAGAGATAGTGTTACCCAAAAACTGGGTTTGCCTCTTGGTGGATGTTGAGCCAATAGACACAACCAAGCCAACAGACACATCCAAGCCAAAGAAGGAAGGATTTATTAACACTTGCAGCAAGTAAGGAGAACACTAGGGGTCTTTCCCAAAGCAGTGCTTCCCCGAAACAGCAAAATTGGGGAAGTTTTAAGCTAAGGGTACATGCATATTCATGAGAGGACTTAAGCAGAGGAGAATTCAGCATAGAATTGGGGCAAAGGTTGACAGAGTCCAAGCTTTAGTTGATGTAAAGTCAGGAGGGTCAACATCACCATCCTATCCTCCACCTGGGTGGGGGCCTTAGTTCCTGCAAAACTCAAAAGATTTTGTTATGCAAATGCTGGAGAGGATGTGGAGAAAAGGGAACCCTCCTACACTGTTGGTGGGAATGTAAGTTGGTACAGCCACTATGGAAAACAGTATGAAGGTTCCTTAAAAAACTAAAAATAGAGCTACCCTATGACGTAGTCCTACTCCTGGGCATATATCCAGAGAAAACCATACTTCGAAAAGATACATGTACCCCAATATTCACTGCAGCACTATTTACAATAGCCAAGACATGGAAGCAACCTAAATGCCCATGGACAGATGAATGGATAAAGAAGATATGGTACATATATATAATGGAATACTACTCAGCCATAAAAAAGAATGAAATAATGCATTTGCAGCAACATGGATGGACCTAGAGATTATCATACTAAGTGAAGCAAGTCAGAAAGAGAAAGACAAATACCATATGCTATCACTTATATGTGGAATCTAAATATGGTACAAATGAACCTCTCTATGAAACAGAAACAGACTCACAGAGAGAGAACAGACTTGTGGCTGCCAAGGGGGTGTGGAATGGGGGAGGGATGGAGTGGGAGGTCGGGGTTAGCAGATGTAAACTATTATATAGAGAATGGATAAACAATAATGTCTTACTGTATAGCACAGAGAACTCTATTGAATATTCTGTGATAAACCATAATGGAAAAGAATATTTTTAAAAGGTATATATATGTATAACTGAATCACTTTGCTGTACAGCAGAAATTAACATTGTAAATCAACTATACTTCAATAAAAATTTTTTTAAAAAGATTTTATGTATATTGTTATATATATCCCTTGAGGAACCAGGGCCCTGCCCCAAGGCTGCACTATTGTTTCTTGACTGCTCCTCCCTTGTTTCTGCATTCCCTCCCTTAAGATCATTAATTACTGAGACCTGTTCAAGGGCAAGCACTGTGGCCAGGCTTAGATCACAAAATGGCTTAGGCCAAAATGCGTTCTCTTATGTCAAGAAAGCCATTCCTGGTTCTCTTTCTCTGGGGAACCCTAACCTATCTGTTTACAATAGTGCCAGCCACATCATCCTCTTTTATCAGGAAAAGCAAACGTCATCCCAGCAGATTTCTGCTTATATGTCATTTGCCAGAACTATGTCCAATGGACACTCCTGATACAAGCAAATATCTAGAAAAGCAAATATTTAGCCTGTGTCCTAAGTTCACTGCCATTCCAGACAAAAGAAGACTTCTGTTGGCAAAGAGGAAATGAGTATTAGGGGGGAAGCTGATGGTGTCTGTTGCAATGCAGCTTAATAAATAGTAGTTTCATTTTTTTTTTTTTTCTGGCCACGCCTCTCGGCATATGGGATCTCAGTTCCCCAACCAGGGGTGGAACCCATGCCCCCTGCAGTGGAAGCATGTAATCCTAGCTGAAACCATTAGCTGAAACCATGTAACTCAGATTGGGACTTGAATCCACGTGGCCAGGACTCAAACCCGGCCAAAACCCATGGTTTGTTTTTATTTATTTGTTTGTTTGTTTGTTTGTTTATGGCTGTGCTGGGTCTTCGTTGCTGCACACGGGCTTCCTGTGGTTGTGGCGAGCAGGGGCTACTCTTCATTGTGGTGTGCGGGCTTCTCACTGCTGTGGCTTGTCTTGTTGAGGAGCACAGGCTCTAGGCACGCAGGCTTCAGTAGTTGTGGCACGCGGGCTCAGTAGTTGTGGCGCACAGGCTTAGTTGCTCCATGGCATGTGGGATCTTCCCAGACTGGGGCTTGAACCCGTGTCCCCCCCTGCACTGGCAGGCAGATTCTTTTTTTTTTTTTTTTTTTTTTGTGGTACGAGGGCCTCTCACTGTTGTGGCCTCTCCCGTTGCGGAGCACAGGCTCCAGACGCGCAGGCTCAGCGGCTATGGCTCACGGGCCTAGCCGCTCCACGGCATGTGGGATCTTCCCAGACTGGGGCACGAACCCGTGTCCCCTGCATCGGCAGGCGGACTCTCAACCACTGCGCCACCAGGGAAGCCCTGGCAGGCAGATTCTTAACCACTGCGCCACCAGGGAAGCCCTCCACAGTCTTCTGAGATCACACACCTGGTTTTAGGACTTAATGAAATTCAGGTTCTTGATGTCTCATCGCCGAAAGAATTCAGTGAGGGACAAAGTGACAGGTTAGAAGTGGAGTTACTTGAGAGAAACACACTCCACAGACAGAGTGTGGGCCATCTCAGAAGGTGAAAGCGGACCCAGGATATGGGGTTGTCAGTTTTTATAGGGGTGGGTAATATCATAGGCTAATGAGTGGGAGGGGTATTCCAGCTATTTGGGAGAAGAGGTGGGGATTTCCATAAATTGGGTCACTGCCCACTTTTTGACCTTTATGGTTGGCCTTGGAACTGTCATGGCACCTGTGAGTGTGTCATTTATCTTGCTGATGTGTTACAATGAGCGTATATGGAGGCTCAAGGTCTAGTGGAATTCAACTTGTTATATTGGACCTATTTGGTTCTAATTAGTTTACGTCGTGCCCTTGGGCTATGTCATTCTTTTAAAGGTTATGCCCTGCCCCCTTCCCTCCTGTTTCATAACTACTGGACTGCCAAGGAATTCCCAATAGTAGTTTTACATGCATAATAGTGGTTACCCCTTGGCATAAAGCAAAAATGATGATAGCAAAAACTCCTACATAGTACAGTGCTTACCATGTTCCAAGCATTGTTCTGAGTGTTTTAAATATATTAACTTGTTTAATCCTCACAGCAACTTTACAAGGTAAATGCTGTTATTATCCTTGTTTTGTTTTAGTATTTTTTATTGTTCTTCATATGCTCACAATTAGACATCATAATCCTCGGTGCATGACATATTCCTCACTGATCCATGCATAGCTCTTTTAATTACTTTTAAAATACTAGTTATTTTTAATAAAGTAATATGTACCCTCAGATCCTCTACCCAAAATAAAATTAGGATCTTGTCAGTAATTCAGATCTGAGTATATGATCTGCCCAGCCCATTTCACTTCCTTCCCCTGGCCCAAGGTGATCGTAATTTAGAGTCCTAAGTTCATCATTCCTTTGCTTTCCTTATATAGTTTTATTGCTTCTATATATACAGTCCAAAAATTGTGTGTGTGTGTATAATATATATCTATAGTTGTTTTTAACTGTATATCTTCTTTTGGTACTTTTTTTACTTACTATTACATTACTAAGATTCATTCCAATTGTTGTGTGTTGCTACAGTCATTCATTTTGATTACCGTTTAACATCCCATTGTGTGAATATGTAGCAGTTTATTCATCCTCAAACCATTCTTTACTGAAGTACCTATTATATTCTCAGTGTAAAAGTACCTATTACATTTTTCTTTTCTGGTTATTAACTGGACTAACTCTGTCACATCCAGGTTTGCTAATAGCTTCATGTGATTTGAAGCTGTTCTTAATATTGATGCCTCCCTTACATTGTCTACAATCTATTTCTTCCCTTGCCTTTTCAGGATACGGGTGGATGGCTCAGAACATGACTAATTAACTCACTCCCCCAGGGTTGAACCTCCCTACCCCTGAGGCTGAACCCGGTAGGGCAGAGCTTCCAAAAAAACAAAACAGGGAATTCCCTGACAGTCCAGTGGTTAGGACTCTGCGCTTTCACTGCTGAGGGGCTGGGTTCAATTCCTGGTCGGTGGGAAACTAAGATCTCGCAAGCCGCACAGCGTGGTCAAAGAAACAAAACAAAGGGCCTCCCTGGTGACACAGTGCTTGAGAGTCCGCCTGCCGATGCAGGGGACACGGGTTCGTGCCCCGGCCCAGGAAGATCCCACATGCTGCGGAGCGGCTGGGCCCGTGAGCCATGGCCGCTGAGCCTGCGCATCCGGAGCCTGTGCTCCGCAACGGAGAGGCCAGCATACCGAAAACAAAAAACAAAAAACAACAAAGACACATGACGATGCCCTAAATATAGCCCCACTCAGAAAGGACTAGACTGATCTGCGGATTGTCAAATGAGACCTGCTCAAGTAAGATAAAAGCTTAGTTCAGGGCCTAAGAAACAGAACTTTTTTTTTTCTGGCTGTTCTGGGCCTTCGTTGTGGGGCACTGGCTCTTCTTTGTTGCGGCGTGCAGGCTTCTCTAGTCGTGGCACATGGGCTCCAGAGTGCGTGGGCTCAGTAGTTGTGGCGTGCGGGCTGTCTAGTTGTGGTGCGCAGGCTCAGTAGTTGAGGCACCCGGGCTTAGCTGCCCCGCGGCATGTGGGTTCTTAGTTCCCTGACTATGGATTGAACCCGTGTCCCCTGCATTGGGAGGTGGATTCTTAACCACTGGACCACCAGGGAAGTCCCAAAAAACAGAATATTTAAAAATAAACATTACACACTTCTACTGAGTTCAAAAAGGATGATGTTAAAGTGAAGTGGAAGGATAAAAATCAACTCTTTCTTTTACAATATTCTGTTATTTTAAGTTTTTTATTTTTCTAGTATAGTTTATTTAAAAATCTACGTAGAGATATCTTTAACTTAAAAACCATTTAAAATGTTGTAACTATTCAAAGATGGAATCAGAATCTCTTCTAGTTGTGTAGTAGTTGAAATGATGTATCATTTTCAGAAAATTTCATAAATAAACAGAAAAGACAGACTTCCCTGGTGGTGCAGTGGTTAAGAATCTGCCTGCCAATGCAGGGGACATGGGCTCAATCCCTGGTCCAGGAAGATTCCACGTGCCTTAGAGCCCGTGTGCCACAACTACAGCGCCCACGTGCTGCAACTACTGAAGCCCGCGTGCCTAGAGCCCGTGCTCCGCAACAAGAGAAGCCACCGCAATGAGAAGCCTGCGTACTTCAACAAAGTGTAGCCCCCTCTTGCTGCAACTAGAGAAAGCTCACGCGCAGCAGCAAAGACCCAACACAGCCATAAATTAATTAATTAATTAATTAATTAATTAATTAATTAAATAAACAGAAAAGACTTTGCACTATCACCAACTACTTTCCATGGTAACATTTTTAGCTCTTGGTTCAGACTACAACAGAGTTATCCAGCAAACCGTGCTTCCATGAGGCCAGTAAACCATTTCTGGGGCTACGAACATATTGTATTAAAGTTACACCAGCCAAAAGGGAGCCAGTGGGATTTATTTAATGATCTGGATTTATTAGGAATTCATGGAACAACTATATTTTCATAAATTTATTTTTATTAAAATTATATAAGTGTAGTAATAATTTTATTTTATTTTTTTTTTTTTTGCGGTACGCAGGCCTCTCACTGTTGTGGCCTCTCCTGTTGCGGAGCACAGGCTCCGGACGCGCAGGTTCAGCGGCCGTGGCTCACGGGCCCAGCCGCTCTGCGGCATGCGGGATCTTCCCAGACCGGGGCACGAACCCACGTCCCCTGCATCGGCAGGCGGACTCTCAACCACTGCGCCACCAGGGAAGCCCCGTGTAGTAATAATACTTAAAGGCTTATAATAAAAACTTCAGTCCTCTGTACTCCCCTCACCCCTAGTCATACTTCCCACAGGCAACCACATCAATTCTTCTATTTCCCCTCCTATGTACCTCTTTTTCTCTAAATTACATACTTACACTGCTATTTCTTGATTAATCATTTTTAGACATTCTCTATTGACTTCCCATCATGATAGTGAGGACTTCTTATCCCATACACACATAAGCACTGCCTTTCCTCCCAAACTCCCAACATGGCTGGGTCACCATGCATGATTATATCAAGACTACAACTGCATAAGTAGTGTTAATCACAGAGGAGACATGGTGGTGATTGGACTATGGTGGTGGCAGTGGAGATGGGAAAAACAATGACTGATTCGAGAGATACGTGGGAGGAAGGGTAGATGGAACATAGTGTTTTTGAATGTAGGGGAGGAGAGAAAGGCAGGTACATGGGGAAATGGGCAGGTGGACGCTGATATTTACTGAAATATCAGCAGGTCGTAGCAGCAGGTGAGGGTGGGGTGGGAGAAATTGTAAGCTCAGTTTGGAACATATTGAGCTTGAGCAGTCCAAAGAGAGTTCCCAAATGGAGGCAGAAGAGTTTAGTGTGCAGGTTTGGATCTCCAAGTAGAAGACTGGACTGGATTTGGGAGTCATCAGTGTGTAGATGGCAACTGAACCACGGGAATAAATGATGTTACCTAGGAAGAGAGTATAAAGTAAGAAGAATGTCTTGGTTTGTGCACTGAGGAAGACTAACATTTAAGAATAAGCAGAAGGAGGGACTTCCCTGGTGGAGCAGTGGTTGGGAATCCGGCTGCAAACGCAGGGGACATGGGTTCAAGCCCTGGTCCGGGAAGATCCCACATGCCGCGGAGCAACTAGGCCCGTGTGCCACAACTGCTGAGCCTGTGCTCTAGAGCCCACGAGCCACAACTATTGAGCCTGTGTGCCACAGCTACTGAAGCCCGTGCACCTAGAGCCCGTGCTCTGCAACAAGAGAAGCCACCGTAATGAGAAGCCTGCGCACTGCAACGAAGAGCAGCCCCCGCTCACCGCAACTAGAGAAAGCCTGCATGCAGCGACAAAGATCCAATGCAGCCAAATATATAAATAAATATTAAAAAAAAAAGAATAAGCAGAAGGAAGCTAGTAAAGGGTCTGCCCTAATCAAGGCTCTTTTCTAGGCAAGGCCCTTTGTTAGGAGCTGTGGGATAAATAGAGTCTCTGAGCTCTCTGAGCTCACAAATCTCTGAGGCAGATAAGGCACAAGTGGGTTGAGTGTTAAGACTGGTTTTAGAGCCAGGCAGGTGTGAGTTCAAATCCTGATTTTGCTACTGACCAGATGTACAGCTTTAGGCAAAATAAATTAACTTCTCTAATTCTAATGTCCTCACTGTTAGCCACTAGGATGACTATTGTAAGTATAAAATATTTATACTTTAAAATGGTTAAGATGGTAGGTTTTATGTTATGTGTATTTTACCAAAATTAAAAATAAAATAAAAATTTTAAATAATTCAAAAAAAGTCCTAATCATAATTGTTTAATAATGTGGTGTTTTTGCAGTTCTGTTATTTCTGCTGGTTCTCTCAGTTCCTTGTTCCTTGTATGCTCAGTTATTTTTCACTATGTACTAGTCATTGTCCCTGAAAAATTACTGATGGTGATACTTTGAGGACCAGCACAAAGATGTATCCTTCCAGAGAGGGTCTGAGTTTGCTTCTGCCAGGCACTTAGAGACACTTCAGTTTAGGACTACTTTAAACTAGATTTATGACTTAAAAGTTTTTTTGAATACTTCATGTAATTTGGGCTACAAATCTATAAAAAGGTTAGCTATGGTTACAATGTCTCAAGGAGAGATTCCCCCCGCCCCCCCGCATATGTTCAGTGTAGTACTAAGTTCACTTTCCTTGGGGTCTCTTGGGACAAGATGTGGGGGCAGGTTTACTTCTGATTCCCCTTTACTCTAATCATAGACCTTTGGGGCCATGACTAATACAGGGAAGGCCTTCTAATAGACTCCCCACCAGGACTTCCCTGGTGGCTCAGTGGTTGGGAATCTGCCTGCCAATGCAGGGGACATGGGTTTGATCCCTGGTCCGGGAAGATCCCACATGCTGTGGAGCAACTAAGCCGGCAAGCCACAACTACTGAGCCTGCTCTCTAGAGCCTGTGCTCCGCAACAAGGGAAGCCACCACAATGAGAAGCCTGTGCACCACCACGAAGAGCGGCCCCCAGTCACCACAACTAGAGAAAGCCCACGCACGGCAATGAAGACACAGCACAGCCTAAATTAATTAATTAATTAATTTTTAAAAAATAGACTCCCCACCTTGGTGGACCCTGAGCTTTAATTTCATTCCTCCTTACCTTACAGAGTTCTCATAATGAAATTCAAGCTTGCCCAGATTGGCAAATACCCTCGGAGCAAATTTGACTTTCATGTTTGCTCACTGGTCCCAATTCCTGAATTCCAATAGTCTTTGGTCTCCTACCTCTTATCTTGTCAGCTCTTCTGTGCTTTCAAGAATATTTAAAAACTATTTTATACAGCAGTTTTTAGTTGTTGGGGGTTTTTTTTGCAGCAAGTTGGCCCCAATAACCTTAGCAATCAGAAGTCCCTCTGTTTTATCTTTTCTTCCTTTTTATTGATTTCTGTTCTTGTATTTATTTTCTCCCTCCTTTTTTTTTTTTTGTTCTTATCGTTGGTTGTTTTTTTTCCCCCTTACTTCTTGGGTTGAATGCTTAGTTCATTATTGCCTTTTCTTTTTCCATGATAAGGCTATTCTATTCTAAGTTTCTAAATTTCCCTTAAAGTACGCCTTTCATTGTATTCCTTAAGTTTTGGTATGTAGTGGAGGAGTGATTGCTCAAAGCCTAATTGTTTTCATCAACTCACCCCAGCAGGACCATTGCGCTACCCTGATTTTTTCCTGAGATACCTGCACTCAATGCCTGGATAATGCGGCCAATTTTCCCCATCAGGGGGCAGCAATGGTTGCCCAAAGCAATGCTGGAAGAGATGAGAGCATAATTTAAACTAACTTTTTCTGGGAATTCCCTGGCAGTCCAGTGGTTAAGACTCCACTCTCCCAATGCAGGGGGCCCAGGTCTGGGAACTAAGATCCCACATACTGTAACTAAGTCCACGTGCCTCAACTAGAGAAGCCTGCAGCCAAAAATAAATAAACAAAATTTAAAAATATGTAAACTAACTTTTTCTATTCAGTGTTTTTCAATACTGCCTACATATGAAAATCACAGGGAGGTTTTTAAAAATACTGATACCTGGGTCCTACCCAGAGAATGTTCTAATTGGTGTGGGGTGCTGACTTTCAGTGACTGTAATGTGGAGCCGGCATTGAGAGCAACTTCTCCGATTTATCTGCTCACTGCCACCAAGGCCCAGACTGCATCTCCCTCCTCCCCACTCACACTCCCAATTAATTTTAAACACTCTTCTGTCTTTCTCAAAGCTGTTATTGCCTGGTTTCCATATTTCTCTCTACTGTTTCTCCAAGTGACTTTGGGGAAGGAGGTAGAAACCCTGGTAATTTACCACATTGGCAGGAATCAGAATTCTCCCCCATATTATTTGTCTTCACAGGAGGTCTCAGCATGAGACGGCAGCACTGTTGTGGGATGACCGCCAAAACGGGCTCCGTGTTATCAGGGGTCTTTACCATCATGGCCATCGACTTGTACCTCATCTTCGAACAGAAGTACTTAAGGAGAAGCAATTGCACTGAGCTTACCCCACAGACCAAGAGTACAAGTATCCTGATAAAACAGTTCATGATCTGCTGGAGTTTGACTATCGTCTTCTTCCTATCATTCATCACCATCATCATCTGCTTCTTGCTCCTATACTCAGTATACGCCCATATGTACAAGGGCCTGGTGATCTACATCATCTGGATCTTTTTCTATGAAACTGTAAACATTGTAGTACAAACACTTACCAATGATGATTCTAACATTGGAGAAGTCAGAATCATGCGCTGGTTTGGTTTGGTGTCCCGTATATTGGTGCACTGTTTTTGGATGTACTTTGTCATCACCTATGCCTACATGATCTACAAAAATCAAAGCCAGGGCAATATCATGTCCTACAACAGACGTATTTCTAGAGGCCGTGGAGAATTCCCACGGCGGAAATCAAAGATAATACACTTTACCCACCGGCCACTATAGTCAATGACGTTGGCCCTTTTCCGTGATAGGCAGATCTCCCAGGTTCTCATGGTAGTTCAGTTTCCATCTCTTTCACTTTTCAGCAAGCAGAGACTCTACTGCCACACTTTTGGGGGGATACGGAGAGAAAAGTGATTATAGTCACAACTGGAACACGCTGCTCATTAAGGATGTTTAATTAAAGGACATTTTATTATCAATCACTCTTTGAGTTCCTCTTCCCTTGTCTTGTCATTACCTCCTTATTGGTCAAAACGAAGAGGGTGAGGAATGAAATCAAACTGAATTGCAGTCTGGCAATCCTTTCATCTTGGTATATCTTCATCAGGCTTCAACCCACAGCTCTCTGATGTAACCCAGCGACAGGCAAACCTGTATTTATATCTGAGTGTTATAGCACAAAGAATAGTGTTGGGGCCTTGAGGTCGCTTTGTGTTATGGTTTTTCTCCCTACGTCCTCTATACTATATTCCAGATAAGTAAAAGAATAAAAATAGAGAAAAATCATACTTCATTTTCTGTCTTGACTCCCCGCCCCCCAAATTTTCAAGGAGCACAAAAGACACTTGTGGTAAATCAAAAGGTATTTGTTAAACTTTTCTGTCGGTCACTGTGCTGGACACTGCAGGAGGATACAGAAAAGTATAAGATATGAGGCCTGACCTTGAGGATTTTTCAGTTTAGTGGGAGAAACTAAATCATGTTTATGAATCAATTAGCCAACCACATAAGACAGTACAAGATTACACACTATCACATAACAACAAACTTCACTTTGAATTCAGGTTCAGAGATTGTCAGAAGCAGTTTAAGCCAGAATGGAAGACAAACCGAGCAAACCTCTACTTCAAACATTAGACATTATGTTAAGTGTTTGTTTACTTAATAGCTTTCTTGAGGTATAATTGACATACAGTAAACAGCACATGTTTAAAGAATATAATTTGGTGAGTTTTGACACTACTATATCCCAGTGAAACCATCACCGTAATTGAATTGATGAACACATGTATCACCCCCAAAAGTTTCCTCCTAATCCCTGCCCCTTCTTGCACCACACACCCCCGCCATCACAAGGTACTGATTTGCTGTCCCTATATATTAGTTTGCATTTTGTAGAATTTTACATAAATGGCATCATACAGTACATAATCTTTATTTTTCGTTGCCTGGCTTCTTTTGCTCAGCCTAAGACCTTAAAGATTCACCCATGTCATTATGTATATTGATAGTTCATTCTTTATTGCTGAGTAGTATGCCATGGCATGAATGTACCACAGATTGTTTATCCATTTGCCCACTGAAAGACATAGAGTGGTTTGTAGTTTGGGGCAATTATGAATAAGAACACTATAAGCAATTGTGTACAAGGCTTTGTGTGGATTTATGATTTCATTTATCTTGAGTAAATACCATTTTTACTTTTTAAGAAATTAGCAAACTTTTTTCCAGAGGGGATGTACCATTTTATACTCCCAGTGTATGAGAATTCCAATTCCTTCACATCCTTGCCAGTACTTCGTATAGACAATACGTTTTTCATTTTAGCCATTCTAATATATATATATATATAGAGAGAGAGAGAGAGAGAGAGAGAGAGAAAGAGAGAGAGAGAGAGAGAGAGAGAGAGAGAGAGAAGAGAGAGTGAGTATATAGTGGCATCTCATTGTGGTTTTAACTTTCATTTCTTTAATAACAAATGATGTTGAGCATCTTTTCATGTGCTTATTTAGCATTCTTATATCTTTTTTGGTAAGGTGTCTGTTCAAATCTTTTGCCCATTTTTTTGTTTTATTCACTAGTTTGTCTTATTTTTTAGATTCCATATATAAGTGAAAACATACAGTATTTGTCTTTCTCTGTCTGACTGATTTCACTAAGCATAATACCCTCCAGTTCCACCCATGTTGCTGCAAATGACAAAATTTCATTATTTTTTATGGCCGAGTAGTATTCCATTATATATATATGAATATGTATATTATATATAATATATATATTGGAATATATATATTATATATAATATATATATTCCATTCATCTGTTGGTGGACATTCAGGTTGCTTCTACCTTTTGGGTATTGTGAATAATGCTGCTGTGACTATGGTTGTCCTCAAGTTTCATCCGTGTTGTAACATGGGTCAGAATTTTCTTCCTTTTTAAGGCTGGGTAATATTCCATTATATGAATACACCACATTTTATTTATCCATTCATTCATTGATGGGCATTTGGGTAGTTTCCAACTTTTGGCTATTGTGACTAGTGCTGCTGTGAATGTTGGTGTACAAGTATCTGTTCAAATCTCTGCTTTCAATTCTTTTGGTGGGTATATACTCAGAAGTGGAGTTGCTGGATAATATGATAATTCTATTTTTAACTTTTAGAGGAACTGTCATACTGTTTTTCTCCACAGAGGTACTATTTTACATTCCACCAACAGTGCACAAAGATTCTAATTTCTCCACATCTTCCCCAGCACTTATTATTTTGGTTTTTTGATAGTAACCATTCTAAAGGGTATGAGGTGGTATCTCACTCTGTTTTTAATTTACATTTCCCTAATGTTTCGTGATGTTGAGAATCTTTTCATGTGCTAATTGGTCCTTGTATATCTTCTTTGGAGAAATGTCCACTGAAGTCCTTTGCCCATTTTTAATCAGGTTATTTGTGTTGCTATTGTTGGGTTATAGAAGTTCTTTATACATTCTTATTTATCACATATCTGATTAGCAAATAATTTCTCCTGTTCTACGGGTTGCCTTTCCACTCTATTGATGTGTCCTTTTTTACAATTTATTTATTTATTTATTTATTTATTTATTTAGGCTGCAAAGGGTCTTAGATGCAGGATGCCGGATCTTCATTGCAACATGCGGGATCTTTGGTTGGAGCATGTGGGCTCTTAGTTGCGGCATGCGGGCTTCTTAGTTGTGGCATGTGAACTCTTAGTTGCAGCACGCATGCGAGATCTAGTTCCCTGACCAGGCATCGAACCCAGGCTCCCTGCATTAGGAGCGCAGAGTCTTACCCACTAGACCACCAGGGAAGTCCCTTGATGTGTCCTTTTATGCATGGAAGTTTTTCATTTTTGTGTGGTCCAATTTATATATTTTTTCTTTTTTTTCCCCTATGCTTTTGGTGTCATATTCAAGATATCATTGCCAAATCTAATGTCATGAAGCTTTCCCCTTAGTTTCATAGTTTTAACTGTTAGATTTAGGCCTTTGACTCATTTGAAGTTAATTTTTGTATATGGTATAAGGTAAGGGTCTAACTTCCTTCTTTTGTGTGTGGATATCCAGTTTTCCCAATACCATTTGTTGGAAGGACTGTCCTTTTCCCCGTTGAATGGTCTAGTCACCCTGCTGAAAATCATTTGACCATATGTATTAGTCTGCTCAAGCTACCATAACAAAATACCATGGACTGGGTGGCTTAAAAAACAGACTTTTATTTTCTCACAGTTCTAGAGGCTAGAAATACATAATCAAGGTGCCAGCAAATTCAGTTTCTGGTGAGAGTTCTCTTCCTGGCTTAAAGATATCCACCTTCTCTCTGGTCATTGTATGGTCTTTCTTCTGTACACAGGTTGGGAGACAGAGTGAGCTCTCTGGTATCTCTTCATTTTTTTATAAGGATACCAATCCTACTGGGTTAGAACCCCACCCTTATGACTACATTTAAGTTTTATGACCTCCCTAAAGGCCCTCTCATCAGTCACATTGGGGGTTAGGGCTTCGACATATCGATGTTGGGGTAGGGGACACAATTTTGTCCATAATGCAAGAGTTTATTTATGGGCTCTCTATTCTATTCTATTGGTCTGTATGTCTGTCTTTATGCCAGACGTTCACACTGTTTGATTAATATAGCTTTGTAATACATTTTGAAACCAGGAAGTGTGAGACCCTCAACTTTGTTCATCTTTTTTGAGATTGTTTTGGTCATTGGGGGTCCCTTGAGATCTTATATGAATTTGAGGATGGATTTTTCTATTTCTTAAAAAAAATCCTGTTGGGACTTTTTTTTTTTTTTTTTCTTTTTGCGGTACGCGGGCCTCTCACTGCTGTGGCCTCTCCCGTTGCGGAGCATAGGCTCTGGACGCGCAGGCCCAGTGGCCGTGGCTCACGGGCCCAGCCACTCTGCGGCATGTGGGATCCTCCCGGACCGGGGCACGAACCCGTGTCCCCTGCATCGGCAGGCAGACTCTCAACCATTGCACCACCAGGGAAGCCCCTGTTGGGACTTTGATAGGGATTACATTGAATCTGTAGATCACTTTAGGTAGTATTGTCATCTTTTTTTTTTTTAAATAAATGTATTTATTTTATTTTATTTATTTTTGGCCGCATTCGGTCTTCGTTGCTTCGCACAGGCTTTCTCTAGTTGCGGCGAGAGGGGGCTACTCTTCGTTGTGGTGTGCGGGTTTCTCATTGCGGTGGCTTCTCTTGCTGCAGAGCATGGGCTTTAGTTGCGTGGGCTTCAGTAGTTGTGGCTCACGGGCTCTAGAGCGCAGGCTCAGTAGTTGTGGCACACGGGCCTAGTTGCTCCGCAGCATGTGGGATCTTCCTGCACCAGGGATCGAACCAGTGTCCCCTGCACTGAAAGGCGGATTCGTAACCACTGTGCCACCAGGGAAGCCCACTATTGTCATATTTTTTTTTAATATATAAATCTATATATTTTATTTTATTTATTTATTTTTGGCTGTGTTGGGTCTTCATTGCTGTGCACGGGCTTTGTCTAATTGCAGTGAGCAGGGGCTACTCTTTGTTGTGGTGGGTGGGCTTCCCATTGCAGTGGCTTCTCTTGTTGCGGAGCTCTAGGTGCACAGGCTTCAGTAGTTGTGGCACATGGGCTCAGTATTTGTGGCTCACGGGCTCTAGAGCGCAGGCTCAGTAGTTGTGGCGCATGGGCTTAGTTGCTCCGAAGCATGTGGGATCTTCATGGACCAGGGCTCGAACCAATGTCCCCTGCATTAGCAGGTGGTTTCTTAACCACTGCTCCACTAGGGAAGTCCCTGAACTTCATTAAGTCTTGAGACCAGGTGTGATCTCAGTTAAAAGACCATGGGTTCAAGTCCCAATCTGCGTTATGGTTGGATTCAAGTCCCAATCTGAGTTACACGGTTTCAAAACCACTTCTTTCTGCCCCTCTCCCAGCTCAGCCAGGTAGAAACTCTACTCCAGACTGGTGCAGCCAAGAACACAGGGCTCCCTTTCCCTTATCCCCCAGTCAGGGTTTTCTTCCCAGGAGGAGCCAGACATTGGCATTTCTCACCTTGTGTCCCAGGTACCTGTTGCTGAGGCTAAGAGGTGCGGCTCCCTTCTGATGCCTAGTCTCTACTCATGGGATGGAGGCATTACCTTAGGTGTGGCACCACTGAGAATACTGGGGCTCCAATTGCCCTTGCCCCAGGTTGTAAGGTAGTGGTTCCAATGACAGGAGAGGCAAGCCAGGATGACCCCAGACTACTGTCTTCCCTTTCCCACAGAGCACTCAGCTCCTAAAGCAGGAGTATCACTAAGACAGAAGCATACAGTTGTCCCCTCCCCCAATGCCAGAGCCGTGGACCAGAGGTTTTGGCTGAGGCAGAGGAGAAGTAAGCCATAAAATAGATATTTGCAATCTCTCCCCCAAAGGAACTGGTTTTCTTTACATAACAGAACAAGAATTTCAAGCCTAAAGGTGCTCTAAATAGTGACAGTTGTGGCAAAAAGCAATTGAGAGGAGATGTGTAGATCACACATGAAGATTCAGGCTAAACTGTAGGCTAGCTAGTTTTCAGGAGAGTAGTGGGGAAAGAAACGATTGGAAGAAGCCCTCCTGGGGTCAGAACGAACATCAAACACTGACTTCTGGAAATATTACTTCAAAGGAGACTGAATTTGATCGGATGGTCTATAGAGCAATTTATGCCCCATGTCAGTACTGAAAACAAAAGGGCAATCAGCCAGCTATTAGTAGGCCTTAACAGCTGGGTGTGGTCAGAGAAAGAGGGAGAAGAGTTCTGGCAAAACCACTGTTATCCTAGAATCACTGTGGGCATATCCTAAGCTGCACCTCTATGAGAAGCAACATCAGAGGCTTCACATGTGGGTGTTGGGTGGTGAGGGGGTGGGGGGGCTGGAGAATATAATTTACTAAAAAAATCCAGCCAGTGACACTGAGCTGGGCCCTGCGGGGTTTCTCGGCACAAAGCCTTTCTGTGTCCCTCATTTCTTTGATTACTGGAAATAGCCTTCATTCAGCCTCCATTACCTTCCCCAACTTCCAATGGACAGATTCAAGCAGTTGTTATTTAGGGAAGGGAGGGGATGCCAGACAAGGGAGAAACAAACAGTCAAGAGAAACAATAGTGCAGCCTTGAGATAAGGTCACACAAAGATATCTTTGAGCTGTTTTTCAGATACTGAAACCCCCTCCAGGTGGGAGAAGGTAACTATTAATGATGGTATGCTACCCACAAGCATGTGGACCCCAGAGGAGTTGGAACCTTAAGGTTGATGATGCTGACTCCTACTTACCTCACCATCAACCCATCAGAAGAATGCAAGCCCATCACTGCCTTGATCCTTATCACCTACCTCCCACCACAAGCCCTGTCTATAAGACCTCTCCCTATTCCCCAGGGAAGGGGCACAGTTTTTGAGGCCTAGCCTACTGTGTTCCCTCTTTGCCTGGCAAAGAAATAAAGCTACTCTTTCTCTTTCCTCTGAAATTCTGTCTCTTTCTTTGCCCCCTTTCTGACCCATGGCCCCCACAGGAGCAAGAAAGATTTTTCTTAAATGCTCTGGAAGCTGCTCTGTGAGTAGGGACGAGGTTTAGTTGATGCAGACAGGGAAGTATCGGTGCAGCTATCCACCGGCCAGCACACTGCCTCTCCCACCCCACATGGGACCCTTCAGGGCCTGGGGTGCAGTGAGAGGTCTGTGTCTCAAGGACTGAACTGTGGAGTCACAGTTGGGAGGTTAGTGGGGTATAAGGTGTAAAAATATTTGGGCTGAACCTTGAAAATACTATGCTGGGGGGGAAAGGATAAACTGGGAGATTGGGATTGACATATACATGCTATTATACATAAAACAGATAACTAATAAGGACCTACTGTATAGCACAGGGAACTCTACTCAATACTCTGTAATGACCTATATGGGAATAGAATCTAAAAAAGAGTGGATATATGTCTAACTGATGTACTTTTCTGTACAGCAGAAACTAACACAACATTGTAAGTCAACTATACTCCAATAAAAAAATTTTTTTAAACCTAAAAAAAGAAAAGAAAATATTATTCTGTGAAGTAAGCCAGACACAAAAGGACAAATACTCTATGATTCAATTTATATGGGGTACTTAGAGGTAGTCAGATTTATAGAGACAGAAAGTAGAATTAACAGAGGCTGGCGGGAGACGAGGGAGGAAGAATTAGTGTGTGATGAGTACAGAGTTTTTTCTTGGAGAATATGAAAAAGTTGAGGTGGGGGGTGGTGATGCTTGCACAACAGTATGAATGTACTTAACGTCATTGAATGGTACGCTGAAAGAGGGTTAAAATGGTAAGATTTATGTTATGTATATTTTACCATAGCAATAAAACAATTGCTACTGCCAAAAAAAAAAAAAAAGAATATTTGGGATTGATAGAGTGAGCGAGGAGAAGGCTGGAGGGAGGCAGATGGCAGCCTGTCTGTGCTCTGACAGGACTGAAGAGGAGCCCTGTCCAGTGACCTTAGAAGGAAACCATACCGAACTTCCAACTGGTTGTCCCTCATCGGAAACACATCAACCAGAGGCCTGCACGTGTTCCCCTCGTGTGTGACTGTTCCCCCTCTCTCTGCCCTCACAGTGGTAGCTGGCCAGTGTGGGGAATGAAGAGGAGGCAGCTTTGCTCTGGAGTTCTCCGAACCGGGAGCCAGTAAGAAGGCGATATGATCTGGGAGGGACGATTGCTCCAGGGCCCGCCCTACCACAGCCTTGGGCCCTCCGCCATAAATACCTTCAACAGGTCTTCGAGGGAGCTAGGCAACTCCACCCTGGCTGGAGCCAGCCTCTAGAGTTCAGGTCTAACCTAGGTTGCACCTGGGGGTCTGCCTGCTGGATTGTCGCCTGAACGACCTGGCGACCTGGCTTATTGTTGTGGCACCTTCACCCTGGGCAAACGAGATAGTCAGCCTTGGATCCGTAAACCTTGCCCCATTCCATTCACTGCTGGCTGAATCCTGTGACTTGGGACAATTCTGGGTCAGACCCAGGGAGTAACTCAGGGAAATTACATTTTTAAGGGCTTGGAAGGAAAGAAAAGGGGGCCGAGGGGAAGGTCAGGGATAATTCTAGGCCCTTGAGGAGCCATGCTAGTTTTCTGAGAAAATGTGTTTCTTCGGAGACACGAATATCCCAGTAGGAGCCCAGAACTGACTCTACCATTATTCCAGATACAGGAACTTCCTGATTCCCACAAGCCTGACACCAACAGGAGTACCCTTTGTGCCACCTTAAAGCATGGCTGCCACTGGAAGAGCAGAGCTACCTGAAGATTATTCCAGGCCAGTGATGCCCTCACTTCCCAGTGATGTGCTCACCTGTAGCTAGTGAGGCCAGAGCAGGGTCAGAGCCCGTGTCCCTTGACTTGCAGCCTATTGTCTGTCTATATACCCTTATTACTCTTAGCTCTTCCATTTACATCTAGTGGCTTGAGGATTTGTCCTGGGCTAGCACTGACCTCTTGTCAGGTATCTCCACAATTTTTTTTTTTCCTGCAGCCGATGCTCTGGTAAAACAAGTATAAAATGAATGACAAGAAGTTCTCCTTCATGATGGGCATCTTCTGTATCCTCAACACCATCCAGTTCCTCATCTTTGAAGTGAACGAGGTTGCATACATCGGCTACGAGGACAACTTCAGCATCTACAAGGAGACAAAGTCTGAGCTAGTCTCTTGGGTCACGACCTACAAGAAGCACATCAACATCTGCCTATCCACCATCACCCTCATGGTCAGCTCCTTGTTCCTCTATTGCATCCACATCAGCAACTACGCAGGGCTGCTGTGCTACACCATGTGGATCATCACCTATGAGCTCCTCAGCTTCTCCGTGGTCCTGCTCACCAATGGGACCATCAAAGAGCAGTTCAAGGAGCTGAGGTACTTGCACTTGATTTTCCAGGTCTCCCGAATGATCCTGCACTTTTTCTGTCTGCCCTTCGTCACCAAGTATGCGTACTCCCTTTACAAGGACCTCAAGACTTTAAGCAAGATAGGCCGCTGCAAACACTCCTCTGTTGGTACAGTTGTCTCGTGGCCACCTGTCGGGCTGGGAACCTTGCACCGCAAGTTAAACTAAACTGTGCCAGGAAGAAGGGAGAGAGAGGGACAGCGCTCCCCAGCGGTGGCTTGCCCTTCCCTGCCTGCCTTCTGCTGATTCTCCTTGCCTTTTCTGGGTTCTCGAGTTTTATGCGCTTAAGAATGACCCTTGGGGGAGGGAGGGTTGCGTGGATCAGTTATTATACATGTGTATTTGTGACTTGTTTTGGCATTTAATTATAGACCGCCCTTGTGCTTACTTAACCATCTCATTGGTGTATCCTGTTGTCTCTCATTGTACCCTCCTCTCTGCACATCCTTAGTTTCTAACTTTTCTCTTGTGGATTGCCCCACTGATGCCTGGTTCTGCTGAATCCTTTATGAGCAGTGCTATTTGATAGAAATTTCTGTGCTGATGGAACAGATCTACATCTGTGCTGTCTACTAGCCACATGTGGCTACTGAGCACTTGGGACATGGTTATTACAATCGAGGAATCAAATTTAAAATTTTATTTGGTTTTAATTACTTTCAGTTTCAATAGCCACGTGTGGCTGGCTTGTGGCTACCATGTTGCAGAGCACAGTAATCTGGAGCCTCATTTTACTCCTGCGTGTAACTGTAGACCCCCTTTCCAACTTCATGCATCACTCTGCTTTCCTCATAATGTTCAGAAAGCAGTTCCTCATGTTGGTTCATAACACAGCAAGAAGAATCCCCATTTAAGAAAGTTCTAGGCTTCCCTGGTGGCACAGCGGTTAAGAATCCGCCTGACAATGCAGGGGACACGGGTTCGAGCCCTGGTCTGGGAAGATCCCACATGCCGCGGAGCAACTAAGCCTGTGCTCCGCAACTACTGAGCCTGTGCTCTACAACCCGCGAGCCACAACTACTGAGCCTGCACGCCTAGAGCCCATGCTCTGCAACAGGAGAAGCCACCACAATGAGAAGCCTGTGCACAACAATGAAGAGCGGCCCCCGCTCGCCGCAACTAGAGAAAGCCCGCGCCCAGCAACGAAGACCCAGAGCAGCCAAAAATAAATAAATAAAATAAATAAGGGCTTCCCTGGTGGCGCAGTGGTTGAGAGTCCGCCTGCCAATGCAGGGGACATGGGTTCGTGCCCCAGTCCGGGAAGATCCCACATGCCGCGGAGCAGCTAGGCCCGTGAGCCATGGCTGCTGAGCCTGCGCGTCCGGAGCCTGTGCTCTGCAACGGGAGAGGCCACAACAGTGAGAGGCCCGTGTACTGCAAAAAAAAAATAATAATAAATAAATAAATAAATAAATAAATAATAAATTTTTAAAAAAGAAAAAGTTCCAAGATTTCTCAACTCAAGCACTATTGACATTTTGGACTGGATAATTCCGTCTCATAGGGGTCTGTCCAGTGCATTGTAGGAGGTCTAGCAGCATCCCTGGCCTCTACCCACTAGATGTCAGTAGCATCCCTCAGCCTCTTTTTTTTTTTTTTTTTAGCATCCCCCAGCCTTGTGACAAACAAAAATATCACTATGCATTGCCAGTTGTTCTCTGGGGGGCAAAATTACCCCCAGTTGAGAACCACGATTTTTTTTTTTTTTTTTTTTTTTTTTGCGGTATGCGGGCCTCTCACTGTTGTGGCCTCTCCCGTTGCGGAGCACAGGCTCCGGACGCGCAGGCTCAGCGGCCATGGCTCACGCGCCCAGCCGCTCCACGGCATGTGGGATCTTCCTGGACCGGGGCACCAACCCGTGTCCCCTGCATCGGCAGGCGGACTCTCAACCACTGCGCCACCAGGGAAGCCCGAGAACCACTATTTTAAAGCAACACACCCCCAGTGCTTAGAGCTGGTATGCCACTACTATTAACTAATGGAGAGTACCTTTAATAAGAGCTCTTTACATTTACCACCTTGTATAGTTTTTGTTTTGTTTTTTTTGTTCATTCGTTTTGTTTTGCTTTTGGCTGCTCACGGGCTTTCTCTAGTTGCAGCGAGCAGGGGCTACTCTTCGTTGCGGTGCATGGGCTTCTCATTGCGATGGCTTCTCTCGTTGCGGAGCATGGGCTCTAGGCGTGCGGGCTTCAATAGTTGCAGCATGCAGCCTCAGTAGTTTTGGCGCGCGGGCTTAGTTGCTCTGCGGCATGTGGGATCTTCCTGAACCAGTGATCAAACCCGTGATCCCTGCATTGGCAGGCAGATTCTTAACCACTGAGCCACCAGGGAAGTCTCACCTTGTATAGTTTTTAATTCTAATGTTCCCATTTTATGGTTTGATGAAACTTGAGACTCAGGCCACTTAAGTGATATGATCAAGGTCCCATAGTATCAAAATCAGGATTTGGATCTAGATCATCTAACTTCTTTTTTTTTTTTTTTTAATTAATTTATTTTTGGTTGCGCTGGTTCTTCATTGCTGAGCGCAGGCTTTCTCTAGTTGTAGTGAGCGGGGCTCCTCTTCATTGCAGTGCACGGGCTTCTCATTGTGGTGGCTTCTCTTGTTGCGGAGCATGGTCTCTAGGCGCATGGGCTTCAGTAGTTGTGGCACTCAGGCTCAGTAGTTGTGGCTTGTGGGCTCTAGAGCACAGGCTCAGTAGTTGTGGTGCATGGGCTTAGTTGCTCCGTGGCATGTGGGATCTTCCTGGACCCGGTCTCGAACCCATGTCCCCTGCGTTGGCAGGTGGATTCTTAACCACTGCACCACCAGGGAAGTCCCTAGATCATCTAACTTCTTATATGACTGTCCTACTTGGTTCCCTGAAGCACTCTTACTTTTACCAAGATAAGAAGAGGGACCTCCTTTTAGAATAATTCCTTTTCCTTCAAAAAATGTTGGGAGTGAAGTCAGGGCCACTGTTTTGACCATGCTCCTCCAAACCATGAGCACAGACAGCAGCCCAGTTTTACTGAACACAATTTGTGCCAGGTAGTATTCTAACAATTCCCTCAATTCTTTCCACCACCCCGTGAGGGACAGATTTAGATCCAGGCCAGGTCCCAAAATGACCACCAGATGGCAGTCAGCAATAAGCTTTTGCTTAGTGCTGTTTGCCTTCTAAACCAGATCCTATAGGGGTGTCTGATTTTGGGATTTAGGGAACCTCAAGCTGATGACTGAGGATTAATAGCATGTGTCTCCACCCTAGTCTCATAATGTGTAACTTGGTACCAGAAACAAAAAACGAAATAGGCCAACTTCAGGGTTTTAATCCCCTGTCCCAGCTGGGGTAGCAGTGGGAAGGTCATGTGTGTGGGTGCAGGTGTGGGTGTGTGTGGGTGTGGGTGTGGGTGTGTGTGTGGGTGTGTAGAAGGGGTGGAGAGAGAAACAGAGTTCCAAGAATTAGCTCAGCTAAGAGTTACCTGCTGCCCTCAGATACAAGGCTGTGAGCGCCTCGACACCAAGAGTCCTTGGAAAGTGCTGTGTCCACCTCCACTTCCCAGCCTCCCATTCTCTCTGCAACTCCTTCCACTCCACTGAGACAGCTCTTGTTAAGCTGATATCCACGCTGCCCAATCCTGAGCTCAGCCTTCCCTTGCCAGACCTCTCCATGGCTTTTGACCAGCTGATCCCTCCCTGTCCTGCAAACAGGTTTCTCTTTTGGCCTATGGGACACCAGGGCCACCACTCTCCATTCACCACCTACATCACTGGCCCTCCTCCATCTCCTTTGCTGGTCCCTCTGCATCTCCCTGACCTCCAAACATTGACGAGCTCCCAGGCTCAGTCCTTGGTGCCCTTCTCTTCTCTGTCTGGGTCACTCCCAGCTCTCCTGGCTCAGGCCCGTCATGGGTAACCCCCATATGGACAGCTCCTGTCTGGACCTCTCCCTGAAATCTGTACTTGTTGGTCCAATCGCCTCCTTGCTGTGGCAGGTGCCTCTATATGGTTCCCAAAGGTCCCTGCCAATTGATATTCACACTCGTCACCTCCCCTTGAGTGCAGGCTGGGCTAGCAACCCTCTTCTAATAAATAAAACACAGCAGAAGTGATAGGATGTCATCTCTAAGATTAGGTTACAAAACCACGATGACCTCAGGGTTGCTCGCTCTCTCCACGGGAGGCCAGCTGCCACACTGGGAGCATCTCAATGGAGAGGCTGGCATGGTCAGGAAGGACGTTGCTAACCAACAGCCCCCAAGGACTTAAGTCCTACCAACAGCCTCCTAAGTGAGCTTGGAAGCAGATCCTCCCCAAGTCGAGTCTTGAGAGGGGCCCCAGCCCCAGCTGGACACCTCCACTGCAGGTGAGAGCCCCTGAGTCAGAGGACCTGTGCCAGCTGCACCGGGGTTTCTGACCCACAGAAACTGTGACATAGATGCGTGTTCTCTTAAGCTGCTATGTTTGGGGGTAATTTGTTACAAAGCAATTGATAAGTAATACATGTGCCCAGTAGCTATCTCAAAACCTGTTGCGATCCATACTTGTGGTGGTTTTCTCCCATAAAGCTGCCCTAACGCCCAGTCTTTCCCTCCTCCACCCTTCCAGTTGCTCAGGTCAAGGACCCAGGAATCATCCTTGGGTTCTCTCTCTCTCGCAGCCTTTACCCAACTCCTCAGAAAACCCTATCAGCTCCACCTTAGAGGGATCCTGCTGAAACCTAAGTCAGATCATGTTTCTCCCTCTACTCTGCTATTCACATCCTGCCAGGGCTCCCCACTACACTCAGAGGACAAATCCCGAGTCCTCATCATAGAATGTTGGGTGCTAAGTGATCCAGTTCCCTGCCATCCCTCCAATCTCCTTCCTAACCATTCTGTCCTTCCTCCCTCTGCTCCAGCTGCCCTGGCTGCCTTGCAGTTCCTCTTACACACCCAGCACACTCCAGCCTCAGGGCCTTTGCACCTGTCTCTTCAGCCTGGGATGTTCTTACTCCAGGGGTCCACTGGCTTCCTCTCATTTCTTTCAGGGGTCTGCTCAAAAGCCATCACAGAGCTCTTCCCGACCAACCTATGTGAAGCAGCTCCTCCCCCCACCCCTCTGTAACCCACTTACCCTGCTTTACCTTTTCCATAACACATATTATCACCTGACTTACTATATACAGTTATCTCCCCCCAAAATATAAGCACCATATTATCTTCACTGCTATTTTCCCAGCACCGAGAACAACACATAACAGGTGCTCGATAAATATTTGTGGAATGAATGGGCCTGAACCCTCAGCAGAATACAATGGCCTGTTCCTTGTTTTCGAAATGATGCTTCCAGTAGCTGGGCTGATGATGGGCAAATTACTACTCTGCTCTTTTGGCCTCCTCTTCCTACTCCTTTTTTTCTCTCACTCACTTCTGGAGACTCTGGTGAAGACTGTAGACAGTTACATGTGGGAAAATACCCACAAAGGATACAAGAGTATCAGCTTCCTTGTCCCTTTCCTCCTTCCCTAATCCTTTTCCCTGCACCAGCTGCTGACACTAGAAACACCACCTCGTCTCCCAGCGCCACCTTACCAAGCCTAAAACAAGCGTTTCAAACAATGCAGGAGTCCCTGGGAAGGGCAATACTCTGAGAGCTGTCACCCACACCTGTGAAGATCTCTGGCCTTCCATCCTCCATTTCTTCACTAGGTTTGCTGAGTATCTACTGCATAGCAGGCCCTGAGCTAGGAACAGGGGGATACCCTGAAAAGTAAGACAGCCCACATTTCAAGGGGCTCCCAACCTAGTGAGGGGTGGGGGTCATTCAGGGTAAGCATATCTACGCATACCGCAAAAAAATTTAAAAAAATTAAAAAAGGTTAGCAGGGCTTACTTTCAGGAGAGCTGGAGGGATGTAGGAAACAGAGACTCTGATCTTTTTTTTTTTTAATAATTTTATTTTTTATTGGCCGCACAGCTTACAGGATCTTAGTTCCCTGACCAGGGATTGAACCCTGGTCCCCAACAGTGGAAGCACAGAGTCCCAACCACTGGACCACCAGGGAATTCCCCAGAGACTGTGCTCTTCAAGGGCGCGTGCGAAATCTCACACACCCTGAGTTCCAGTGCACAGGCAGTAATATGAAAGGAGCTTGGGTCAGACCCACCTGCTGACCTTGAGAGCCTCTCAGAGAGGCAGGAGGCAACTGGGACTCCCCCTGGGGACATAGACACTGGCGGAAGTCATTTTAGGGAGATTGTTCTACCACAAGGACACTGGTGCTTGGCAAGCACCATCTTGGAGTCCTCTCTCTAGTCTATTAGCACTGGGGATGGGGGGAGGGAAGTACCAGCCCTGAGAACCGCCCCAGGCCATGCAGCCAGTTGCCCCGGGACCCACCCCTCCTCAACCGGGAGGCCAGCAGTCACAGCATGAGGCAGGGCCTGGCAACCAACAAGGCCAGGGGCCAGCCCCACCTACCAGCATGCCCACAGTGCTCAGCCCCACCACAACAGAAGGACCCATGCAACCCACACAAGGGGCACCCCCAGAGCATATAGCTTTGGTGACCAGAGGGGAGTGTGCTGCTGGGGCCTATAGGACATCTCTAACATAAGGCAACTTCTTCAAGATTAGGAAATGTAACTGACCTAACACATAGAAATAAACACAGATTTTTTTAAAAAAGAAAGAAAAATAAAATAAATAAATACAGAGAATTAGGCAAAATAAGGAGACAGAGGAATATGTTTAAACAGACAAAAACCTCAGAAAAAGAACTAAACAAAGTAAAGATAAGCAAGCTACATGATCAAGGGTTCAAAGTAATGATCATAAAGATGCAGAGTGAACTCAAGAGAAGAATGGATGAACACAGTGAAAATTTTAACAAAGAATTAGAAATATAAAGAAGGACCAAAGAGAGCTGAAGAATACAATGAGTGAAATTTAAAAAAAAAAAAACACTGGAATGAATCAACAGTAGCTTAGATGATACGGAGGAATGGATCAGCAAACTGGAAGACAGAGAAGTGGAAATCACCCAAGATGAACAGAAAAAGAGAATTTAAAAAATAAAGATAGCTGGGCTTCCCTGGTGGCGCAGTGGTTGAGAGTCTGCCTGCCAATGCTGGGGACACGGGTTCGTGCCCCGGTCTGGGAAGATCCCACATGCCGCAGAGCGGCTGGACCCGTGAGCCATGGCTGCTGAGCCTGTGTGTCTGGAGCCCGTGCTCCGCAAGGGGAGAGGCCACAACAGTGAGAGCTCCGCGTAACGCAAAAAAATAAAAATAAAAAAAATAATAAAGATAGCTTAAGAGACTTCTGAGACAACACCAAGCATACTAACATTTGAATTATAGGGATCCCAGAAGGAGAAGAGAGAGAGAAATGGGCTCAAAACTTATTTGAAGAGATAATAGCTAAAAACTGTCCTAACCTGGGGAAAGAAACAGGCATCCAGGTCTAGGAAACATAGAGAGTCCTAAGCAAGATGAACCCAAAGAGGTCCATGCCAAAACATGTTGTAATTAATATGGCAAAAAATTAAAGATAAGAGAGAATCTTAAAAGCAGCAAGAAAAAACAATTAGTTACATACAATGGAACTCCCATAAGACTATCAGCTGGCTTTTCAGAAGAAACTTTGCAGGCCAGAAAGGAGAGGTACAATATATTCAAAGTGATGAGAGGAAAAAACCTACAACAAGAATACTTTAGGGCTTCCCTGGTGGCGCAGTGGTTGAGAGTCCGCCTGCCGATGCAGGGGACACGGGTTTGTGCCCCGGTCCAGGAAGATCCCACATGCCGCGGAGCGGCTGGGCCCGTGAGCCATGGCCGCTGAGCCTGCGCGTCCGGAGACTGTGCTCCGCAACAGGAGAGGCCACAACAGTGAGAGGCCCGCGTACCGCAAAAAAAAAAAAAAAAAAGAATACTTTACCCGGCAAGGTGATCATTTGGATTTGAAGGAAAGATAAAGTTTTACAGATAAACTAAAAGAGTTCAGCACCACTAAACTGACTTTATAAAAAATGTTAAAGGGACTTCTGTAAGCAGAAAAGAAAAGACCACAACAAGAAATCTGAAAATTATGATAAGAAAAGTTTCATTGGTAAAGGCAAACATAAAGGTAGTAGATCAACCACTGATGAAGATAGTAGAAAGGTTAAATGACAAAAGGAATCAAATCATCTTTATTCACAGTAAGTAGTTAAGGGACACACAAAACAAAATGATGTAAAATATGAGGTGAAAAAAATTTTAAAGTGAGTAAGGAGGAATAAAAATGCAGCATTGTTAGAATGCATTTGAACTTAAGAGATCATCAACTTTAAATAATCATATATAAATGTTGTTGTATACAAACCTCGTGGTAACCACAAACCAAAATAGATACACACACAAAAAAACAGAAAGGGAACCAAAAGTAACACTAAAGATAGTCATCAGATCACAACGGAAGAGAGGAAAAGAAGAAGAAAGGAACCAAAAAGAGTTACAAAAACAACCAGAAAACACAAAACGACCATAAGTACATACCTATCAATAATTACTTTAAAGGTAAATGGACTAAATGCTCCAATCAAAAAACATAGAGTGGGGCTTCCCTAGTGGCGCAGTGGTTGAGAGTCCGCCTGCCGATGCAGGGGACATGGGTTCGTGCCCCGGTCTGGGAAGATCCCACATGCCACGGAGCAGCTGGGCCCATGAGCCATGGCTGTTGAGCCTGTGCGTCTGGAGCCTGTGCATCCGAAGCCTGTGCTCCGCAACGGGAGAGGCCACAACAGTGAGAGGTCCGCGTACCACAAAAAAAAAAAAAAAAAAAAAAGACATAGAGTGGTTGAATGGACTAAAAGAAAAAGACCCATATATATGCTGCCTACAAGAGACTCACTTCAGATCTAATGACACACAAAGACTAAAAGTGAGAGTATGAAAAAAGGTATTCCATGCAAAAGGAAATGAAGAGAAAGCTGCAGTAGCAATACTTATATCAGACAAAATAGACTTTAGAACAAAGACTGTAGCAAGAGACAGAGAAAGACATTACATAATGATAAAGAGATCAATCCAACAAGAAGATATAACAATTATAAATATACATGAACCCAACATAGGAGCCCCTAAATACATAAAGCAAATATTAACAAAAATAAAGGGAGAGGGATTCCTTGGTGATTCAGTGGTTAAGAATCCACCTGCCGATGCAGGGGACAGGGGTTCAAGCCCTGGTCCAGGAAGATCCCACATGCTGCGGAGCAGCTAAGCCCATGCCCCACAACTACTGAGCCTGTGTGCCACAACTACTGAAGCCTGTGCACCTAGAGCTCCACAACAAGGGAAGCCACTGCAGTGAGAAGACCGCACACCACAACGAAGAGTAGCCCCTGCTTGCTGCAACTAGAGAAAGACCGCACACAGCAATGAAGACCCAATACAGCTAAAAATAAATAAATAAATGAAAGGGGAGAAATTGACAGTAACACAATAATTGTAGGGGACTTTAGCACCCCACTTACATCAATAGATATATCATCTATACAAAAAAATCAATGAGGAAACACAGGCCTTAACTGACACATTAGATTAGATGGACTTTATATATATATATAGAGAGAGAGAGAGAGAGGGGTGGGGGGGAACATTCCACCCAAAAGCAGCAGAATACACATTCTTTTCCAGTGCACATGGAACATTCTCCAGGATAAAACACACACTGGGCCACGAAAAAAGTCTCAATAAATGTATAAAGATTGAACTCATATCAAGCACCTTTTCCAACCACAGAGGTATGAGACTAGAAATCAACTACAAGAAAAGAATTGTGGAAAACACAAACGTGGAGGCTAACAATATGCTACTAAACAACCAATGGGTGACTGAAGAAATCAAAGAGGACATCGAAAAATACCTGGAGACAAATGAAAATGGAAACACAATGATCCAAAATCTATGGGATGCAGCAAAGGCAGTTCTAAGAAGGAAGTTTATAGTGATACAAGTCCACCTCAGGAAACAAGAAAAATCTCAAAACAAACAAACAAAGCAATCTAACTTCACACCTAAAGGAACTAGAAAAAGAGGAGCAAACAAAACACAAAGTTAGTAGACAGAAAGGAATAATAATGATCAGAGCAGGCCAAAAACCTGCCATAAGACCCTGCCTCGGTGGATTTCTCTCTTCTAGAGGTCCTCAAAATATCAAGATTCCTGCACCTGCCAGAAGAGTCTTTCCCATTCACTTAATAAGGCTGCTCAGAACCCAAGAGTCTCCAATTTCTGGGGGGACCAGGCAGAGAGAAAACAAAAATATCTCAATTCTACCCACAGGTGTAGTTTACCAAATTGCTGTAAATCATAACTAACTTAAGGAAAAGGCTTCCCTGTATCTGGAAAACACAGATCAAAACCAGTAATATTCCAGGGCTTCCCTGGTGGCGCAGTGGTGGAGAGTCTGCCTGCCGATGCAGGGTGCGTGGGTTCGTGCTCCTGTCCGGGAAGATCCCACATGCCGCGGAGCAGCTGGGCCCGTGATCCATGGCCGCTGAGTCTGCGCGTCCGGAGCTTGTGCTCCGCAACGGGAGAGGCCACAACAGTGAGAGGCCCGCGTATCGCAAAAAAAAAAAAAAAACCCAGTAATATTGCAGACAAAAACCACAAAAATTATAACCATATTCACCAGTTTACTCAGTAACCAATCCTTTTGTTAACTTTTTATGAAGCCATCAGGTCTTCCATTAGGATTCTTTAATTTCTTACCCAGTTCAGCCAAATGATCTAAAATTTATCAGAGACCTGTACTGGTCAAAAGGTCTTTCCTACAAATCTTCTTAAAGATGAAGCACTTTTCAAATGAAAACTACAATGAGGCACCAACTCACACCCGTCAGAAGGCCATCATTAAAAACACTACAAATAACAAATGCCAGAGAGGATGTGGAGAAAAGGGAATCCTCCTATACTGTTGGTGGGAATGTAAATTGATACAGCCACTATGGAAAACAGTATGGAGGTTCCTCAGAAAACTAAAAATATAGTTACCATATGATTCAGGCAATCCCATTCATTCCTGTGCATATAGTCAGACAAAACTCTAATCCAAAAAGATACACGCACTCCTATGTTCATAGCAGCACTATCCACAATAGCCAAAACATGGAAACAACCAAATGTCCATCAACAGATGAACAGGTAAAGAAGATGTGGTACATATATACAATGGAATACTACTCAGCCATAAAAAAGAACAAAATAATGCCATTCACAGCAACATGGATGCAACTAGAGATTATCATATTAAGTGAAGTGAGTCAGAAAGAGAAAGACAAATACCATATGATAACAATTATACATGGAATCTAAAATATGACACAAATGAACCTATCTACAAAACGGAAACAGACTCACGGACATAGAGAACAGACTGGTGGTTGCCAAGGGGGAGGGGATTGGGGAAGGGATGGAGTGGGAGGTTGGGGTTAGCAGATGTAAGCTTTTATATATAGAATGAATAAACAACAAGGTCCTACTGTAAATCACAGAGAACTATATTCAATATCCTATGATAAACCATAATGGAAAAGAATATTTAAAAAAAAGAATGTAGGGACTTCCCTGGCGGTCCAGTGGTTATGACTCCACACTTCCACTGCAGGGGCAACAGGTTCAATCCCTGGCTGGGGAGCTAAGATCCCACATGCCACAGCGCGGCCAAAAAAAAAAAGGTATATATATGTATAACTGAATCACTTTGCTGAACAGTAGAAATTAACACAACATTGTAAATCAACTATACTTCAATGAAAAAAATTAAATTAAAAAAGATGAAGCACTTTGCAATAGCATCAGAGTACAATAACTGTCTATAAATGACAAAAGACTTAAAAAGGACAGTTCAACAACTGATTACTATGTAATCAATGAAAAAACTTGGCTACAATAACTAGAATTATGACTGATTATAATCAACCTTTAAAAACCTTAATCTCTAGCAAAAACCAAGAAGCAAGTAATTGTGAACTCTGTCATACCAGCATTTCCTGACTGGAAAACTTATGCTTTAGTTTTCCTCTTGTAAGAAGGCAAAGACCCGACAGCAATTAACGTTCCAATATTTTATCCTATTTGAAATGACCCAGAGAGCTCAGTTTTCCTGCTAGAGTTTAAAAAGGCCTTTTTTTTTTTTTTCTTCACTCTTAGAGATCACATATGATTAGATTAAAGTTCCTGAGAGCCCAGGTAGGTCATTTACATCTCAAAGGCACAGGAAGAGAAATATCTATTCCTTCTAGAATGCTAAATTTCTCTAATGGCATATGCAAAAACCAGTTTTAGAACAGCAAATGATTCCCATTTTGGCCATTTTCAGGGATTTTTTTTTTTCAGTTTCTAAATAGCCAATTCAGTTTAAACAAATAACAGTAATAGACAATAATACATATTCACTCACATTCGCATGCCTCACTTTCAGAGGAACACGAATCAGCACTCAAGTCAACCTTCACTTCAGCTGTTAGCTCAGCACCTGTGGCCTTTCTTAACACAAAAAGCAATGGCCAGCCCACAGCTGTGGCCACTGCCTTATTGTCTAACTCTTTTTTCCCACTGTAATGGCAGCCAATATCTCCACAACAGCCTTAGGGGTGTCTTATGAGTTCCTTGTGCTCTCTTGGGGGCCCCCATTCATCAAGGACAGCCACCCCAGAAGTTCCCCCGCAACTTTGGGGATCACTCCTGCAACTTTCAACCCCACATGTTAGTGGACGGCCCCCGCAAATTTCCATTCCCCATCCTTATTTCCCAACATCTCGGTGCTCACAGGAGTTTCCTTGGTCTCCTGGCTGCTCTACCAATTGCTGGGCTGCACCCCACAGATCCGCAAAGCCTGTACTTGCCCAGATTCAAGACTGAAGAAAGAGCCCAGAGTCAGCGACAGAGCCATCAATGGCTTAATGCAGGGATCCCTAGCCCCTGGGCTGCAGACCGGTACGGTCTGCGGCCTGTTAGGAACAGGGCTGCACAGCAGGAGGTGAGCGTCAGGCGAGCGAGCGTAGCTTCATCTGCGGCTCCCCATCGCTCCCCATGGCTGGCATTACCGCCTGAACCCTCCACCCACCCACCCAGAACGTGGAAAAATTGTCTTCCACGAAACCGGTCCCTGGTGCCAAAAAGGTTGGGGACCGCTGGTTTAGTGGATGGGAGAGCTTACACATCTGAAGCAAGGTCCTGGAGTAACTCCCCACCATGTGCAGCAGACGGCGGTGGGGGGCAGGACATGGCGGCAGTCTTTGCTCCCCTGGAGAGGGGGAGGTTACCAGGTGTAGGGGAAATTGACATCATGTTGGCTCATCAGTTACCAGGGAAACTCGCAGAGGAGCACGCCCCTCACCGCCCCTTTGACAAGCTACCATGGTGGAGATGCTCTGATCTAAAGGTTAGAACAATGACTAGCTGGGGTAGGGGCAAGTATATAGGAAGGTCAGTCATGTGAGTAGGGCGTCATATATATATATATATATATATATATATATATATAAAATGGAATATTGCTTAGCCATAAAAAGAGAATTAATGGGCTTCCCTGGTGGCGCAGTGGTTGAGAGTCCGCCTGCCGATGCACGGGACACGGGTTCGTGCCCCGGTCTGGGAAGATCCCACATGCCGCGGAGCGGCTGGGCCCGTGAGCCATGGCCGCTGAGCCTGCGCATCCGGAGCCTGTGCTCCGCAACAGGAGAGGCCACAACAGTGAGAGGCCCGCGTACCGCAAAAAAAAAAAAAAAAAAAAAAAAAAGAGAATTATTGTCATTTGCAACAACATGGATGAATCTAGAGGGTATCATACTAAGTGAAATAAGTCAGAGTAAAACAAACACTACTGATACTTGATCTCACTTATATGTGGATTTTAAAAAACAAAGCAAACCCTTAGATGCAGAGAACAAATGGGTGGTTGTCAGAAAGGAGAGAGGTAGAGGTGTGGGTGAAATAGGTGGAGATTAAGATGTATAAATCTCCAGTTATATAACTACTAAGTCATAGGGATATAATATACAACATAGGGAATGTGGTCGATACTATTGTAATAACTTTGGGGGCAGATGGTAACTAGACTAATTGTGGTGATCATTTCATAATGTATGCAAATGTCAAATCATTATGTAGTACATCTGAAACTATCATAATATTGTATGTCAACTATATTTCAATCAAAAAAAAAGAAAAAGAAAAAGAAAGCTATTAGAACTACTTACTCCTACCTCCTACGAGTCGTAGTGCAGATAAGTAACGCAGCTGTCCATTAGCATACCTGAAATCCCACACCAATGTGGCTTTCCATGTGCAGGGTGAGAAAACTAGAAGCCCACAATTAACTTCTTATAAGTGAATATCTATGTCCCTTTTTAAAGTGTAATTTTCCTAATATCATAATAAAATCCCCCCAAAAAAAGAACATTAATTACAATATGGGATAATAAGGAGTTCAGAGATATCACGGAGGGGTGGATCAACTCTGCAGGTGACTAATGGATAAGAAAAGACTTCTTGGGACTTCCCTGGTGGTTAAGACTCTGTGCTTCCACTTCAGGGGCCACGGGTTCGATCCCTGGTCAGGGAACTAAGATCCAGCATGACTCGCAGTGCTGCCAAAAGAAAAGGACTTCACACAAGTTAGGCTTTGAACAATAAAGATGATTTGCCATGCTGATAGTTTGGAGGGGGGGTGAGGGAGGCGAGGGTGGGCAGAAGGCATCTCAAGACAAGGAGGTGGGGGAAACAATGGTGTGTCCAAGGAGATGGGAGCTCAGCTGGATTGCCAGAGCCCTGGTGGGCAGCAGCCAGAAAGGAGGCTGCAGAGTGATCAGCAGTCATGTCTTGAAGAGGCCACCATACTGTGCCCAGGAGTTTGCACTTTGCTCTGGGGATATGTTTTTCAAAATGAGGGTTGTAATTCATTCAAGTACGGTGAAGTGAATTTAGTAGGACAAGACCAGTATTTTTAAAAATAAAAAGGAAATTAAATGGAATAGACTAGAATAAAATAGAGAAGTATGATACTCTCTGTATTAAGAGCAAGTACCAGAAATTTCCTGGCGATCCAGTGGCTATGTCTCCGCGCTCTCACTGCCAGGGGCCCTGGTTCAATCACTGGTCAGGGAACTAAGATCCTGCAAGCCGCGCAGTGGGGCCAAAAAAAAAAGTAAGCACCATTTTGTGAAAATGGTGTTCGAGTTTTATATATTATGGCAGATACTACAAGTTTTCCATCAATCCATGCTCCTCTTCTTCATTTTAATATTCAGATCCCCAAGTGTTTGGCACATGGCCACCCAGCAGGAGTCTACCTTGTCCAGCCTCTTTTGCCGTCAGATGTGACCATGTGCCTAAGTTCTGGCCAGTGCAGTGTGAGCAGCCATGGTGTGTGCCACTTCTGGGTTCTGCTCCTGAAGGAATGGTATGCAATCCTTTGTGTCTTTCCCTTTTCCACTAGCTGGGATACAGACTTGATGGTAGGAACTAGAACAGTCACTTTGGGCCCAGAGCTGAAAGCTGTGGTTTGAGTGTTAAAGCCTTGAAAAGCAGACTATAAAAGAGAAGTTAAGTTATGTAAAATATAATTTCTATCTTAGTTAAGGGACACTTACATTTCTGTCACAGTGTCTCAAACCAATCCCTAATACACAGATGTATGTGTATGTATATATGTACATGAGTGTTCATATACGGATATGTGTTTACACACACACACATACACACACACACATCAGGCCATATATAAATTATATAAGGATTGTGGTTTAAAAAAATAGAGAAACTGGGGCTTCCCTGGTGGCGCAGTTGTTGAGAGTCCACCTGCCGATGCAGGGGACACGGGTTCGTGCCCCAGTCCGGGAAGATCCCACATGCCACAGAGTGGCTGGGCCTGTGAGCCATGGCCGCTGAGCCTGCGCGTCCGGAGCCTGTGCTCCGCAACGGGAGAGGCCACAACAGTGAGAGGCCCGCGTACCACAAAAAAAAAAAAAAAAAAAAAAAAAAAAGAGAAACTGCCTGCCCTTAAAATATGTTTGAAGCAAGTGGGCAATTTGATCAGATTTGTGTTCCCAAGCTGAAAGGAATCTTACGGATCACTTAGGCCAGTTAGTCCTTCTTCTTATGGATGGGAAACTGAGATCCATACAGGTTAGGTAACTGACTCAGGGTCCCAAGTAGCAAGAGCTGGTCCTTGACCCCTGACCTCTGATTCAGGACTGGGCCCTTTCTGTGTCACCTGGTGACAAAGATTTATCTTGCTCTCTAAATCCTCAAACGCTGTTCTGTGTCATATTGTTCCCCTAGATTTCTAATTAATTCGATTCAATTCAGCAAATATTTATTGTAAACCTAGTACATACTAAGTTGCAAAGAAAGACATAGGAAGGACCTTCATAAAAAGTTCCTTAACTGGTATCATAAATAGATACGTAAATAGATCTGCATTTAGGCACGGATCAGTATCTGTACATACATTTCCTAACTCTGGGCCCTGAGATGGCATAGAAGCAATGACACCCCAGGAGCAATTGAGCACATCTAGAACTCAGATTTGGTTTTTAAATACCATTCTTCCATAAAAGGAACCAAGGGGGCTTCCCTCGTGGCTCAGTGGTTGAGAGTCCGCCTGCCAATGCAGGGGACACGGGTTCATGCCCCGGTCCGGGAAGATCCCACATGCTACGGAGCGGCTGGGCCCGTGAGCCATGGTCTGTGGGCCTGCGCATCCGGAGCCTGTGCTCCGCAACGGGAGAGGCCACAACAGTGAGAGGCCCGCGTACCGCAAAAAAAAAAAAAGGGACCAAGGTTCCTTAGAGAAGTGGTTGATCCTGGGCTGGGGAGGCAAAACACAAGATGAGCCTAGGGCATCTTGTTGTGACAGGAAGTAGGAGAGCGCTCAGAGAAGGATGGGAGCTCTTCAAAAGGACACAGGAACCAACCTGAAAGCGCTCCCAATGGCCAAAGCTGGAACAGTTTGAGCAAGACAATAAGTAACCATAGTTCTGGATTTTCTAACCCATAGAATAAAATAAATAACCATGACTCCATACTGATATAAATAACTCATTGCATAAAAAAAGACTTCTTTAGGTCTTCCCTCGTGGTGCAGTGGTTAAGTATCCTCCTGCCAACGTAGTGGACACAGGTTCGATCCCTGGTCTGGGAAGATCCCACATGCTGTGGAGCAACTAAGCCCATGCGCCACAACTACTGAGCCTGTGCTCTAGAGCCCACAAGCCACAACCACTGAGCCCCTGAGCCACAACTACTGAAGCCCACGTGCCTAGAGCCCGTGCTCTGCAACAAGAGAAGCCACTGCAATGAGAAGACCGTGCACCGCAACAAAGAGTAGCCCCCGCTCACCGCAACGAGAGAAAAGCCCACACACAGCAACGAAGATCCAATGCAGCCAAAAAAAAATAAATATAATTAATTAATTAATTTAAAAAAAAAGACTTCGTTAACTGAATATCTAGATGACTAGAAATTTGAAGATGTCAAAACTGAGTGGCAGTTGAGTAGGCTTGAATAATTACATTTTGTGGTAACTGAAACTAAAACCCGCTTGGAGTGGACAGACAGAAGGTTAAAGACTTAGTTCTCATCTTGTCTCTGCCACTCAACATCTATAAAATGAGGATAAGATCATCTACCTTGCTGACCTCATGATTCTCCAAAGAAATAAAGTATATGAAAGAAAAGTTAAATGCAAAAATAAATAAATAAACAAATAAAAACAAAAACTCCTTAATCACCAAGGACTTCAACCATCCATATCATGATAAAATTAATCTTTATTATTCGTGGATTCTGTATTTGTCAATTTGCCTTCTCGCTAAAACTTATTTGTGATCCCCAGATCAATAGTCACAGTGCTTTCATGGTAATTTTAGATGTATGCAAATTGTCAAAAAATTTGTCACCCACCATGCATGATTTGCCCAACACTGCCAGGTAAGGTGGAGTAAGGTGATACTGCCTTCTTGTTTTGGCTATCATACTGTAAACAAGTGTTCTTTTGTGGTAAATTTAGTGCCATGCTTTTGGCATTTTTGTGCTTATTGTTGGTGACTCTGCTGTTTAAAACTGCCCCCATGTGCTAGATAAGCTTCCCTCAAGCATGAATTATAGGACTGTTGGCCATGAGTTTAATGTGAATGGATCAATAATATATATTAAATAACACAAAGCACACCTGAAATGTTTGTGCCCAAAGGCTCACAGGAACCTAACCCTGTATTTCCCCTAAGAGTAGTGATTCACTGTTCACTAATTCAGTGTTTGCAGCAACTTTATAGAACACAGCTACTGTGAATGACAAAAACTGACAGTATTTAGTAGCACCTTCTATGTACCTGGCCCACCCTATACTTCCTTTTTTTAAAAAATAATTAATTAATTAATTTTATTTATTTTTTGGCTGTGTTGGGTTGTTGCGGCGAGCGAGGCTACTCTTCATTGCGGTGCGCGGTCTTCTCACTGTCGTGGCTTCTCTTGTTGCGGAGTACGGGCTCTAGGCAGGCGGGCTTCAGTAATTGTGGCACATGGGCTCAGTATTGTGGTTCACGGACTTAGTTGCTCCGCGGCATGTGGGATCTTCCCAAACCAGGGATCGAACCCATGTCCCCTGCATTGGCAGGTGGATTCTTAACCACTGCGCCATCAGGGAAGTCCCGCCACCCTATACTTTCTTTGACATAATCTCAAATATTCCTGACAACATCCTAGAAAAAAGGTTTTTGTTTTAGGCTTCTGCCAGTCATCCAAGTGCTAAAGTTGGCTGGCTCTTCTGTCATTTTCTTACCCCTGACAGATGTCTGATTAGCTGGGTACTTTGTAGTCACATTTTTTTTTTTCAAGTAGGCCAGTAATCTTTCTTGATTACTATATTCAGTCCTTGCCAATTTGAGAGAGAAAATATTTACTGAGGTGACAAACACTTGAATTTATTTTTTCAAAAGTTTCCTGCAACTTCTTATTAAGAAAGACTTCAAACCGAAAGAAAGGTTGAAAAAAATAGTAAAATGAATACCCATAAACCCTTTGAAGATTTGTTAAATGGGAAAGTGATCAGTTCCATGTAGAGTTAGAGAGTGGAACTAGGACAAAGGAAGGGAAGGTAGCATAAGACAAACTTCAGCTTGAAACAAGGAAGAATTTTCTCTCTTGCAAGGAGGATGGACTCAGCTAAGGTAGAATGAATGCCTACAGACAGGGGTATGGTGGAGCTGAACGCTGTACTGGGTAGGAGGGAGTTCTAGACAGCAGGTCAAGCTGTCTATGAGTCCACAATCCACTGCTCTGTCTGAGTTCTAGGATTGCCACAGTATTGTTTTCATAGTGGTTGTATAGTATTTCAGCCACCTCATGTGTTAACTCAGCATTTGAGGGCAGATCTGAGAGACCAGCCTCCATTTGTAATGTGGTTTCTCTGAAAAGATGTGTTGAATTTCAAACAAGTGATAAACAAGCTTTTGAAACATGACCCTATAGAAGCTGGAGAATTGTTGTTCTTCTTTTGACTTGTCCTTAAACTCCTTGAAGCATCCCAACTGCCCTTCTAACGCTACTGTTCTGGGATTTGGGGACTCTGTGTTTGCCTTATTAAATTATAATTTCCTAAACTTCAGATTCCAACATGGATTTGACCAGACAGGAAGGAAGAAGACCTGAGATCTGGCCCTGCTGAGTCAGATTCTCCTGGCTCAGCTCCATGATTTTGTCTGCAGTATATGCCTAGGGTGGCAGATAATCTTGCCCCACTAAGAACCTGCCATGACATCTTCAGCCAACATTCTCTTCTTAGGCCTTATGTGGCTATTTGTATATGTACAAAGTAGACAACATATTTTTGGTGTGTATTTTATTGTGTAACCACAATATATTTTGACATTTTATTATGTATCTTCTTGTCTGTTCTCCAGTTGTTCTGTGTGCCTTACTCTCACCTTTTCATAAGATTGTAAACTTTGACCTTACATCTGCCCCTAATATATTCATCTTTTAGGGTCTCTGTAAAACCAAGGGCAGCAGCAGTGTGGTGTGTAAGGTGGGACCATAAACTTGGAGTCAGATAAACTTAGGATTCTACTCTGCCATTTACAGTCAGCCTCCGTATCCACGGGTTTCACATCCGAGGATTCAACCAAATGCAGATCGAAAATATTCGGGAAGAAAATAAATTCCATAAAGTTCCAAAAAGCAAAACTTGAATTTGCTGCACTGGTAACTATTTATATAGCATTTACATTGTATTTACAACTATTTACACAGCATTTGCATCATATTAAGTGTTAAAAGTAATCTAGAGATGATTTAAAGTATATGGGAGGATATGTGTAGGTTACGTGCAAATACCATGCTGTTTTCTATAAGGGACTTGAGCATCTGACTATACTAGCCATGTGACCTTGGTAAATTATTTAACTTCTAAGCCTTGGTTTTCTTATCTCTAAAAGGGAAATGATTATACACTTGTAAAGTGTCTGTCACATGCTAGGCACCCAATAAATGGTTCTTCTCAAAAATGACATGCTGTATGACACCATTTAAATGAAATTCTAGAACAGGCAAAACTAATCTATAGTGACAGAAACTAGATCAGTGGTTGCCTGGGGCTGGTGGCGGTGGGTTGGGTAATCAAGGGAAAAGGCCAAGGGAACTTTTGCCGGGGTGGAAATATTCTATCTTGATTGTGGTAGTGTTTATATGGGCGTGTACGTTTGTCAAAACACATGAAACAGTGCACTTAAAATAGTATATGTAAATGATCCCTCGATAAAGTTGGTTTTAAAAAGAATGTTCATTCCCTTCCTCTCTCCATCAATGAAAATGTGTTAGATTAAGGCACACATTCCAGGGCCAAATATACATTTTATCTTTTATTTTAGATTATTCATATTACCGTATAATTTCCCCCATGAATCAGTATAAGTAAATGAGACTTGGCTTGATATCAAATTTCACTTTTTAACTGACTTGTATTATAAAATTGGAGAGATGTGTCATGAGGGGCGTGAGAAGGCAGACACTGGTCTCCAAGATACAATGAAATATACTTAAAGACACGATACATTTACAAAAAACCACTCACTTAAGGGGAAAATATTTTTCTGGTGAAATAGTAAAAGCTTGCCATAAAATAAAATGATAGTGATGAGGGCTTGGATGAATGGAGTGGCCTGAGGGAGCTTTTTACTTTTGCTTACTCTGCATGTATCCCCTCCCCACAACCACATGACCCTCTTCCCATAATAGCTCCTCCTTCCATCCAAAGGGGAAGGGTGCATACCAGATGTCTCTTAAGGGATTTCCTTGGAATCTGCTCCTAAACACTTTTGCTTCCTTTTCACTGGGCAGAACTTTGTCATGTGTCCACAGCTAGCTGCAAGGGAATCTGAGGGAGTTAGTCTTTATTCTTAAGAAAGGCCATATGACTAGCTAAAAAATCAGAGGTTCTATGACCAAGGAAAGAAAAGAATAATAGATGTTGACATAGGCAACAATTCATCTTTGCCCAAAACTGTATCAGGTAACAGAATATTTCATATATAATGGCAGAAAATTACAAACTACCAAAATTAATAACGTACACTCATATGGTAGCCATATCTAAATGATTATGTTTGTCCATAGTTCTTGAAGTGGAAGCATTTCAATAGTACATTGTTAAGTGGGGGGAAAACAGGTTACCAAAAATATGAGCTCTGTTCTATAAAGTTATATAGAGATAATGTGTGTGTACATATAAATATATATATATATTTAAATATAAATATGGATGTGCTAAAAGTATTTCTCTCTGGAGTGGTAGAATTACATCATATAACTTTAATTCACTTCATACCATTATTTTTACTAAAAAGCTTATATCATTTTTATAAGCAAAAAAAATTATTTTCACTTAGAATATATGTGGGCATCTGTGTCTCTAAGGAACTTCATGAGTGGAGCTGAGAGGTGAGCAGTGGCAGGGTGGAATTCAGGGGTTGGGAAGGTCTCCATCATTTTCCTGCAGGCACTCAAGTGATATTCAGTTCCTGGGTTCCTGGGAGCCCCTGGGCAGTGATATCTAGGAGGCTATTGATCCCCAGGCCTGAACTCAGGAGAGAGGTCTATGCAGGAGTTGTGGCAATCACCATGAAGAAGATGGTCCGTGAAGCCAGGGGAGGAAGCACAATACAGCGGCGACCATGCTGGGCGTCTTCCCTTGGCCTCCAGATCTATTCCCCACCCTTCTCCAGCTTGCTCTGTGCCTGGAAAGGCTGACCTATGTGGACTGCCTCACACCAGATTCCCTGCCTTCTGGCTTTCAGCTGGGCTCAGTCCATGGGAGGCCCTGGTAGGAGATCAGAGGATGGGAAGAAAGAAGCACGGGTATTTCTTTCTCACTCCCTCCATGCAGGGTTAGCACAGGGTGACCGCTTCTCCCGAACGAAGGTTACAGCTCACCTCAGGCAGGCTCCTCCTCCAGCCCTCAGGCCTGAGCGAGGGAGTGCTCCCACTGCTGCTAGCCCCAGGGTACAGCACTGCCCCATGTGGTTTCCCAGCACCTGCCCCACACCTTTGTAAATAGTTCTTTTTCACACTCTTCCCTGCATTACCCAATCTGAGTGTGCCATCTGTTTCCTGCCAGGATCCTGGCCAACACAGAGGGCTTGGGGGTGAGGAAGGGAAAGAACACCCAAGTTTAAAGGGCAAGGAGAGGGAGAGGAAATGGGGCCTAATCGACAGAGGAGTCGAAGGCAAACCAGGAGTTATGAAACCAGGCGGGCGGCCAACAGTTTTATGAAGATTGCAAGGTTAAATAAGGATGAGATCTCAAAGGTATATTGGGATTGGCCATCTGGAGGAGGAGCTGGGAAGAGGAAGAAAGAGAATTGGGTGGGTGGTTCTGGGAGGAGGGATCTGAGTTGAAGATTGAGAAGAAGGTAAGAGGTGAAGAGAGGTGAGAGAAGGGAGTAGGGCAGAGGAGAGAACCAGGGCAAAGGTAGGAAAAGAGGCAGCAGGCCATGGGGTGAAGAAATGTGACTCTTTAGTCCAGGTGGGGAAGCAGGTAGTACCTCCAAGAATGAGAGTGGGGACTTCCCTGGTGGTGCAGTGGATAAAAATCCGCCTGCCGATGCAGGGGACACGGGTTCGAGCCCCGGTCCGGGAAGATCCCACATGCCACGCAGCAACTAAGCCCGTGCGCCACAACTACTGAGCCTGCGAGCCACAACTACTGAAGCCCACGTGCCGCATCTACTGAAGCCTGCATGCCTAGAGCCTGTGGTCCACAACAAGAGAAGCCATTGCAATGAGAAGCCCATGCACCGCAATGAAGAGTAGGCCCCACTCGCTGTAACTAGAGAAAGGCTGCGTGCAGCAGGGAAGACCCAGCACAGCCAAAAATAAAAAAATAAGAAAAAAAATTTTTTTTAATTAAAATAAAGATGAGTGTATGTACCGAGGCACAACACATACTTACACATATACAACACCCACACCTGCACGCGCTATCCTCTACATTCACATGAACACACACACACGCAAATACGTATACACCACAACGCTTCACCACACACACCAAAGATACACATATTTGCACACATACATACACCTCACCATATCACCATCCCTACACCATTCACAACAGTCACAACAGTAACTGCCAGATCCATAGATCTCACTGGGCCCCACGTAACGTCGGATGTTTGCTTTGCTGTGACGTTTGTCTATTTGCTGGCATCACGTTAATCCCTGAGAAAAGCCTGATTCTGCCCACTCACACATGAAAGAGGAGTTCTCAGCATTTACAGCATGGTGCCCGATGCACCGTAGATGCTCCGTGGATAAATCTGGAATGGCTCCACAGTCCCTGGCTCTTACCCTGGGGTATGGGGCAAGGGCTATACCTGGCTGTATGTGCTGACCTCCTAAGTAACTTACCCAGGGGGGCCCTAAAGACTGGCCTCCAATGACCACAACTCAAATGCCTGTCCATACGATGTAATATTCTAGAGTGAAAATGAAACACGTGTTAAAACATGCATGAATCTTATTTTTAGTTTTTTTTAATTTTAGAGAAGTGTAGTTAATTTACAATGCTGTGTTAATTTCTACTATACAGCAAAGTGATTCAGTTATACATATGTATATTCTTTTTCATATTCTTTTCCATTATGGTTTATCACAGAATATTGAATATAGTTCCCTGTGCTATACAGTGGGACCTAAAACATGCATGAATCTTTATAACATAATGTTGAGTAAAAAGAGCAAGTTGCAGATCACTACATACCTGCCTGATAATCTTTTTATAAAGTTCAAGAACAACGGAAACTAAACACTACATACTTTAGGAACACATGGCTATGAAATAAAAACTTTTTTTAAGAAACGTAAAAGAATGCTAAACACAACATTCAGGACAGCAGGTTATGTCTGGGAGAGGCAAGGAATGGACTAAGAAAGGATCATAAAGGTAGATGGATGTTATTGCTGATGTCTGCTTCTTGAATGGGATTCACCACCCAGTATAATGTAACAGCAGGCCAGGCTTGAACCAAGGATGAGAATATATCATGAACCAAGGATTATGATTAACCCAGTTCTGTACATCGGATGTCTTGTTACAGTAAATAAAAATAAAGACTGTCCTCTCAGCTTGACCCTAGTTCTGCTTATTTTTGCACTTCCTCCCACAGCGACGCTGAGGGGTCACTGCAACCTTGCTCTTGGCAATCGGAGTTACTAGTGCAAGGCTGGGCAGGAAATGAACTGGGGATGAGGCCATATCTGCTTTAACACTGTTCTCGATGGGTCCTTTGTGGTAAGGGTTTCCAAGAACCAGCAGAGCAGTTGAGGGCGCTGAGTAACATTTACAAGAAATGTGTGCCAGCCCCACCCCCTAACCACCCCGCCCCATCCCCTCTCTCCTCCCTTTGCCGCCTCCAACTCTTCCTCCCCACCCAGGCCCAAGTGAAGGGTAGCTCACAAGAGCCAGTAATGAGTATTTCCATGGAACAGAACTGCTTACCTGACTCTCTGGAGTCTGGGGAAGAACTGCCCTGACGTCCACCCAGATTCTGGGCCCTGAAGGAAACTTGAGATGACTAATCCACACAAACATTTATTAAGTAGCAGTAGAGCAGAGTGGTAGTGAGCATGGAACACCTGGGTCCAAATTCTAACCTGGCCACTTCTTAGGTATGTGACTTTTGACATAGTACTTACTGCTCTGCACCTCAGTTTTCCCCACCTGCAAAATGGGGATAAATAATAATATCTCCCTCATGGAGAGTTGTTGTAAGACTAAGACATGCAAAGCATGCAGAACAGTGCTGGGCACATGGTAGGTACTGAATGAGCGTTAGCTATTATCATTATGAAAGATGCAGATGAATCAATGAGACCATGCTCTAGTGCAGGAATTTGCAAACTTTTTTCTGTAAAGGTCCAGATAGTAAATATTTTTGGCTTTGCTAGCCATAAGGTCTTTGTCACAACTACTCAACTCTGCCATTGCAGTATGAAAGCAGTCATAAACAATTCGTAAATGGATGAGCTTTATTTATTAATGCTGACAATTAAATTTCACATAATCTTTACCTCTTATGAAATATTATTCCTCACTCAGTCTGTTTCAACCATTTAAAATGTTAAACCAAGTCTTAGCTTACAGGCCGTGCAAAACCAGGTAGTGTGCCAGACTCGGTCAGCAGGTTGTGGTTTGTCCCTCCCTGGTCTAATGGGGGGAAAACATTAGCCCCTCTGAATTTCTTTGTTTTACCTGTATGTCCTGTGCCTCACTTTACAGGTGAACAAACTGAGGTTCACCCTTCAAAGTCCAGTTGAAATGCTGCCTCCTCTTTGAAGCCTTCCTAGATCACCTCAGCCAAGGGCAGCAATAACTCCATCTGCTGCCTCCTTTGTGATAAGCACACATTTGTTCATTCCTTTTAAAATTTTATCATGAAATATTTAAGACAAACCAAAAGCTATAAAGTATAATGCAGGGACTCCCCTGGCGGTCCAGTGGTTAAGACTCCACGCTTCCACTGCAGGGGGCACGAGTTCGATCCCTGGTGGGGGAACTAAGATCCCACATGCAGCGAGGTGTGGACCAAAATATATATATATATAATGCAAATACCTTAGTCCTCACCATCTGGTTTATGAAATAAAGCACTGCCCAAACAGTTGAAGGCCTCTATGCAGATACCCCTCCCCAAATCACAACCTCCCTTCCTCTTCCCCAGAGGAAACAGCCACCATCCTGACTCTGGGAATTTATTGCCGTGTACTTCTTAGTACTTTTACTACATATAGAAGCATCCCTAAGCAGGATGTAATATTTGTTTGCATGTATGTATACCCATTATTTAACTGGATTTTCTTAATAATCCATTCAAGGAATATCTCTATTTAGAGATTAGTCTCAGAGGGTGTTATAAGGCCCAAGGGATCCAGTTAAGTAATGGTGGTAAAATCCAAGGCTGATTCCCAAGTCATGCTCTTAACCATTGCTCCCCTTTATATTCCTGTGGCCAGTCTGTTAGTTATCTGATCCCCTTTCCACACTAGATTTTAAACTGCCCAATAGAAGAGACTGTGACCTTTCACCCCTCCTATACAACCCCTAATATCTGGCACCCAGTATCTTGGCACTTACTATCTCGCACTCTTCTTCAAAGAGACACCATCTTCTATCATCCCTAGCAGTCTCAATAGAGGATGGGGAAACTCACTTCAAGGGAAAGAAGGGTGGGGCTTTGATAGATTTCAATACGTTTAGAGCAACTTTTAAGCCAACTGTCAACTTTACTGTAAAGGATGAGGCATGCAACCCTCATACTCCAAGAGATTGGGAAGAACAAGGAGGATAGAGAAAAGGGGAACTGAGAAAATCAGCCCCCAGAACTGAGAAATCCTTCCTTCCTCTCCTACCGCCACAGGGGAGCCGAGCTAGGGTTTGGGATCTAGTCCAAGCTTAAGGAGTGAGGAGTGACAATGAGTGAGCGGTATCGTGGCCTGGACCCTCAAACAACCTGACAAGACAGCATCTGGGCCAGTGTCCAAAGGGTGTGTGCATGCACCGAGGGGAAGGAGCAAGATGATGAGGAAGGAAGAACGTTGTAGACTGCTATTGATGCCGCTAAAGAAACAAGAAACGAATATTTACGAATACTTGACATGCACATTGAGTGGTACTCGCTCCACTGTTCTTTCAGGACGTAGTCAGGCCACGTGCACTAAGTGGATTCATGGATTCTACCATCTAGTTTAAACTGAACTCTCACAGAATGAACAAGAGGCTTAAACAGATCCCTGCAAAGAAACCACGGACTAAAAATGCTAATTATCCCAGCACAAGCAGTAAGAAAATGGCCGGGCTAACATTTCACCTACTCCCAATATAAGCTTTTTGTCGAGCACATTGGAGAGGAAAACTCTGTGTAAGTCAAAACAACGAATGCATTTCCACACGTCTATTATCAATGACTAAACTCAACACTAAAGATGAAGGGAAGTTTACACAGGTATATAGTTTCCCAGTAAACACTTATTAAGTGTACGTGCTCAGAATGTTTTACTAGTGGGAGAGACAATTGAAAAAAGCCTCAACTGGTAGTTTAGCAAAATTTTGGTATCTTCTAGGTCAGCCTTGTCAAGTGGAACTTTCTGCAATGACGGAAATGCTCTATTGTTCCACAGCTACTAGTCATCAGTGGCCATTTCATGAAATCTGACTAGCACTGGGAAACAGCCACATATGCCATATTAGCCCAGCTCTAATAGAATTTGCATTGGTAATAGAGGTTGGGATTGCATTGGGCCCCTCCAGCCAAACCTTGTCCACACAAGATTGGTTCATCTACCCTTTGGCCACACATTCATTTCAGAAAGGTGACTATCCCAGAAGTGCTACTGAAGGAAACCAGATTCAGGCTGAAAATTCCCTTTTTCCTCCCTGGATAGATTTGGGCACTTACCAGGTGTTCAATTAACGCGCATTAGCATGCCTCTGCATGGACAACACTTAAGCCACAAATTAAGACAAAAGGTATTTTATTCAAAAAACGCCAAGTATAAAAAAAAAAAATAAGATCTCTTTTATTCCCCTGTACAGTATTTCACTCAGATAAAACCAGCAGGCTACATGCTGCTCAAAACACAGCCCCAGAGAGGATCCGGAAGGCACACCATCCAGAACTGCTTTTCATAAATCTATCCTATATACACAGGTCAGCAGTGCCCCTCCCCCATCACCCACGGACCCCATGCCTACTTGGGTAAGCAGGCGAGGGGGCCTGCAGCAGTCAGGGAGCTGCAGCAGCTGTCCCGCCTGAGTCCCGTCACCCTATGAACAAACAGAGCAAGCGTTGCAGCCTTCCCCAAAAGGTCCCCAAGTCAGAGGAGGAAAGGAGAAAAGAAAACTATGGCGGCAGCTGTGGAAGCTTGGAGCAGGAAGGGAACCAAATAAATAAATAAATAAATAACATTGACCTCCAGGTTAGAATGCGCATCTTTCCAAGAAAAAAAAAAACAAAAAACCCAAAACAAAACAAAACAAAAAGAACAGGTAAAATAATTTAAAGGCAAAATTAAAAAAGAATTAGATCAACTACAACCCTTTTGTACACTACCATGCCAACTGTACACACATTTACAGTTTTTCTGTTGATTTGCATTGTTTGTGCATTTGTGTGTGTGTGTGTGTGTGTGTGAGGTCTTGGCTTAGAAACAGTTAAGTAAAAACCAAAAAGGAAGACCAGTTCACTTGGGAGTTTTACTAAAGGAGGTGGAAAAAGGGCAGGTGGCTCAGCATTTGGCCCTGTAGCCTCTTCCATGGCACCTTTCATATGAAGGATGGGGGGAAGGGGTGGGGGAGAAACAGAGGGAACCAAACCCAGGCAGATTTTTGGAGAAGCAGCAGGTAAAAGAGGCAAGTTCAAGTATTTCTCCCAGCACAGCCGGAGTCCCCACAGAAGGCACTCAGAAGAGTCGGAAGAGGTGACAGGGACTTAAACTGGTGCTAGTCCTATCCCACCCCAACCCGATTTCCCCCTACCCGACCCATCACGGCATTCAGCAGAACTCTTGATGAAGGGAACAGTTCCATGGCTGGATTCTGATCCACTCCCACCCCACCTGCCACCCCTGGGATTTTGCAAAGTCCAGCAATGCTGGACACCGATGAGAAGGAGAGCTTCTATGGGAGGAGTTGAGGCCTAGGACGGCTGGAGTGGAGTCTCTTCCTCCCTTTGGGAGGCAGCCTCCAGGGCCTGGGGTCTGGAATGAGTTGTAAATGTTGTTCCTGTATCAAGCACTGTCCTGCTTGGAGAGAAGTGTCACTGGTACTTGGGAAGTTGGAAACAGACACTTCCCCTCCCTTGAGCATCTGACAGAGAGGGGAGAACCTGCCTGAGAAGCTATTTGCTGGGCCCTGGCAACAGGCTGTGGAGATGGATCTCAGCAGTTTCCTGGGGCAGGAGGACATCTTGCATCCATGGATGGTTCTGGATTTCTTCGAAGGATGGCCGATCTGATGGTCTCAGGGCCAAGCACCATCTAATGAGATGTTGACACTCTAGAGAAAGCAAGATAGAGGTTATGAATGACTCACTTGTTTTTGCAGTGCAAAGGTCTTCCCACTTTGCTTCCCAGGGGCCCACAAGTCAGGGATCCAACAGAGACCCTGCCCTTTCTAGAACGCTTATTCTTCAATGAGAAGGTATTAACTAACACCTAGATGCTCCAGTATGCTTTCAGCTAAAAAACAGCTCCTCTCTTAACCCTGTAGTTTTCAAACTTCAATAGCTAGGGCCTTTCCCACAACGCCCACTCAACAGAAATAGGAAAGATGATGCCAAGAGATTTTGATGAGACATCACTAAGCACGATGAGGTGATTCAATTCACCTACCAACTTACAAATATGAACACCACCCACGATGAGGTCACTGGAACCACAGTATTTAAGAGAGCCTGCCTTAAGGGAGAAGGCTCAAAGAGCCCTCAATTTTTCACTCCCTGGCAAAACAGCCAGGAGTTGAGGGATCAGGAGCCTTTGGTTCTTAAAAAAAAAAACCTTTCAGTGAAACTCAATGGTCTTCTCTTAATATTCTCACACATGCTCTTCCTCTGACCCCCCACCAAGGCACCCTCAAATGCAAACCATTTGATTCCTGCAGACCAGCTCTCAAGTGTGAATCATTTGCCTAGAATTCTAAGGCAAGGGCCATGGTATCTCCTGGAGACTGAAGCTCTCCAAACTCAAAGACCATCCCTGAGGACTAACAGCCTCGTGATTCCTGCTTCTCCTCAATAAAGGGCTTCGCAGAAGTTACCTGAAGAGACCCTCTGCCTGAAGAAAACTTGGCCCCTGATGATCTCCTCATCGTGCTCAAAGGGAATATCCCCACAGACCATATCGTACAGCAGGATCCCCAGAGACCAGACGGCTGCCGACCTGCCATGGTAGCGATGGTAGCGGATCCACTCTGGAGGACTATACACTCGGGTCCCTGCAAGCCAGGGGAATAGGAAGGAAAACATACTTTTAGCAAAAATAAAACATAAAGCAACTGAGAGGTATGCTGAGTAACTCTTAAAAAAAAAAAAAAAGGCACCACCCTACTTCTCTCAGCAGCTGGGTGAATTCCATTCCCCCCCCCCAGGGCTAAAAGGAGTGGATGAGAAGCTTATGGCAGCTCTCCAGCCCAAAGCATTACCCACTTCTCTACCAGCTCAGACCATAAACAGCTCCAAGAAACAAACAGGGCTGGCCACAGACCCAACGCCTGAAGCCTGTACGTGGTAGGACCACCCTCAATGGGAGGAGGGGATGAACATCTGCAAAATTAAGGGAGGTATCCCACAGACTATCCTTAAACTGCATTAAATGTCCTTGCCCAGGAGCCGGGTGAGAGTCTCATCTCAGATATGATCCAGGCAAGGACACTTGTACAGTATCCTAAGTCAGGGTGCCCCTTGAAAGGCCTTCCTCCCCACCCTCTGGACGTATGCATAGACACCCACACCCCTTCCTCCCCACACTGGAAAGGTAGAGAGGCAGGGCTGGCTTCAGACCACGTGATTCCTGTTTACAAACTTTGAGTTGTAAAAAAAAAAAAAAAAAGTGGGACCATCTCGCTGGTGCTCACCAGGGGGCAGCAAAGACTGGAAGGAAAAAACATGGGAGGACCCGGCCAGCCATTAACTGTTAAATACAAAAAAATGCAGCCCAACCCAGCGTCCTCCAAGGGCAAATAAACACAAACCACAAGCCCCAGTCACAAGTTTTGAAAGGCTGTCGTTTGTTAGGTTAAGCCGCTCAGATGATGACCCACCCTCCCGTGCTTTGATCTCAAGCTCTCCATTCCTTCTTTTCTCAAAGAACCCTCTCCAAGCCCCTCCCTAGGATAGGTTTTCATCCTCTCTGCGGAGACACCCAACTAATTTTCAAACCAGCAAGAGATCTTATTTCACAACATTCATTCCCGACTCCCTCACCCCACAACACCAAAAAAAAAAACCCAACAACAACAATGAATTATTTAGCGAAACTACTGTTTCTATTCCTTATTCGTCCCTAAATCAAAGGGGAGAAAAAAAACCTGCAGCTCTAAAAACTACCTTACCGAAAACTAACTCCCTTATAAAACAAAACAAAAATGACAAAACCGGCGTCAATTTTCATCTCTCCCGCTCTCTCCTCCCCCTTCCCCCTCCCATCCTTTTACTGGCGGGGAAACTGGGTCAGACTTCAGAAATCTGGGCTACGGCCGGTTGCCCGCAACCTCTTATTCATCGGGAAAGCTTGGAACCCACTGAATTCCACTTAAAAAATAAAATCATGCCAGAAACATTACAGGTTCAGCTGGCTTGAAATCCCCGGCTTTCCTACGCTGGGAAGCTCTCCTTCGCCCCACCCCTGCTAGCATCGAGCCAAGCGGCCCGATGACCTTTACAAAGGGCCGGAGAGGAAAGCCTAACCAGGCCTCCAGGCCAGGCCGAGTCACCTGGGCAGTTCCCTCCCGGGCAGCTCCGCCCCCAGGCCTGGCTCACCATCGAAGTCCGTGTAGACGGTGTCCTTGAGCAGTGCCCCCGACCCGAAGTCGATGAGCTTGAGCTCGCCACGATTGAGGTCGATAAGGATGTTCTCGTCCTTGATGTCGCGGTGAAGCACCCCGCAGTTGTGGCAGTGCCGCACGGCCTCCAGCACCTGCCAGAAGAAGCTGCGGGCCAGCTCCTCCTGCAGGGCCCCCCTTTCCGTGATAAAGTCGAAGAGGTCTTGCACCGGCTCGGGCCTCTCCAGGATCAGGACGAAACTGTCGGGCCTCTCGAACCAGTCCAGGAGCCTAATGACGCCGGAGAAGCCCGAGCTCACCTTCTTCAGCAGAACCACTTCCATGGGCACTCGGGTGCCATTAGGCTGCATAGGAGCGAGGGGCTGCGTTAGGGCGGGAGTCGAAAGGTGCCCCTCACCCCACCCATCCTGGAGGTCGCCCCCTCCAGGGTACTCACCAGCTCTCCCCAGTCTGAAATGCGGTCCTTCTCCACGTGTTTGATGGCCACCTGGAAAGCCCCCCAGAGAGCGTTAGGTTCCCTCGCCCGGGCCAAACACACCCGTGCGCCCCCCGTCCGGCGCGCCCTCCCCGCGGCGGGCCGCCCACTCACCGGCAAGTTGTCGGCGACACGGATGCCTGAGTAGACCGAGCCGAAGCCGCCGCTGCCCAGGAGCGGGCCCACCTGGTACTGTGACTCCAGGGGCTCCTTCTCCTTGCCTAGGAAAGGGGGAGTCACAGGGGACTCAGTGCCGGCCCGCGAGCCCCCAGCTCCCACCCTGGAGGTCCAGCCGCCACTCCATCCTCGGGTTGGGGGGGGCGCTCACCGGGCGCCAGCTTGGTGGCGTGCAGGTCGTTGCAGGGCGCGGCGCGCAGGTGGGCAAGAGAGTTGATTTTGGACAAGAGCATCCCAACCTCCAGGATGTCGGCGTAGGGACGGTGTCTGGAGGAGCTGCAGCAGGAGCTGGGGCTGGGGTTGTGCCGGTGGCTGTGCCTACGGCTGGGGCTGAGGCTGCGGGTGGCGTTGCGGCTGCGGCTGGCGCGGAAGGCCGAGGGCGAGTCGGAGGACGACTGGGGGCGCTGCCGGGGCTGGCGGCTGACGGACACGCCGGCGGGGTCAGGCAGCACAGAGGGCGGAGGGGTGGGCGGCTCGTGGGGATTGTGCCGCAGCGCCGCGGCACAGGGAGCTTGTAGCTGCTGCTGCTGCTACTGCCGGTCCCGCCGCCGCCGCCGCCACCGCCGCTGCCGCCAAGTCCTCTCGGGCCTCCTCCGCCACCGCGGCCGCTGCAGCAGACACCCGGCTCGCCCTGCCGCCAGGAGTAAAGGGGCGGAGCGCGCCGGCGGGTGGGGGCGCGCGGGCGGGCGGGGATGGGGCGGGGCCTCTCCGGGAGGCCTAGGCGGGGAGCTGGGCTGCCGGGCCGGAGGAGGGAGGAGAGGGGGTGGGGAAGCGGCGGGACAGGGCGACTCCCCTCCGCCCCCGCCCCTCGCGCTCAGTCGCCGCGCCCCGGCCCCGCCCCCGCCGCCGTGTCTCCAGCCAACCAGAAGCCGATTGATCTGCATAACACGGCGCGCGACGCCCACGCCCCCGCCCAGCTCTCGCGGTCAGAATGGTCTCTACGCCGCCACGACGTGGCGGGAAGGAAAAGGCGCCAAAATGGAGGGGGAGGGGCGCGGGGCGTGCGGGTAGGCGGGAGCTGGGTGTCGAGCCGCTAGGGAGGAAGGATGGGGAGGGGCGTATCGATTCAAACCCAAACAATAACAAAGCCATCAAAGGCCGCCCGAGGCCGGCTCTGTAGCTCTCCGTTTCTCGGGGTTTTTGGGTCAAGGGCTCGAGCTGGAGCATAACAAGTTGCGCAGAGACGACGGGCGTTGGTGTCTCAGGCCGGGCGGCCGGCGCGCCGGGGTGTGAGGGACTGTGTGTGGGGGGATGCCGACGAGGGTGGTCTTTATGTGTGACTCAGACGCAAGACCTCCAAGTCGGCTTGGGCGGGTTGACCACGCGCTGTGGGCTCGGCTTGGATCTCCCGGGGGTTGTGTGTTGGGAGCGCGTAGGGGGCGAAGGATCTGCAAGATATGAGTCACGGCGGCTTCACGGAGGGAGTGGAGGTGTCACAGGCCTGGAATAAAACGGGGAGAGCTCCGCTCACTCGGGGGATGGGTCCAGATCGCGGTTGTCACAGCCGGTGAAAAGATCAGCCCCCAGATTCCCTAGCAGATTTTTATTTTTAAAATGCTGAAAGGTTCCAGTGAATCCTGATGCCTAAGAAGTGATGTGTGTCAGAGTGCCCTGTAAAGAGGAAATCACGAAGCAAATGTTAGTATTGTGATGCCAGATGCTGTCTCAGCCCCTTCTGTGAGGGCGGGAGAGAGAAGAAAATTCCTCATCTAAAGCGAGGGTGGGAGGGCGCGCTTGATTTAATCAGAGTTTTCACGTTGTATTCACCTTTTCATCAGCCTGTTATTACCAGTCAGGCAATACTAGCAATTATTGGCTGTCCCCGAGTCTTGACTCAAAGGAAATCTGCCCCCCTGCCCCCCTTGGAAATAACATGGAAACTGACCAATTCGACTTTCATCCTTTGTCCTTTTAAACTTCTTGTAGAGTTGATAACGACGTGTGAAATTAGTAAATTAAAATTCTATGTAATCCATAAATTGAATTGTCAGGGCCTAAGTAATTGAAAGCTAACTACATCCTATTTTAATTTTTTTCAAGTTCCTGCCACTTAAAGGAAAAATGAGATCAAAGGATCTGTATAGCTGCAGTCATTAATGAATTTAAATGTTTCATAAAAAGTTTTCTACAGCGCTTGTTATATTAAAATGCCCAGATATTTCACAACATATGAAATATTACATATTTTCCTTTTGTTTATGTACTGTGGCCTAATTCATTCATTTTTGCTGACTAGGAGAAAACCCAAGGGAACAAGAATTATTCCTTTTACAGATAGGAAAATGAAACATAAATAGGATGATACAGGGTGATACAGCTAAGAGAGGAAGAGATTAAATGACCCAAATTCAACTCCTGAGTATTCAGAGCTCTTACTGGGGTCTAAAACTGTCCTTGGCACTGAGTAAGACATCAAGTATCAATGTATGTGACCCCCACCTCCCTCCCCTCTACCCCCCCTTTCCTTTCATAAGCCCTACTGGACTGTTCTCACTTGTTCCCACTCACCTAGCACTTTCCACACTTTCTGCCTTTGTAGAGGCAGTCAACCTGTTCTGAGAATATCCTCTCCTCTTCACTTTTATTTAAACTCTTCCCAGACTTCAGGACACAGTTGTAGTTCCACCCCAGATTGCTAAAGAAACACCAAGCATTCTTTCACTGTCTATTCCACTTATCTGACAATCATGTGTTTCTTTTTTTGGATTTTAAAAAAATCTATTAACTTTTCAGTTATTCATATCTTGTCTTCCCATTCCTTGAATGAATACTTTATCCACCATTTGTTAATGAAGGGGAATCAAAATGGGTCTCAATAAAAAGGTCATGATTAGGGCTTCCCTGGTGGCGCAGTGGTTGAGAGTCCGCCTGCCGATGCAGGGGACGCGGGTTCGTGTCCCGGTCTGGGAGGATCCCACATGCCGCGGAGTGGCTGGGTCCGTGAGCCATGGCCGCTGAGCCTTGCGCGTCCGGAGCCTGTGCTCCGCGGCGGGAGAGGCCGCAACAGTGAGAGGCCCGCGTACCACAAAAAAAAAAAAAAAAAAAAAAAAAAAAAAAAAAAAAAAAAAAGGTCATGATTAAAGTCAATTTATACCAAATTTAAGTGAATTAAGTGGGCTTAGGCAAAATAAAATAAAGGTTAAGAACAACATTTAACCTGAGTTAGCCTGCTTTCAGATCTGGGATCTGGCACCTACTAGTTATGTGACATTCGTCAAGTTACTTAACCTTTCTAAGCTTTAGACTTTGAATGGAGATAATAATAGCGTCTACATCATAGGGCTGTTGTAAGGAGCAAATAAAATTCTGCACATAGGGCTTCCCTGGTGGTGCAGTGGTTGAGAATCCGCCTGCCAATGCAGGGGACACGAGTTCAAGCCCTGGTCCAGGAAGATCCCACATGCCGCGGAGCAACTAAGCCCGTGTGCCACAACTACTGAAGCCCGCGCCTAGAGCCCATGCTCCACAACAAGAGAAGCCACCGCAATGAGAAGCCCGCACACCGCAACGAAGAGCAGCTGCCGCTCGCCGCAAGTAGAGAAAGCCCGCGCACAGCAACGGGCAAAAATAAATAAAATAAATTATTTTAAAAAAATTTTGCACATAAAGCATGTAGACTAACACAGAGTAAACTAATAAATATTAGCTATGATGGCAATGATGCTGATTGTGATTATGACAATGATGATGAAAAGGAAGAATTTTGGAATGGTCTTGCACCTTGGAGGTTTCAAAGATAAAATGCTAGCTAGTTTGATTTTAATCATCTTGGGAGAGAATGTGATTCAAAATAGTTCTATAGGGACTTCCCTGGTGGCACAGTGGTTAAGAATCCACCTGCCAATGCAGGGGACACGCGTTCGATCCCTAGCTCTGGAAGTTCCCACATGCTGCGGAGCAACTAAGCCCATGAGCCACAACTATTGAGCCTGCACTCTAGAGCCCGCGATCCACAACTTCTGAGCTCGCGTGCTGCAACTACTGAAATCTGTGCACCTGAGCCCTGCTCCGCAATGAGAAGCCACCCCAATCAATGAGAAGCCCACGCACCACAACGAAGAGTAGCCCCTTTTCACTGCAACTAGAGAAAGCCCGCACGCAGCAACGAAGACCCAACGCAGCCAAAAAAAAAAAAAAAAAAAGTGTTGTATACATTAAATCAAGTTCAATCCTTTTCACTTTCTCTAGATCTTTGTAGGGCTAAATACTTAATTAGTTTTAGCTGAAGTGATTAACATTTAATATGGTGGGTTCTTCACAGCTGGAAGTTACAAAACATGGACCTTGCTTGGCAAAGAGCTTTTATTTACTTAAAACTGCTTTTAAAGATAATTATTAAACATTCAAGTATGTTTTGAGTTAAAAGTTACTCTTTGAAGGTAGGGAACTTGATGTTTTGATTCATCAAACTATAGTTGTAATAATAAAAACAAGCACAACTGGTGCTGTCTCAAAGATTCTAACAAAGAATCAGAAAAATCACACTAATAATTAAATGACAAGTGCTTTTGGAAATATAAAGGCCATAATTATGCTAACAGTTCTCTGGAAAGGGGAGAATTTGTTCATATTAATTTGAACAATAGCCAAATTAATCCTTAGGTGGTTTCCATATTCTACCTGATATGGATTTAATCAAGTCATTGTCAAACGAATGACTTCAGCAATTTCTGTAATCACAATTTAGAAGAGGTTTGAAAGGGGAATGCCTGTTCTCTGTCTTTTAAAGTACCTCTGAGTCTAGTTGATGCACTTATATAACTAGGTCTGTATGGCTTTTACTCTATAAGCTATTTGCAATTAATTGGATAGAAATAATTTGGGTCTGCATCTCATTCCTCTCCTAAAATAAGAATTACTGCATTTTAAAATTTAATGTTTAATTTTGAAAATTTTACCATTATTTTTTATTTTACTCTCTCCTTGTTTGGTGAAATAAATAGAAAGAGGAAAATTTGGAGAAAGTCAACTGCAGTACACTTCTTTTTATATCTTAAAATATGTCCAATTACCTCAACCTTTATAAGATTATTTAGAAAAATTTCAATTTCACATGTATTTCGTATGTGTGGAATATATGTGAAAATCCGCTACAAACTGACATGAAACAGTCTAAATTTAAAAAGACTGAAGCCTCTGGGAATTCCCTGGTGGTCTAGTGGTTAGAACTCTGCGCTTCCACTGCCAGGGACCCGGCTTCGATCGCTCGTCAGGGAACTAAGATCCTGCAAGCCGCATGGCCAAAAACAAAAAAAAAGACTGAAGCCTCGATGGCCAATAGGCACATGAAATGATGCTCATCATCTCTAATTATTAGAGAAATGCAAGTCAAAATTGCAATGAGGTACCACCTCACACTGGTCAGAATGGCCATCATTTAAAAATCTGCAAATAAAAAATGCTAGAGAGG